>NC_140645.1:11120027-11519027 GCF_978046115.1 Saccoglossus kowalevskii
GAACACTTGTGAAAATTCAATGTTACCTTCAGTGTATGAAACGTTCCTACAGTAAAGTATTTTCCTAAATGTCACTAGCGAGTTCACTGGACACTTTACATTTTTTTTTTCCATGAATTATTTACCTCACATCCCAATAGACGCAAATGGCGCATAGATATCGTTGAGAGCGAGAATCTCACGAGACGTGCTGTATTCTCGGACATCCAATGTGCCAATTGTTGCATGGTTACATAGATCAGATGCACGGTGGTACGCGTGAACGAAACACTTGCTAAAGTGCAAAAACAATGTTCGTGACTTTCTCTATCGCAGCGATATCTAGGCGGCTTTATTGCGATTTGTTATATCGCCACGTTAAACACTTTAATACAGATTTAATTAAGTAATCGCAAACAAAATATATTTATTTCATGTTTACCAAATATTCAGTATCACACTTTGGTAAACACGATGCCAACATGTGTGCATCATTGCTACTGCATGGTACGCGAAAATTAATGTGTGCGTGACCACGTGCTCTAGTGTAATTATATCATATTGAAGCGCCCTCTGCCGACACACATTTCTTTCACCAGATGACCTGCAACACCTTAGGCATGCCGGGTACGCGTGGTAGCGGCACATTCTTCCTTCCTTTGGAATTTCGCATACGATACACTGATTGTGTCCAGCTCGATTCTCTCCAGCCGATGAACAAGTCAGCTCCTAAGAATTAAGAAAACAAGATGAGATGAAAGTACAAAATAGGGTCAAATGATTGCCAGTAAATAAGGTAGACAATATCAATTTTAATTCTGACTTGTGGCAGGCAGACGATACGAAAATAAACCTGAATATATCTTGTATATTAGATTAGTTTTGGCGTGTTCCTTAATTTAGTATTCAATTCAAATTTGCTCACACCGCCCTCTAGTGGCGAAGGCATTTGAGGTGTCAGTGGGTGAAATGAAGGCCGGCTACAGCGTGGAGAATACCTTTTGTTTGATTTGTGTCAACCGATGTGGGAGATTTAACGAAGTTGACGAACGACTACAAACGAACGAAACTGATTTCACTGTCTTCGCTACTTCTAGATCTGCTCTCCACACAATCCCTTCGTCGAATCGGTGCGAGTTAGTGGAGTTGGTAACAGGTTTACGAGAATCTGAAAAACAGTTGCTTACTGACTGCTATTTCTTGTTCCAGAATCGATATCGCATACACGTCATCTCTGTGTTTTGATATTTCCGGTGACAATTTTAATACGTGACTCAGTGTGACAGTGTGCGGGAACTTTGCAGCAATTTTGAGAACAAATTCCTGCGAGATAAGAAAAAAACGTACTGAAGTAGTGCATGAGCATGGTGAACAAATAATGTATACGACGTTTAAGTGAAAGCCATTGCGATACTTGTTCGATTTTCCCTGTCGGAACTCATTTTATTATTCATAACAGTCGTCCGTTTCGAACTCCTGTCTGGCTGCTTCACCAGTCGACTGGAATTACTCTTATTATACTTTCATTTACTAACAATGTCAAGATCTTGATCAGATCAAAGTTGTTATGTATATGGGTTTATTGTCTTGATTCAAGATGTGTTGTCTCATTTTAAGACTGTCCAATATTCCCATTGGCAGATCGTGCGCCTGGCCTTGTCGATTACAAGGTCCAAGTATGTGACGATAAGTCATAATCGTACGTAAAATAAATCTGGTATATTGAATTTATGCTGTTCATGAGAATTATTAGTTTCTTCTTGAAACATGTGTATATTAGAAAGATGTCTTTACTGAATCGTAACCACATATATACGTCTGTGTGGAATATGTTACAAAATGTATATACATTTTTCCCAGATTATGTAAATTAATGTCGGTACTCGGAAATAAGTGTCAGCGTGAGATCTTCGCTCAGAATCGACGACCTGATTACCTATTCAGTATTACTTTGATAGGTGAATGGATTACGTTGGCCCGTTTCAAAGCAGAATTTTCGGCCGGAGTTTTAGGGTAACCGTCGGTTGTCAACTGCATTGTGGGCGCCACAAACAAGTTATTGTGTCATGAATATGAACATAAAAATGTTTGTGTTTTTTCTCGTGTATGTTTGCAAAACGTTTGCAATAAAACCCAAATAAAACACTCTGCGCCGACGCGTGGGAAATTTCCGTGAATGGGATTTGTATTAAATACCGTTGAGGGCGGTCTTCCACCCACCTGTGGAATGGGAGGGGAGGCTATATACACACACTCGTACTTCTCCACGTCCAAATAATCTAATAACCTTTGAACCATCAAGTCCGTTAATTGGGACATGATTTGAATGTTGAGTGAATCTTCCTCTTTGCATGCTCGCTTCGACCAGTATCCACTCTGCAAACAGCTGTGAAAATAAAGCACCCATTTTCATTATTGATTTTTTTATGATAAATGTGGGGAAAACTAGTGTGATTTAGATAACATTTTGAAGGACAGTGTTTGATATTTCACCCATTTTGGAATGCCGCCCTTATTTACTGTAAAGCATGTCTTTTTAGCTGGCATGTTATTTTTACTAGTTTAGTTAATCCATAATTTCATTAATTCAAGATATCGCTAAGTGAAAGGAAAGTATATTCTCACAATAAGATTGTCGTCACTTTAGCTGAATTAGGATTCTGGTAATTCTTGCTTTGCGACATGTATGCACGCTGTAAATTATGACGTTACGGTGCCAGATGTATAATAATATACGATAATACACTGTTTTAAATAGTGGAGTCGTATTTTGATCAACCCCCACAGTCGTCGATGACGGATGAAAAGAAACAACATTTTTGCACGTCTCGAATGACCTCTTGACATACACATTTTGCCCCTATCAATTTAGTCCCGAACCAACGATTCTAATCTCATTAAATTCCATAGAGTTACTTTGTCATTTATTTGTATTGACTTCCACTTTGCCACAGTACAAAAGAAATACAGTAAATACAAGAGAACTGGTGATGGTTGTAGAACCATAACTGCCTCAGCTCAAGACTGTTATGTAATACAAGGGAATGTAAAGGGAAATGTATTGTAGTGTTACCTCTGTGTAATTTACAATATATACGCATTAACCTTCACTATTAAGGACAATATGGGAGTAGAAGCAAGGCTACGCAAATTTGCGAAATATTAGTTAGTTAGAATTACCGGACATTGTGGGATATAAAGAAGTGGCATATTAACCCAACAAACATACTCGCACATGTCCATACATGTCTTATTGTGTGGGGGAAAGCTGTCGTGTACACAATCATAATAACTGGAAATGGTTTCACAACAGAAAACAAGTGTTATTGCTGTCAATAATTATAAACAATAAAAACTGAAATTTAGAAAGACTATGAACAAAAAATAATGAAAGTCTGATTTTCTGCACAGTTTCCAGGAAATTATTAACCGAACCACAACATTTATAAAAAGCACAGTGCTGAGATTCACTTCGAGTATATCAGAAATATAATCTTACAATTGAATACGAGTCGTCAAAACGTACAGTTTGGTGACATAATTCAAATTTTGTATAGTTCAATATGCATACAACCACCCATGTACTAGTACATTTTGACAATAAACCCTACTTTCACATTGTGCAAATACAAACAAGACATTAAACCTTCCTGACAGTAACATGTAAGCGTTGTATTAACCCGAATGAAAAGTCTTGAGTCACGGCGAATACTTCTATCGAGTCGCCCATTTAAAAACCGCTTCAACTAGCCAAGACCAATCAATAATGTGCGGGGTCATTAATTAAATAATATTAATTTTATTAACACTTACACATTCCCCGAAGGGATTGGCAATGGCTACAAATGTTTAAGAAGGATAACAGGTTAAAAAATTAAATAAATAATATAAAATAAAAACATACACAAAACTAAGCTAATACATTACTGTAACAGAGAAAGAAAATTTTAAGACTAAATTATTATACAATAAAAAGATAGAAAAAATGCAAAACTTAACTGTGAACGAAAATTGTCACTGGGGTTGCTGTCTTATTTCAAAACACTTCTTTAGACACCTTGCTACAGGGATTGTTAGACCACTGTTGATTAGCAAGGCTATGAATTGTGTCTTTGGTGACAACAATTTTGGTTTTCGCCATTTCAAATAAGACATTTCTATCGGGGTACAACGTTTGCATGATATTCATCTTCTACTTGATTCTGATCACAAAGGTTACATAATCTATTAGCAAGGGGTATTCCGTTGTGTCTGTCAGTCACAATATTTTCAGGGTAACAAGGTAGGTTTCAAAAGCAAAATTGTTTTTTAATTCTCTGTATGTTCTTAATTTATTTATATTTCATTTTGGTTTGATTGATTGTCGTTTTGTAATTCACTTTTCCAAGTTGATATAAATGATGTTTGTATATTTTTATTAATTTGTCCTAATTGCCTTGTTGTTAGAATGTCATTGTTGTCAACCAGGTTATACTGGTTGATGTTATTCAAAAGGGAGTCTACCATTTACTATTAATTTCTTAATATTATTAATTTACTATTAAACTCAAAAACATCGTAATGTTATTACTTCTACACCAGGCAACACCAATTAAAACCAACATCGATTTAGAATTACTGTGGTGAATGACATTGACATTTTTTTGCTTTTCCATAAAGCAGCAGTTTCCCTTTTTTAATAATCAAAACTACCCTTGATACCCTGGAGAAGTAGGTCCATTGTTTCACAAGAACGACTGTCCCAAGAGATTTTCGTCTTCTAAATTTCTCAAGATAAACGTCCCAGGGTTGTTTTGTTTACTAGAAGGAAATATCCTTTGACAGCATTTTATGAATTAATTTCCATTGCACAAAAAAGCAGCAAATACTCTTACTGAAGCACAGAATTGGCATGATTTTTCCCGGCCATTCACGCAAACTACAAATCAAGAATTTTACCGCATCCATAGTTGTTGACAGGCGATGGATGATGATGGATGTATTGTGACGTATTTTGACCCCCGGAACCTGACCTTGCATTCTTGCCACATTTACTTTCACACCCATTCAATTTCCTTTCATTATTTCATCCATGATATTTTATATTTAAAACCAACCTTTATTTCACAGTCACTCAAGTTTTCACTTTTCTAAAATTATCTTACTGATCAAAAGACTTTTCACTCCCATCATGCAATCTCCCACAGTACTTCCGCAGACACAGCGGCGATCGCCAACATATCTACAAATAACCTCGCTCTCAGGAGCTGAGGAATAAGTTCAGTTTATTTCTATGCAATTGAGGGTGTGGATGCATAGATTCCCAAAATAAACACCAAAATGTAAAAAAAAAATCAAATCGACATTTTTTATGGAATATAAGCTGCAAAAATGTAATCACATCTCTGTGATTGTCAGCTGATTTTGACATCATGATGTTATATTTGCATCTATTGGTAGGATTGTAAGAAATATCTGGAAAAATTCCGTATAAAACATAAAAACATACTTTTCTGGGTCTTTTTGTAGCCATTTAGTCACAATTATAAGATAAAAACAAGTATGCAAATAATAGTCTCGCTACCTTAACTGCGTGCGATAAACCAATTTTTCGAGATTGAAATCAACATAAGATATCGCTCTTTGAAACGTGTTTCTAAAACTTATACTCACTTTTCACCGGTTCGGTTTCGCCAATGCACGACGGGGAATGGTTTCCCGTCACAGATCTTGTCGTACACCTGATCAACCATTGCACGAATATATGGAGCCCAGGCAGTGTGACTGTCAATTTTGGCATACAGTTGACTATCAGCGTAGGTTCTTAAATATCGAATATCCTCATCCGCATAAATGGCGAGGCAACGAGTCTTCCATGTGCCATTCACAAACTTGGCGTTCGCTTGTTTGTTGTCAATATTCTGCTCTGTAACGCGGTCCTTTTCTGGAAACCGTCCTTTGATCTCGTGAACAACTTTCTGCATTTTCAGAAATCGCTCGAGGTTTGGCATTGTTTTGTTTTGAATCAACAAAAATGGAGTCCATTTAATTTCCGGGATAAGTTCGTCCTTACAGTCCTCGTAAAACTCTTCAATAGAAACTATTGGCACAATTTCTCGAAGTTTCTCAACATCGAAGGTGTCTTCCAGGGTCTTCATAGTGTGCACCCTGTTGAGCTCCAGCCTATCGTGTACGCGGAATGGCGTCGCGACGATGGCTCGGTTCTGAAGTATGGCGAGCCGTAGCTCAAAGCGAAACGTCCAGAATGCCCAATTTGGTCCGCCATCGAAATAAGTATGCAAAGGTGCCAAATACCGACGTTTTTTTGAATGCGACGATTCGGCTGCATTTTCTAGTTTTACTGAGTCTTGATAAGTCTCGTTAGTAACATTCTTTTTCCTAGTATTTTCCACTTCATTCTAAATATTTACAGAAATCAAAAATTACAAATTAACAAGAAATACACGCCCCTAACAACACTGATCTTAAGAATCGTAAACTACAATTACCATCAAGTCCCTTTGACGTCGACACGGTAAGCGAGTAAATTTAAAAACAAAAGAAGTTTGTGACATGATTTCGTTATTAGTTTGCTACCAACGATCATACAATTTAATTACAGACTACGCTACATCAATCGATGTTAAATTGTAGGCAGTCAACGCATGTAACTATGTTAATCAGCGCATCTGCGATTAGTTGAAAATATCTTACATTGTGCCCCAGTCGTGAATACGTGTTCAGATGAACGTGTTGCCGTGTCAATAGTATTTTTTTGTGAAGCATTCCCTCGGCCCTGCCGAATACGTCCTAAAAATTGGAATCCCGAAGAACTACCCCCCCCCCCGGTTACATATAATACTGTTGAGGTATACTCACGGCGTGGTTTGCTGCGTCTCGTCAGTGATTTACAAAAGTCTCGAATGTCAGACTGGTAACAAATATACATATGCCAAATGTATAACGCAACTATGGGAAAGAGTTCCTTTTGTACCCCCTATTCCTAACCCTAACCCTAACCCCACCCTCCAGCGCTCCCCATTTAATTGTACATGCCCCTCCTAAGGACGTCTATAGTTATCTTGAGGGGGCATATACAAATTAATTGGATAACTGGGAGTGATTGTTAGAGTTATGGTTAGGGTTAGGGATGGGTCGGGGGTACAAAAGGAACTCTTGCCCAACTATGCTGTGAAGAAATGAAATAGTTACCTTTATTTTCTCGGAGTGTTGGCCCTCGCTGAACTTCACTGCATTCGCCAGCTTGTGAACGCCGTCTTCAAGCTCACTACTGTAGCGCTGTTGTAACATTTGCCCAGCATGGTTGCTCGTCTTGATTATAATCAACGCCAACAACGGAAGCACGAGCACGAGCACGACAACAGTGAGCGGAGAACACACCCGCCGTAGATATCGCATTATAATATACAGCCCCATCAATAGCGGTAAATTATGTAAACGCCGTCGGCTCGCACACACGTACGTTCAGACGGAGTTAGCAGACACGAATCTGTCAACGAACCTTTGAACGAGGTGAATAATACGAGGACTGGAGATGGATCACACTTTGTAATTTATCACGTAGAGATGACAGCTATATCAGTATGGTATGCTGACTGTTGTAAAACTAATGCCTAACGTTTGCAAATTAATAGTCAACAGGTGACAGACCAGTTATATGGAGGCCGACCACTACACCTGCGATAGACTTGAGTGCATGGTGGTTACGTAACTTTCGTCTGTTTTCTGTAAATTTCCCACAAATAACTTCGACTATGCAGTCTAATAACTCTTCCTGTCACACGCAATGTAATATTACCGTAGTTGGTATAGGACAGGTGTGATGGTTCAAATACCAAAATGGCAACAGTAACAGAAAGACTTCCCTGGCGGCGATGATAACATACGAACACGGAGCCAACAGATGAGGTTTCAACTGGTACTGGTATTATTATCATCAAGTACAATAACGCGGTAAAACTCCACTACTCCAATAACTAGATACTTAAACTCCAATACAATTCAACGAGATCTCCCCTATATATACCCCCACTGTCTATAAATAGATCATTACATCAGCATACATAATGAGTCTGGAACTTACTACCAATTTCTAGAATGTTCCATTACCTTCTATTGCCTCCTACAGTGTTCTATTACCTATTCAACCATTTTCTAAAAAAATCTAGAATATTCCACCCAGACACACTACGGTTCTAGAACATTCTCAGTGACACGGAAGTGGTAAATAAGTCGTATGCGACACTTCATTAAGACGCCGAAGATGCGGGAGATGTTGAAATAGTTACAAATCAATAAATAAAATCATTTTTTTATAGGTAAAATCAGTTCAAAAGAGGCCACTTATAAATTTTTGGCGTGTGGGGTTAACGTTCGCCCAAATGCTATAATAATGAAGGAAAAAAAATGGGCTAAGATTCGTATAAATTATATTATGTAAGTTTTTTGGAAACGCACATTGTGATCAGACTTGTGCAGCAAACGACCTTCAGTGTATATTTACAACCACATTTGTCAGTTATAATATTAAATATACGTCATAAATTACAGTGACAATCATTATATTGTGATATTTAGGGGGTGTAATCCATCTGCGACGTGTTTATAGTTGGCCCGTACGATTTTTACAGTCGTAAACCATTTTGCTGACAATTCAATCCGCGCTGTTTAAATGAGTGAACCAAAGAAAAAAAATACTAAAATATGTTGGTTCAAGTTAAATCTAAAAGTATTATGAATACGAAAGCAGTTTATCGAGAAGTGTATCGAGCAGCGTCTGTTTCAGAGGTTTTCCAGACTGCTAATATGATTCGATCAGTTGCATTCTGCATCACAGCGCGGAAGGATACATTCAAATACTTTCCTCATAAAATGGCCTTCCCCCACTCACGCTTGTGTCCTGTGTTCGCTGTGGACAACAATTTTAGCCAGTAAACCTTTCGTTAAAAATCTTTCTCTCGCACACCAACCATGGATTTAGTTCTTCGAATACTCTGCGTACTATCAGGTAGGTAGGGTTGTTAAAGATGTTTGGCAAATTACATCATACTTTTGTTATACTTTAACGTATGTTACAGATAGACGAGTCATTTTTAACAAAATACGATAAAAGGCTTACCGTTTATTCTACTAAATTCATGCCATCATTACCATCATGTCCTCGTGCATATCTGATCAAATGTTTTTTTTTGAGTTTTAGCTACATACCTAAATTATGTTATGTCAATCATAACGCGATATTTTCTAAAAGTTACACATTATTAATCTCACTCTTTCATCATTCATTTCGATCACAGTATTTATCCTTTTATTGGGAATATGATAGGATCCGGGGCCTCAATACAACTTCAGTGTTTCTTTTTCTAAAGTTCCTAATATCCAATGCCTCGCTTTTTTCACTTGGTAAACTATCACTCGGCGCCTGGAGGGAGTGGTAATTGTCTGCGTAGCTATTTCTGAAAGAAAACTGAGGAAAACGCTGCTTCTTCGTGAGTTGTCCCATCAGCAAAACCTTCTCCCGAAATGAAGATTATCTCCAAACAAGCCTGAAATAATCACAGCGTTTTATATATTTGACAAATTCCATTAAAAATGTAAACAAATTAGGTTAAAATATTAAAAGAATATTTACCAATCAGATTACTTTTACCTTACTGTTCCAAGTGTTTCATCAGTTAGACCAACTAAAAAAATGGTGAATATTATTTCCACCCTCAAAATAAACATATCGTTTGCTAGTGTTATTTTAAATGTGCACAAGAAGACCTCATAAATTTAACATCATTGATATGTATGTGTATGGGCCGGTGGCCTAGGAAAGCAATAAAATACTTATTACTGTTTTATCATTGAGCTATCAAAACTCGTCTTCGTGTTGAGTGTTTGTCTTCTAATTGGGACCCACATTTATCTCCAGATTTAGTGTATAATTTTCCTTGTTACCGATAGGGACTGATTCATAAAAGTAAAATCGTTTTCATCACTGTGATCAAAAAAAGCGCTGAAGGCTGGTTATTATCCTAATAACACAGTTTCTAATAGCGCACCATGTGCAGTCATTCAAGGTGCTCGAAATCAGTCGAATATGACTAATATAACATTATCTCTGTTTTTGATAATACGAAATAAAATTATTTATCAATTCACCAACTTGGTAAATGTCACGTGACCTTGAACTTCGTAAAGCGGGTCGGTCAAGCCATAAAACTTATTATATTACGTGATTTAGTAGAAAAAACAGCTCACATATTTGTTTTCTCCACCGAAAACGTTTTTTTTTTTAAATGTTTTATTTCTGTGCCAGGCGACAGTTCCGAACATAGAATGTCACTGTTGTCTCTTCTGACTTGTTTTTTTGTATGTGCAAATTACAATTGCAAATGGTAATATTAATGCGCTATCCTGGCGTCAACCAGGCTCGGTCAAACACAAGTACCTGCTGACCTTAACCAATGTTCCCCAAAGTCGCATTCGTTAGTGAATGAATCTCGGCCAGTGGAATTGGCCTTCCCATTGAGTCTGTGACACACTCGCCCAGGGTATGGGTCGACCCTTTTGATGATTAGCCTAAGGTAGGATTTGACAACCGCTATGCTACCAGTGACCAAAAACTTAAGGCCTCAGAATCAGAAGATTCTGCACAATTTAAAATGGCATTGAGTGTGTTACTGAAATAGGTATATATATTTTTGAAAATACGAAATAAAATTATTTGTTGAACTTTCTAACCTGAGTAATGACCAATTTGGTGAATGACACGTGACCTTGAAATTTGTAAAGTGGATCGGTCAAATCATAAAACTTATTATATTACGAGATTTAGTAGAAAATGTTTGCTGGCCAATATCCCAATAAAATATCGTTTTGTAGACACGTTGGCCAGGAGTCTAGTACAGACAGAATGGCATTTTCGTCAGTTAGACCAAAAATTAAAAGTGTATGATATTTAGCCAGCACGAGCGTATATAACATTATTTCTGTTTTTGAAAATACGAAATAAAATTATTTGTTGAATTTTCAAACACAATTGGGTGAATGTCACGTGACCTTGAACTTCGTAAACTTATTATATTACGAGATTTAGTAGAAAATAAACAGCTCACCATTTTGTTTTCTCTACCAAAAACTTAAGACCTCAGAATCTTAAGATTGTGTGTTTAGTTTAACCATGGACGTACTACCATGGTCTAACACAGTCCCTGAAGCACAATTTAAAATGGCTACTATATATATAGAAAGAGGGTGCTGTGTGCGGTGGCATAGTGACGAATACGTTATTTTTGTTATAACTAATAAATACATTCGTTGAATTTCAGACAACTAATAAACAAACTGGCAACGCTATTGTTTAGAGGTGTCAATCGGCGTAATCCCCGGCGAACGTGTGTCTCGGCTACACTGGTGGCTCACGCTTTGCCGAATTTTGCCGAATAGCAATTACACACATCGGGAATCCTCGGTCTCGCGTGCATTTCCGTCATTCTCTGTATTCACGGTTCAGATCAGATCACCTGGAAACAAGGGGGTTCACGTCGAGTTGCCGAATAGTATATTTTTTAGTCAAAATTTACCATATTTTTGAAAAGTAACGATTCCCTGAATGTATAGACTATTTTCATAGTAATGTTCTTGAATGAATAATTAAAAAAAGGAACGACTTTTACCGCAATCAGGCAATTTGTTTTCGATAGTTGCTCGATTGCTAGGATAGTCACGTCGCCATGTTTACAACAAAGTTGGTCTTACGTTATTTCATTTCGCCAATCATGTATTAATAAGTCTTTGAAAATATGATACATCAAGATAAACTATACCAATAAACTAAATCGAGGCAAAATTAATATAACGGTCTCGAAATAGTACTGACGCGATGTTTTGATTTTGTACATGTGTGTAGCAACGTCGCGTCGAGAGAACGCTTATTACTTCCAACTGATTTGACCTGCAATATGAAAATATGAAATTTTGGTTTGACCTTCCTGTTGAAACAAGTCGTGCGATATCGCGTTTCTTCGTAAACACCCCCCCCCCCCGTTGTTTTGAATATTAAAACGTTGAGGGGCAAGAATCACTCCGTTGCGTTAATATAATGAACACCATGTACAGCCTTAGACGGTATACAGGTCTATACACATCGCAATCATTTTCAATTTAAAAAAATAATGCTTAAGACCCTCAGAACAAAATAAAATTAATGACCGGCGTAGAAAAGCTGAGCGCTAGTGTAGTGGCCTCGTAGCTTACTGACTCAACCATATGGAGATCGCGACGTATGCAAATTAGTAAACATTAGTTAAACATTAACGTTGACATTGCAATCTCATGTGACCTCAAACCCATCGGATCCTGGTACACGAAACTGAAGGTCGTTTCAGTGTATGTTCGAGTTAGTGTAAACAAACGGCAATCAAATACAATGTGATTGTTGATAACTTTATAAGTGAAGTGGTTGAGTTTAAAAACACAGATGCCATCCAGATCACCATTTTGCATAATATGTAATTTGTAATACCTGGTAAGCTAGCGTAACTGAGCGGTTTATTGATTTAATCATAGACCCTCTGTTAGAGGGTCTATGATTTAATAAAAATCGACCTGAAGTAATCACATTGCACCCCGTGGACTTCGGACGTCGAGATTTAGATTTTTACGCATGACCAAGTTGGGTGTGTTCGTGTTATTGTTGGCCACTTGACACTGTGCGAAAATATACCCTGAAACTAAAATTCTGATCTTAATTTCGACCCGTTCTTGTCAGAATCATTGTTACTGAAGTACATTGCTAAAAAAACACCCTTTTTAATCGCAGAAACATTAATCAAAATAGCGTCCTTTGAATATATGCCAGATGTCCAATATTTTGCAAACTCTTAGGTTATCCGGATTTCTTTCATATAAACGCACATGTTATCCACCGAGCTTACTTCGTGAAGCATCCTCGTGTGCCCCTCTTTAAATTTCAGTTTAAAATTCAAGAGAATTGTTCATTTACAATAGACGAATGTCGCGTTATAGCGCCATCAGTTGGTTCTTTGCGAGACTTGGGGAGTGATTTAATTTCTTGCTCGCGCAATTTATTCGTTGGGTTTCCCCGGTTCCCAGCGTTCAGATGAATTATCGAACGTTTACGCGGCAAAATCCACCCCTTCGCAGAAAAAAATGGAACGTACAAGTTTCTAAGGTAACGGTGAAACTCGAAACCTGTCTATTGGTAGATGGTTTCACAACGTTGCAGCACGTAAAGTTTCTAAGGTAACGACGGATCTCGAAACTTCGACAAACGCTAGTATGTAAACAGATTCAACATTCGGCTTATCGCTGGTAGCTGGCGTCACTCGTCGTGTACGTCATCACGCATTTGTCTTGCCGGGGTATCGAACAATCGTGGCAGCATGTCCAATGTAAACGCAATATTTTTCACTAGAATTTAATGTTAACATCCAGTGAGTTTTCAATTCAATGACTTTCTTAGGAAACAACGAGTTGCGCTGTACATTACATGTTCATATCTATTTCACCTTTACAGTTACTAGCGGACTTCTCTCTATGAACGAAACTAGAAAATAAGGCCAAATAAAACCAAGCGGCAAATAACAGATTGTATACAACACTTCAAACGGAAGTCGGTTGTAATGCTATAAAAGGACCGTGTCCGACAAGTTCCTTAAGCCTGTATCGCGTCCACAACTGAACATACAATATGACAAAAAAGCACGTCTAGTACCATAGCATAGATATATTGATTATTTAGTGAAACGTCTAAACCGTGACAGCTTCGCAAAATTTGAATGCAGACGTAACATTCACAGTTTGACATGATCGCATTGGCAGCTTCGGTCTCAAATCATTGACAAGAAGACTTACAGTACTAGTACTGTACTTGTAAGTCGCTGTTACTTGTCTCGAGTCTCCTACGGTAATGTGAATGCGATTTCTATTGCAAGCGTATCAGAAATATATGGTACAAAACTTTACGTAAACTTTGAATTGCTGGCGAAGAAAATTGCTCACAAACCACCAAACCCACAAGCAAATTTATCCGATAATTTATACTGCGCAGTTTCAACATATAATCATTTGTGTTCGAAGCCGCGTCAAATGGCCGCCATCTTGATTATATCTGAAATACGATTATATCTGCAATACACCAGTACTTTCACGTCCTTTTAAAACAGCCAAAATGAATAGACCCCTTTCCCCTTTTTTATATATGTTTATTAAAGCGGGAGGGTCGTCACTTGCGCACGCGCGGGAATTGAGTCCCAAGTGACGACGTTGTGTCGTCACCGGAAGCGCTGTCCCAGTACAAACCTGTGTCATATGACGCCTTACTAGCCGATTTTGGCTAAAATTCCGCTCCGCCGCCTCTTTACAACAGTATTTATACGCGGAACTTGATATTGCTTTTGGGTTTCCTTTGAATCACATATTTTAGTGAAATATTGTTTATAGAGTGAAATATTATTGTCATACATAATTCAGTCTTTGAAACAACAGAAACTATCACATAATAACGATAATCAAATTTGTGTTTGAAGTTGGCTGGTCCCCGCCTCTACGCGCAAGCTCAAAGAGGCAGGTAATGGGAATACGCCGTTAATTATATATGAAATCTGATTGGTCGGGACATGGATACTTCTAATTGCATTGTGTCAACACAGGTGGCGCTATTCAGCACGTGTCAATGTTCTAATTGGCTATTCAATAGTACTTCCGGGGTACTTGTTCAAACAAGGCGGCAAATTTCAATCTGATGTTGTCGACGAAAATTGCCCTATCAAAGAGGAATATTTGCCAAAAAGGAGGCACTCCATGGTCTGACTCAGCAGAATCTAGGAACGCACCTTTCGCGGCTTCATTGGGGAGCCCGAAGTCTAAAATAAAGTAATAATTTAATAAATAAAGTAATAAATACTGACACGTATCAGCAGTGTGGTACTATGTAGTACTTTTTTTTAATGTTACATGTACAGCCAAAACAAAGTCAGCTTGGACGTTCAGTTGCGAGACATAACAAAATAAACGCAGCGAGTGCTACATTTCGAAAATAAAAATACAAAATAAATGCGCCGGCCACGCGCGTTGGAAATAAATAGAACGCGTTGTGAAACAGTCTCACCAGTCACTCACGCAATATAATTATGCTATTTTAAAACGCATTGCGCATGTGGGAAATCGATGAGTAAACTCGAGCAAAGTTATGCTAGTGCGAGAATTCGCCGCTATACCCGGCGGAGTACTCGCTAAAACATCGAGAAAATTTGCCATTTCAAAGGGCACCCCTTACAAATAATTTTGTGAACATGACGTGCAAACAAGGATATAGCAAATTCTCTTTTTTTCCTGTAATATTCGTGTGTAATCAGTAATTATGAAAATAATTTATGGGTGCAATGAATTAATCTTAATATAATTTTCTGAATTATCTTGTCAAAATATTTTTTTTATTTTTCAGTTTTTTTTTTTTTTCTCCCAAAAATCGAAATAATTTCACAATGTCAAGAACTAAAAGTAGTGTTCAACATTGTAAAATGTTGACTTCATGACACAGCAAACTCATGACTGACCGGAGCCGTTGTCTTTGTCGAAAATTCGCCAATTCACCATAATCGTGGTTGTGAACTGTTTCGCTGATTTTTCAAAAGATCATATGGATACTAAGTATTTAATTCATATTCACCCCAACCATAGACCTTAATAGATATTCTAAGGTCTATGCCCCAACTAGTATTCGAATATTTTTTCGGAAATATGAGACATTAATTGTTCAAAAAATCCTGGACAAGAATATGTCTGATAACAACTAATAATACGCAATTCTCCATGCAGTACTAGAAATTATTGCTGATACTAATCACGTTTTTATCGGAAAGTTACTCGCACGTGTAGTAGACGAACATAATAGTACTGTCGCATGTCCTTCGTCTTAGCCACATTGTAACCGCCGCAGTTCGATTCATGTATGTAACATCGAATATTTAGTTTGATGATTGATAAACTTATATTCACCGTTGCTTTCATGTTACGTTAATACAAACATGATTTAAAATTGTCCCTTCCGGTGTGTTTTTCTTAGCCGAAATATACAGAAATAGCACGTGCGTGTGCGTTTCCGTGAGTAAAAGAGGCAGGTGAGACGCAATGCGTTCTATTCATTTCCAGCGCACGTGGTCGGCGTCTTTGATTGCGTTTATTTTGTTGTTTTTATTCTCGAAATGTATCACTGGCTGTGTTTATTTTGTCGTGTCTCACAACTGAACGTCCAAGCTGACTTTGTTTTGGCTGTACAATCACCGCATGGACGTACGTCCAGTCGAGCGTCTGCTTCAGGATCACCTGATCTCATGTCAAAACACATGCGCATTTAGGAACTTCCGGAATCGCATTTTTATTCTCATTGCAAAATGGCGGGTTGTCAGTATCTGCGGTCAATCACGCCCAGCCGGGTCACGTGATCTGACGCACAGTTCAGCGAATGTTTGAAGTTCGAAAGTAGTTGCGTTATTTCCGGTTTCAACTATGTAGTTCGAAAATAGAACGTCCTTGTGCGCAATAAAATCACGCGTAGAACTCCATCCGAACCAGACTCTAGCAGCGTAAACTTATTGCAATTTGCGCGATTTGGACCCAGTTTGTTCTTACAAGTTTTCTAAGTTTCATTTATCATTATTTAGTAAACAGGTCTCTGAAACGATTTAATATATCCGTAAAATACTTGTCAATCGACGATTGACTTCGAAACGTTCGAAATTTCGAATAAACTCCCCGCACTCCTAGTGCGATATGCGTCAGATCGGTGTACAAGACGCCGAACTGCAGCGTCAATGAAGTGACGACAACAACACACGCTAAACACGCAAAGGCTCATGGGTAGACGCTTGTTTGTAAACAATGACACGCTAGGGCCATCTGACGCATGAGCAGATGATGAATCCCCCGCTTTAATGTTGTATTTCATATCATTCTCAGTTATTTCAGCTGTGATCGCTCTTGACGTGGAAACCGAACCGGAAGTGCATGGAATGGTTGAACGTTCGCTTACCCTCGCATGCCGATTTTCAGACGCCTCCGAACACTCTTTCAGGCGACTCTTAAATTGGTATATGAGGCGGGAGGGCGACCCTAAAATAGAACATGTGTTGAGTATGATTGACAGCGAGGATCCTACGGTTTATGGGACGTACGCTGGAAGAGCGGAGATGTTGGGCGAACAGGGCGACATGCAAATCACTAGCCTTGAACTTGTCGATGAGGGCGTGTACACATGCGAGGTCGATTACTACGTGGCGCACGAGAAAGGATCCGGAAACACCGAAGTAATCATCAGTAGTAAGTAAAATAAGGTTAAAGAAATCTTATTCGCTAAAATGTGCCGAGACCCTGCATACGTATTAAAAAATAAGTTATTGTTTCACGGAACGAAAACCATTATGTACGGTACAAGACCAATTCAGTTAGTTCATCTCCTAATACATCTTTAATTCTTGTTCCATTTGTAAAAGTTAACTCTAGCTATCAAGCTAAAATATTATAAGTACTTGTTTACTTTTTCCGCACACGCAGTTGTCACGGCAGTAGCAGATCGTAAGCTAGTGCAGATCAGCAAGCGACATTTGTTACCAGACATTCACATGCTTGTTGGTAAAAATGTAAACATATGACGTCCGGTCGCTTTCATTCGGCTCGGCTGTATAAGCACCCGGCGTGCTATTTTTTTGTTCGAGGATAAATAAACATGGTCGAAACACTATACCTATAAGTTGCGCCCTCTGGCGACGACGACGTTTCTTTAAATTGATAACTGCGTTTGATTTTGTAGTCGTCCATTGTCTATATTAAAATATCTAGAGGGCTTGAATTTTAGGAAAGGTGTACTTTGTCAAATTCGTATGTCTGTATATTTTTGTAGAGATTGTAGACCAAATCACCATATTTGGTCACGGAGAAGGTCGAGATGGCGAGCAGGTTGTTAAGTATTTTCCTCCGGGTGAACCCCAGACGCTTATATGCCGTGCTTCACGGGCCAAACCGGTAGCCTTACTGAAGTGGTATAAGGATGATGAGGAACTTACTGAGACCGAAGAAACCTACGAAGAAAGTACCGACGGTACATTCAACACGATCAACACGCTACAGTTCACGTCACACAAATCTGACGACGGAGCTGTTCTCAAATGTGAAACTAACCAGGAACCAGAGATAGAACTCAAGAAGTCTGCAACTATGATCATAAGTACGTATACGTCACAATATCGGAATTTTGATACAAGATAGTGTTTTCCCATTTGTATAAATATTTTCCTAGCATTGTTAGTTATCAGTTCCTGTCTGCCTAGTTCGAAACGGGCCTCACGCACGCGCGGATTTCGGGTGAGGCGCGCCAGCCCGCAAAAAAAGAAATCAATTGGTAAATCAATTGACAACCCCAGCCAATCGGAGATGCGTGGATGTGCCCTCCCTTACCGAATTTCTGGATTCGCCAGTGTTATGTTTGAGTTTTTTCCGTCCGTCATTTCTTGGACCGATTTTGTTTATAGTTGATAAAAGACAAGGCATTATATATGCATGCCGATTTTTTCTCGCTTGGTTGACCTTTGACCGACTGGTGACCCGTTTTGTCCAAACACACCAAAATCAACATTTGGAACATGTCATCAACTGTTTCTCAGGCGTGCATAGGGTGATTTCATTCAAACTAATGCACGTTATTTAGTTTCGCGATTTGATTCAAAATGGCAAATATACTTTTGATTTGGAATATATTATTTCTCTCAAGGGGGGAAACATTGACCGTGGACTATTTGTTAGTGATACTGACGATGTAATACTACCAATGAGAACATTTCATTCCACATGGAGGGTGTGAAGGTCATTGGCAAGAAGAAAAGTTGTTTTTTTACTCATCCCAATACAATTATTATTAAGCAATAAGTAGGTTATTTGGAAAATAAAAAAAATAAAAAAAACAAGAACAAAAATATTTTTTTAAATTTAAGTATAGAAAGTTAATACAAATACTCAGTAACATGCTCAGCAAATGCAAAATTTGCATTTCTCTCCCATGATGCACTGCATATGCTCACTGGATATGAAACTAGAATTTGACAATTTGGCGTTTCGTTGCGGAGTATGTCACTGTCGGTATTAGTTGTCTCATGTTGCTCATCTCAATTACATGTACGTTCGATGAGGTTGCTTAGCAGCGCACGTGACATCTCCGCGGGCAATTTCATACCATCTGGTAACTAATGACATTGTGCTTTTATTTTCTATAGGTGGCGCTGTTTCATCAGCATTGAGTGTGTTTCTCCTAGCGTCATCTCTCTTGTTTGTATATCTATCGAGCTGATTCGGGTGAGCTGCATGTAATTACAATTTCAATCTAATCGTGTTATTTTCACTGGGTTTAATATAATTCATGGTACACAATCACTTCAGAAAAAGTATTTTCATTGGATTTTGTTTTATTGATGTATCTCTTAACAAATATATATAATCCAAGTGAAAATAAAGTTGTCTTATGATCTTTCTATGGAAATTTAAATGGTTATCGCTATTTGTCAATATCGACAAGCGCAAGCAGTACTCGGTAATGTGGATTGTGCTGCTAGCATTTTTAATTTTCTTTTTCCCACCAGGCACTAACAGATGATGGGGACGCTCATTAATTCAAATTGCATTACTCGCTCCCTTGTGGACGTACGGCCTTGATGAATATCCTATTAAATCGAAGCGCCATTGTCGTTGCGCCGCTTTGTGTTCGTTACGGTTCCCACGCAACGTGTACAACGCGTGTAATTTACAAGACACGCGCATTGCGTGACGACTATGGCACTTTAGGAAATAGTAATCACACACCCGTGCCTTCAGTTTGAACCAATTAGAGTGCATGCTCCGTTTACAGGAATTTACAGTGTCCGATTTCCGCCCGTCATCTAAGTTGGTCTATTCGATAATAAATCTGTCATGACACGTTACGCACGTCATTTTACTTCGGCTCTTGTTACTCCATGACACGCTATGTCAAGTTATTTCACGTCACGAAACGCTCGCCATGTTACGTCACGTGATGTCATGTCATGACGTCAGAAGATGCCGCGAAACTAATTTTTATAAAGCAAGAGTACTTGACATTTTTAATAATAATAATTATTTAACATTAACATTCAACTACAATATTTGATGTCAGATAATAATATTCTTTTGAATCTTCCACGAATTTAATGTCAATCACGCGGTACCGGACTAGAATGTTCAAGTTGAGTCTAGATAAGTTTAAAATTCAATACCAATCATAATTTCACTAAGATACTATTAAACATGTCCGCGACACACGTAAATGTGAACTATACTCTACCATATAATATAGATTTTTAAAAATAGGAATGTATAGGTATAGTATTAGTGTGACGTCACTTTTAGCATAATAGAACTCGATCAATTCGATTCTCTCTAACAATACTGATTTCAATACAATGAGCTAATCATATGAAGTTTAAAGTCTTCTTTTTTCCTGTTGGAGTTGCCTCAGTACAAGAACGTTACCAGACTAGCCTGCACACTAGGATATTATTCCGTACTATAATTGACTAACATGTGCAGGGCATTTGCTGTACGTATACATTGTCTGTATTAGTGGCGCTACAAACATTAGATTCATTGCTATTTTATATTTACACATCATTTTTTGTATCATTTGTTCACTAAAATATTTTACAATACCAGTGTGTTTGACGTAGTGATTATTTACCTTATCATCCCCTCCCATCTTTACCCATAGTACATTGCGACACTGCTGGTTGTCACTTTGTGCATTGTTGGTTTTCGGGAAATTCAAAATATTTGGCATTTAAAAATGATTTGATTGTAATAATCATCAGGTAATTATATATTGCCGTATTTTATATGTTACACGATAGATACTACAATGCGTGTATGCCAAGACTCTGGTATTTGCCATGTATTTACAACGTATTTAGGAATCAATGCGGATGTCTAAGACATGAGCGTATAGTTGATTCCCGGGACGAATGCAGAGTGCCCGGCACCGGTCAGGAGGCGCACCTCTATATAGTGACGTTATTTACGCATTGTATTCTGGGATACACATATACTTGTAACGATGGACGCGTCCTCCAAATTCGTAAAAAATACAATTTATTTATTTATAATTTTATCATTTTAAATATCACCTGTTCAACTGAATGATAATAAATTTATTTTGAGACACCGCTACCAGTGACAAACCTCCGTTATCAAATCTTGCGTTAGTTAGAAGTACTCTAGGTCGCAAGTGACGGGAATGCCGGCCGGCTTACGCGAAGCATCCTTTCGCAAAATGGAACGAGTCGCAGGTATGTAATATTTTCGTTATTCACTGTTCATTTTTTTTTGAAAAACAACAATTGTTTCCATAAGTTGAAGCGATACTTTTACGTCACCATTAGGATTTATTAATTTATTTATTTAGTTATTTAGTTAAATATTTGTTTATATATATATATATATATATATATATATATATATATATATATATATATATATATATATATATATATATATATATATATATATATATATATATATATATATATATATATATATATAAACAAATATTTAACTAAATAACATATATATATATATGTACCTAGTATTAACAGATTACTTGCTTGCATACTTACTACATTGTAGTACTTACTTACTGGTCGAATTTTGATTTAATAATTTTATTTTTCTAGATCTGAGCTGGATTGAAGGTGGTTGTCCGGATATAGTAAATATTGGTAAATCATATGTATAAAGAGTGACGTGTATGACTTATTTTAATATCAGCTGACCGTGAATCAAATCGTTAATTGGTCACAATGCAATTTCACATAACCTACAGCTCTAAAGAACAGCACTTCTTAAGTGACACTGAAACGCGTTCACTGCTACGATGGTGTTGGCATCCCCCGCGCCACACCTCGCTAAGAGAACGAAACCAGCGCCACGAACCCGCCCGCGTGCTCCACCTACTCGGACTAGAGTGGGACAAGGTATACGCTATAACGACCCCGGGAGAAAGCTTTGATGTTGAGAACCTTCGAGAAGTGTTGCCAATAGTCTTGAAGAGATTTACGAGAACTATAAGGAATAATTACTGTCAGAATTAAATAGACGAATCACATTTATATCAACGAATAAAATGGCTAACATTGGGAGATTTCTGAAAGGCATACAAACTTTGAGTCTCGTTCAGTGGGCGGCGTCCTCAGCTCGACTTCAATTCACCAGCTTTCAAGTAGTGAACAGCGCGGAAGGATACATATACTTTCCAATTTAATCTGTAACGAGTCTTCGACCAGTCGCGTCCATGTCCGTGTTAACTGCTGCGCACGGAGATATTTAGCCATTGAACGTTTCGTTAAAAATCGCTCTTTCGCACACGAAACATGGATTTGATTTTACGGATACACTGCGTACTACAAGGTAGGTAACGTTGCTGAATATATTTTGGAAATCAACCTCGACAATTTACTGGTTCTGCCCCATTGTATGCCACGCGTGCAACTTGTTTAACAGTACTCAAGCGAATGCGTATTTGTTATTCTGTGTATTTCGGCAATCATAATTACAGCTAGTTTATTCAATATGCCGTCACTTTCAACATCAAACATCTCAATAACTATCTAGTTGCGAAAAATGTTTTAACATTCAACACAATAATAATAATAATAATAATATGGCTGAGTGTGTTTTTTCACTTCATTTTCTTGTATATATCTAACGCGTTAGAACTGAAAAGCTTTTAAGCACCCTGTCTTTGAGTTCACTTGCTAAGGCACCGTACAATTCAACAAAAAGTGCTGTTTCTCGTGATTTGTCAGATATTGGTCAGAATTTAAATCTAGTGAGTGTCAATTTACACCACCTTGACTAAAACTATATTTTTTTTTTCCACTGGAGTTCATGTTTTAATCTTGTGCAGACTACAGATGGAGTGAGTGTTTTTAACGTGAAAATGGCGGCGCTGTAAATTCTGTGCACAGTAGTGAACTTTGGACGGATGCACTACGTCACTTACTCTCACTGGTGAAGTGCCATACACAATGACGTCACTAGCAGGCGAGGTCAAAATTAGTTTAATTTAGCTGTGTTTCATAAAAAAACGTCTTCCTACTGTCGTATCTCCGTTATCAAATTGATGATGTAAATGTAAACGAACAATGTGACTATATTTTTCACGAATTTAACACATTTAACGCAACGCGGCGAATTTACAGTAGCAGCAACGGGTTGTAACTGACAACTGTCCCATCCCGTCAAACTCTCGCAATCGATAATGATTATGATATCATCATCAGTTTTTTTGGTCAAATTGGGATGTCCAAAACTCAATATATTTGTAAACGCGTAAACATGAACGTCCCCAATTGGGTAGGTTGTGTGGTTATAACACTTATATTTGTAAATTTGCTATATGTCATTCCTATATAGACAAATAAGTTATACATTAACGCGAGAACTGCTTCATCTCGTGACCCGAACGTGAAGGTTACCACATGCTATGTAAACAGTAATAAATAACCGTGTATTTGTCTCTAACTCTTTATCGGAGCGACGTATGTGGACTAACTTTTTAATTTGGTATGGCGACTGAACGCCAGGGACTAGATGTCATTAATGATCTGTGTTGTGAAGCGCATTTGAGGCGTAGGCAGGGGGAGGGGGGGGGAGTCTGTTCACATCGTTGCTATTTTATTGATTTGCAGTGGATAATGTTTTCAAAAGATTGCTTAACGTGGAGCGAACAAACACAATTGTTTTAAACGGCATTGTTTTTTAGATGCCGATTTAACTTCTCAACGTCAACTTGAAGTTTTTACGTCATCTCAACGTTTCCATGCTAGAGGGCGCAACATGAATGGATAAAACAAGAATCAGCCACGAACCACAATACTTTAATAGATTTCACAAAATAAAGTCAGGAAACTAAGATAATAAATAATTGATACCGGGGAGGTGTACAATACCCCTACCGTCTAGACTTTTAAACGTTACACATCACTCTTTCTTCTTGATTTTTTTTTTATTTGTTATCCCCCACAGCTCTGTCAGTAGTAACCGCTCTACAAGTCGAAACCTTGCCGGAAGTACAAGGAGTGGTTGATCGTACGCTTACCCTTCAATGCCGATTTCCAGAAGCTTCCGAACATTCGTTGCGACGACTCGTCCAATGGTACAAGACACGTGAGGGCGACACGCACATGGAACACGTGCTTAGCATGGTGGACAGGGAAGATGCCGAGGTTTATGGAACGTACGCCGGAAGAGCAGGGCCCGCAAGGGGTGATGGGATGCTCGGTGAACAGGGTGACATAGAAATCACCAGACTTGAACTTGCCGACGAGGGCGTGTACACGTGTGAGGTTAATTACTACGTTGCAAAAGAGGAGGGACTCGGAAATACTAAAGTGTATATCAGCAGTAAGTCCATACAATGAATTTATCACACGAGAAACTCGCACATCACACGTTAGTATGATCTCGTACTATCGCGATAATCTTATTGTTTGCAGATCTCTTTTCACGTCATAATTTAGTGCGAGAGAACAGCTCATACTACAGACGAATATACAAAATTCGTTCCTCTGAGATCGTGTCGTAGTTTCAAGTGAGGGGATATGGGAGTTATTTCATCGAGTGATTTATGTTTCAATATTCCCTGATAAAGAGTCAGAATGAGATCATATGATTCGATCTCGCGATCCCTCGCGATATCATATCGCAATACAACCAATTCCAAAAATATAGTCATAGTCCGCGATATAATAAGATATTGCAATATTTATACCGAGATATAGTCAGACTCTTGGATATATAATCAGCTTTCGCGACATAACTATATTATTTGACAGTTTTACGAGAATTGATTCATAGATGGACGAATCAGATTCTCTTTTTTTCAATTAAGTATATTTGTACATTTGTGCAGAGATCGTGGACCAAGTATCAATATTCGGGCTCGGAGAAGGTCCAGAAGGCGAACAGGTCGTCAAGTATTTCCCACCGAATGAACCACAGACTTTAATATGTCGAGCTTCACGGGCCAAACCGGTAGCCAAATTGAGATGGTACAAGGATGACGAAGAGTTGATGGAGACCGTCGAAACCTATGAAGAAAGTTCGGATGGCTCATTCAACACGATCAACACGTTGCAGTTTACGCCACGGAAATCTGACAATGGAGCTATCCTCAAATGTGAATCTTACCAGGAACCTGAGATAGAACTCAAGAAGTCGGCATCTGTAATCATAAGTACGAATACGTCGCAATACATGGGACGGGGGTTCTATTTTAATTATTTATGTATTTATATTGTATAACATTAGTATTGTTAAAACAAAACGTATCTATGTTGTTCACCCCCTTGAAGATTGAGTTGTTTATATTTACTGAGAACACCTTTTTCACATTAAATACTACGGCGCTTGGCAATGAAAATTGAAAATGAGAACAGTCAATTCTATGAGGAGGGGGTTAAAGGTCATTGACAAGGGGAATAGTCTTTGCTTTACTGGGTGATGTAACTTATAAATGTCGTTATTGTTATTATTATTATTAATAATATTAATTTATTTAAAATAAAAACGTATGTTGTTCCAACAAATTGTATAATCGGTGCACGAATATTCTCAGTAGCAAGCGCACTAGATGCAAGCTTGAATTCCACTGAAATATCCTTGAATAATTGTCGTTTCCTTGCCAACATGTTTTCACAGTCGAGTTTCACAATTTGCCCATTATGTCAAATTCTTACGTGAATCTCATTTAAAGCGAGCGAGTCGTCACCTGCGCATGCGTCAGATGGCCATAGCGTGTCATTGTTTACCCATGAGCCTTCGCGTTTTTAGCGTGTGTTGTTATCGTCGCTTGGGACTCAATTCCCGCGCGTGCGCATGTGACGACCCTCCCATTTTAACTTCACACGCGACATGCGTTCTGCCAAGTCTGGTGACGATATACAGGTTTCATTTTGTTGTAGGTGGCGCTGCTTCGTCAGCGACAAGTGCGTCTCTCTTGATGTTATCTGTCGTGGTTGGATATCTATCGAGTTAATTTTGGTAAGAAGCATGATATTATTGTTCTAAGTTAATTGTGTTTATTTTCACTTGATTAAATTGTCTCTAAAATGACATTTACGGTTAATTTAATTGATTTAAGCAGATTTTAGATAAATTGCACGCAAAACAGAAATAGTATTTTCACTGAATTATCTCTTCAATAAAAATAAATTCCAAGTGAAAATACACCTTTCTCTATAATAATAAATAACCTCTCTGTATAAATGGCTAACGTATTTGTGAATATTGTCCAGCGTAACCTATACTCAGAAATATGGATTGTGCTCTTAGCATTTTAACATTCCATTTCCCACCAGGCACAAGCAGAGGAAGGGGAACATCAGTAATTCCATTTGCAGAGATCACTTTCCCTATATACGTACGGTTGAGTTGGAGCACCACAGCGAATACTTGATGGTGCGTGACGTGACGTGACATGGCGTGACGTAATGTCAGGATGGGCCGCGTCATTCCACGTTGCCCCAAATAGCGCCACGTCACGTCATGTTATGCACTTCACGTGGGGACAGGCTACGTCATAGAAGGTCGTGCCATATCGCCCAGGTCACGTCTTACCTTGCCATGCACGTCAAGTCTTCTCAAGACAGGACAAGTTACGTGATGGAATCTGACAATACGTCATGTCACGCCACGTCATGCTATGCAACATATGTATATATAAAGAAAGAACACTTAACATGTTTACTATTGAGAAACTAACTTGAACAAGCTCACCACCGAGCTTTAATTGGCTTATATTATTTAAAAGTATATATTTTCCCTGAGGTCATTAACGAGTTTGACGTCACTCGGGGGGGGGGGCAGGGGGTGTCGGACGAGCATTTGCTTATTCATAAGTTGGTAATTCCAGATCGACTAATCATAATTTTAATATATAAATTTCACGACAAATTGCAAACAAAATCTGACGCGTTCGTGATACGTGTGAGCTTTGTATCAATATATATTATAGGACTGTTTATATTTAAAAGTAGGGGTGTCGGCTGCATTACCACATGGGCAGCAAAAATATGTTATCTATAGTTTTACGAATATTAAATTCCTCGCTATTTTGTTTTCACAACCTTTTGTATGTATCAATTGTTTCCCGATTTGCACAATAATACTGTATAGCACTAGGTGTGAATGACGTATTTGTTGTTTTACCCCTCCCCCCCCCCAATTCAGATATCAATTTCAATTACGTATCACAATACTAACTACGTCGGAGTTTATCAGGATGGGAAGTTCGTTGTTTATACACATAGCCCAAATAATATGTGTTAAATTTAATAAATGTCTTTTGCATGTAAATAATGGAAGAATTGGAACAACACCTTTGGATGGCTTTCTTGATAAAGTATCGAAAAACATTATTAGTATAAGACTGTTTTGTCGACTTTAGCTGTTTTCGCCCCAGTTCTTCGACCGGCGTTCCACTGCACCTCGCGAAGAACCCGTAGAAAATGCGCGGTAAAGTGGTACTCGTCTTAGCAAGTAGAACGTGGATTCAAAGTTTTTGGGACATTTCTAGATCTAGTAGTTGACATTGATTTTTTATTCCATCTAAGTCATGTGTACATGGTTTGTCCGACAACCAAAACGGAGCAGATTCTGACAAACATAACTCAAATTTACATACATACAAATGTTATTTCTTTGTTGTACCACTAGTTACACATTTTGAGCATTGGTCAGGGACGAACAGGGACCTAAAAACGACCCTGGACTTTCCCGCCAATAGACCCACCAACAAACTAAGCAAATAACACCGAATAAACGGCAAGGTAAAGACTATGTCTAATTATAGTAAATACGTACTGCGTGCGTGACTCGAACCGGCGCTCGCGTACGGCACCTAATCGCCTAGCTTCACGCCACTACACGTCTTCCCCTCGGCCACCGGGCACCCCCAAAAAAGGATGCTTAATAACCGAGCTTATTACGTGCAGAGAACGTGAAACCCGTCCACGCGATACGCGCCACACAGCATGGCCAGAATGCGGCAAAGGCCTTCAGATCTGGCTGTAGTAGGATGGTGAAAGTAATGGTACAGCATTTTAACAGTGAATAAGTACTGAGAAATAATTTTTAAACTCATAGTTGCTGTCGACATAGGAAGTAAAGTAAGCAAATAACACCGAATAAACGGCAAGGTAAAGACTATGTCTAATTATAGTAAATACGTACATAGACATAGTCTTTACCTTGCCGTTTATTCGGTGTTATTTGCTTACTTTACTTTACTTCCTATGTCGACAGCAACTATGAGTTTAAAAATTATTTCTCAGTACTTATTCACTGTTAAAATGCTGTACCATTACTTTCACCATCCTACTACAGCCAGATCTGAAGGCCTTTGCCGCATTCTGGCCATGCTGTGTGGCGCGTATCGCGTGGACGGGTTTCACGTTCTCTGCACGTAATAAGCTCGGTTATTAAGCATCCTTTTTTGGGGATGCCCGGTGGCCGAGGGGAAGACGCGTAGTGGCGTGAAGCTAGGCGATTAGGTGCCGTACGCGAGCGCCGGTTCGAGTCACGCACGCAGTACGTATTTACTATAATTAGACATAGTCTTTACATTGCCGTTTATTCGGTGTTATTTGCTTACTTTACTTCCTATGTCGACAGCAACTATGAGTTTAAAAATTATTTCTCAGCACCAACAAACTAGGTGGAGGGCAGTTATTCTGCATGAATGCTGGCTAATAAGGGTTGGTACAATTAGTGCTGAGACCCGAGGCCGTACACCAGACGGTCGTTCCGGGACTTTTTTCAGAACGCACAGATTATCAGACAGCCCCTGGATTGAGCTAGCAGATGATCAGTAGTTGAATACAACATGTACTTCAACGTAATTCATACATACGATTACTACAAGTCATTGGCCCATTATCCTATATATAAAATATAACACACGTACGCGTGACAAGGCACAACCCTCGATTGAGCTGCAGAAATAAAACACTTAAACCTCGCCAAATTGTCAGTATTACTTCGTTAAAGTGCTCAAACGCTAACGGAATAGTTTATCTGGGCCAAGGTAAAAAAGAACAGGCCTCGGACTTTCACAAGAACCTCGACACAAACAGGCCGTTAACCACCTTAGGCGTCCTCATAGCTGTCCTTTCAACAATAATATGCTTACAACATCATCGCGAGTTAATGCCAGCGAGACAGGACCAACGGATACCGTCTATCACATGTGACCGAGAACGATTCTGCGCAGAACACATCTCCGACGCGACACAGTAACATTTGTAACCAAAATGTCATCTACCAAAGTCAACGTGATCGTGCTTCTGAAGGTCATTGTCGTTGTTACAGGTGAGTTTTGATCGATTATTTCACGAGTTTTTTTAGCAGATTTGGTCAACATGGACTATCATAACTTGTCATGCATGATTTATTTCGCCGTCACGCAGATAAGTATTCGTAGTTTTTTGTGTGTTTTTAAACCAATGGCATGAACTATGCGTTTGCTATAACCGAACTATCCAGTACGCGAACTACTAATATTGGTAAATTGGTACTAATATTGGTAAACTTTACGTCCTAATGCTACGGATAACAGTCCGATAATAGGTTTACCAAGTTCCCTCGTGCTACTAACAGTACAGCTATGTTTCACCAACAAACGGCATATTGCAATCGATCTTTATCAAATTTTATTTGAAATCAGTTGAGTATTAATTATTTAATTCTTTAATATATTACATATAACACGCAGTGTTATGATTGTTACAATCGGAAAACATCGGATTAACGTTTATCTGAGATAAACGATTCCTATATCCAAGTGAGAAATACATTGCGTTGAATGTGCTTAGTTAAAAATGAAGACATTGGATTCGGACAGGCAAATAAATGACTAAAACTAAAATAGCGGCAGGCGTTATTATCTTATCTTGTTGCATTGAATTTATATCTCATGAGTATTCTCTAGGCAATAAACTCTTTCGGGATTCTTAACAAATCACCGAAAATTACTGCAAAGTAACACAGTTGGGGTGTAAATAATATTGTCTAGTCGTCTGCACAGACAAGTTGTCCTAAATCAGTGTTTTTCATGCGTTGCGCCGCGTTCTACGGTTTCCTTAAAAGACAATTTGAGGGTGCAGTCGACTGAAAAGTCACTATTTTATACATTTTTTTGTTTATTGTCTAATTTGGTGGCATTTGTCTATCTGCAGGCATAGGGTGATTTTTTTCCTAATCTGCATAAATATTCAAATTCGAAAATTCTGAAAATCTCCCAAAAGATAAAACATCAAAAGTATAAACACATTGAGATCATATTATTGTTGAATAACACTCCCATTAACAGTCATTTAATACTAAAAACTGCCAAGACTTTTTACTGTTTTTTTTTTTTGAAAAATTATCATATTTTGGTTATTTGCGCACATTTCTGTTATTACCCTGTTATCATGGCACAGTACAGGATTCTACGCTCCCCTAATTAAATTCGGGACAACACGATTTAACCTTTGGCCGTCACTAATTCCAGCCAAATGCAGCTCTAAAGTGTTGTAAACAAGTCATCATACAACACCAAGTCAACATGAGTGCAACATTGCTAGAAGTTATTGTCGCTGTCATTGGTGAGAGCTCGATTGATTTGTAACTTTCCATTGATCTTCTGAGGTGATTATGTGTTTCCCGTTAGGTAGGAAAAACACAGCCACAGAAGGAAGAGTGAGGGTTCGCAGGGATCGTTATACCTTTAACCATTATGCTCCGCTGCCAACAATAAGGGTAGGAGTCACATGACATCCGTCGTCATAAATCTTTTTTATACAACCGTCCCCGTGTTTCTAGTAGCGAAATTTGTTAACTGGCAGGACAGCGGTCTAATAATCGCACTCAGACTAGTCAAAGTCAAATGCTCCACTTTATACTACCAAATGGTTATTCTTTATGGAATCCACCAGCTTAACTATGTACAACAGTACGAACTGGCTGACTGGAACTGTATAAAGCTTGTAAGGAAAGCAGTGTTAGTAAACTTTTAATATTCTGTGTAAGATGCATTAAGTTGTATTTTTTAATAGTGCTATGGATGGACTCAAATTATTGTGGAAATTTGCCTTGCCCCGATATCTGTCGCACTATCTACTCAACAATGGTAGAATGTTTGACCGCTCGCATTTTTGTCCTATGCTAGATTTATGGTAGCAAAACGTGATAAGATAGGCTTGAATTCAACTACACTAAGCAATGTACACAGGTATCTTACACCATATTACTGGATAAAAAACCCACTGGAATTAATTAATTAATTAATTAATTAATTAATTAATACTGCAATGTTCGGCTGTTTGCTGAAGCTCAAATTTGAGTAACTCGAATTTTTATTATCAGTTCAACGAACTTCCATTTACGGGAAAACAAAAATTCTATGTTGCCCGTAACTCGAAGTTCGAGTTACTAAATGTGGACATTCGACATGAACAAAAATACAGGTTTCCCGTAACTCGAAGTTCTGTAAACTATTAAGTGAACCTCGAGTTACATTTAGGGCGTTGTTTCTGAATGAGGGGCGTGGTCGATTTTGTAAGTCGATATTTTCGGAACTTGATGTCCGCAACTCGTTGAGACGCTAGGGTATTATTGTCCACTGGTAAGGATAGCATATCCTTAATTTCCCCAGATTTTGTTACTTACGGGCACTGTAGCAATTTACTGCTAATCTTGTTGTGGGACCCTGGGGAAATTTTTCACTTCTACAAAATTTTGCCATTTACACTGACTCGCGAAATTCGCGAAAATGTAATTGCGCGTTTTAAATCACGTAGTCTTGTTTATGAAATAGACAGTATAAGTAACAGCACTAAATAACTATCAACTGTCACGCTGGATTACTATTCAAATTCCCTTCACCTTGGTTGATTTTAGTGTTACAGAAACCTCCAAAACTACTAAGCAATGTTGGTTCACTGAACTAATGATGTTTATTCAAGCCACGACTGGATATGAAGCTACCATTAAAATCACTAATGCTACTGGGAGTCAAAATCATGAAGTAAACGTCTATTCCAGCATGGGTACTGTTATCTGGACAACTCGTATGCTTAGCCCATATGTTGGATGAAGTGTAGCAAATAGATAACAACATGTAGCATGTTTTACTATTTACGTAGCTATGGTAACTCAGTGGATTATTATACCAAGATGCAGCAAATGAGAGAAACTCCCTGACTGGATTTTAAAATACTAATCTCGTTCAATAAAAACAATCGTCATTCATGTTTACTATTATTTGCAGTTTTGTCAGCGGTGAATGGGGAGATAGATGTCCAAACCGAGTCTGACGTGGACGGAGTAGTCTTATCATCCGCTGAGCTTCAATGTCGATTCGAAGACCCCGAGGACCATCCAGTCCAGCGCGTTCTCAACTGGTACATGCAGCCAGAGGGCGAATCGGAGATAGAACAGGTGATCAGCATGACCGACACTTATGATCCAATAGTCTATGGAAGATTCGCCGGTAGAGCCGAATTGCTCGGTGTCCAAGCAGATATGCATATTACGCGGCTGGAACTGTCCGATGCGGGAGTGTATACGTGTGAGGTGTACTTCTATGCAGACAAAGAGACGGGGTCGGGGAATACTAACTTGCACATCAGTCGTAAGTATTACTGTCCAAAATCATCATTCGGCCCTGACAAATATTTTTTTAGGGGTCGATCAATTGAAATCACGGGTGTGCCGGAAGAGTTGTTTTAAAACTAGCTAGACACAGAAAGAAAAAAATGCGTGGTGCAGGATATACAGTTGTCACATTCAAAAAATAAAAATACTCAGATACATTGAACCAGACATCTCACAAATTCAAGTGTTTGATCCCTTAGAACTAATGCGACCTGAATAAAATGACTTTAGAAAAGTAAACGCTCAACTGAGATATAATTAAACAGCGCGATTGAACCAAGTTTTGTTTTCGAGTTTACCGTCTTGACTATCTGGCGTCACGTTCATGGCGCTACGTGTCCGAATTTCGTAATTTAGTGAACATATACTTTGTGTAATGTGTTGTATACCATAACAAACACGGCACATCGCGACGTCTGGGGGAGGGAGGGGGCAACAGCAACAAAGCGTCTTTTATATTGGTAGACAACCATTTTTTAATATGCTAATACATTTGTTTTACTTTGTGCAGAGTTAGTAGACCAAATCTCAATCCTTGGGTACGGGGAGACCCGAGATCGCGGGGAAAGTTCATATTACTTTCCCCCGGGTGAACCAAACTCACTTCAATGCGAAGCTACAATGGGCAAACCGGCAGCAAAGTTACATTGGTACAAGGGTTTGAATGAAGTACAGCAACACGGCGAAACAATTGAAGAAAATGTAGATGGTACCTTCAACACAATCAGCTTGCTACAGTTTACACCAGAGGATTCCGATCATGGCGAAGTGCTAAAATGCGAATCTGACCAGCAACCGGATTTAGACCTGACAAAAGCAGCAACGATAATGATAAACACAAGTACGTATGTATGCATATGGGAGAGAGAGGGCACATGCGCAGTGGTTGATTTGGTCACGTGATCATTGCATTTAGCAAACTTATTATCACACGTGATATGACTAAGACAACGTTTTTCATTTCTTCCAGATGGCGCTGTTACGTCAGCAATAAGTGTCACTCTCTTGGCGTTTTCTCTCATGGTGGGACATCTAACGAGTTGATTTTGGTAAGCCGCTCATAATTTTGTTAACAAAATGTATGTATCACTGCATTAAACAAATATTCCACTGAAATTCACCAATTGCGTAATAACAATCAAAGTTTATCGATCAATCGTATCATGCCAATGGCAGTACTGTCACAATTTTCAATTTCTTTTTGTCTTCAAGGCACCGAGTGGACGGCGAGGCACGCGAGAAATTCTGATCCAGATTTACCCCATATATCTGAACGACATGAATAGACACTCTCCTTGTTAATTTACATAGTGAAGTATTCAAATAATTTACAATTGTTGACAATATAGTATGAACAAATCAGAAAATTGGAATTACAGGTCTAAGTACACAGAAATTCACAGTAATAACAACTCAAATAAACGACTACTGTTTAGCCCATGGAGAGAGATAGTTATAAGGAACACCGTTGGTGATACCGTCAGTTGTATGGATACAGACAAGAAGACGTATGAGAACATTCTTCTGTACACGTGTCATCCACCATATATCAATATCTAAGAAACCATTATTGTCAGCAAGTTCAAGTATTGTCTCCCAGAAAAATGAGGCAATCATGATAGTGTGGTGTGGTTAATCATCAAAAACTTCAGGGGGATGATAAATATTGATAAAGAACAAAAACATATGTACATGCACATCTGTACAATCTCAAGAAATAAAGCAATCGTGGAATAATGTCATATTAAAAAAGTCTACTTTTTCTCATAATGCCCCCGGTGTTTTTAAAGGTTAGCCCTTATTTATTTATTTGTCACTGTTTCCGGTTTACTCGCTTCCGTATGTACGTGATGAGCGATGACGTCTTCATGTTCCCTCGATTACATATAAATACCCCAATACCTGTCAGGACTTAACTTATAGCGCCCATCATATATTATGAAAGACGCGTGATTGAACAGATTTAAATATAATCTAATCCACAAATGATATCCAATCTATGATATTTAACAGTTCAGAAATATCATGCTATACATTTTCAAATAATTCAGATCAGATTTAACCAATTTGTTTAGTCATTCAGATATGTCGTTCAGTCCCTTTTTATAGGTAGATAGTAATAACGCTTCATTTTGTAAAATGCTTTGTTTTCTGTTTTTGTTTTGTTGCCTTAAATAAAATATGATTCCAACATTAATTACTCTGAATGGTTGTGCGATATGTACGATGTGGTAAAATGAAATTGAATGAGCTTTAAAACAGTTGTATAAATACAATTGTATTAATATATTTGCTCCAAACACGTGTGGAATACTGTTAGATATAAAGCTTAACTACGAATAAATCCGTCACAGGGTAAAAAAAAAACATTAATTCGCTGAAATTGACAAGACTTGTATAACGCAAAAGATGGATATACACTGGTCATTCATTGTATGTACGTTTGGTTATGTTGGTGAAGTTAACTACTACGAATTGTTCACCAAAGTTGTTTTAATAGCAGTACGTTACAAGCGTAAATGAGCCGTGTTGATGGTGACAAAAAAAAACACAATGGGCGGAAGTCTGTCAAATGCGGATGTTCATAACGACACGAAGGTACTGGGATTCGGGTTCTTAAAGGAACACGACTCGGCATTTATATTGTTGTTCAGAACCAAGTTTATACAGATAGAAATATAAAAAAAATATAGTTGGAAATGGCCGCCAAGATCTCGATGAAAGCGAAATAGCCGCATAAGTTATTTTCACCCGAAATAATTTTCCATTTGAAACCACTATCGCGTTCACCAATGGAAAGTAGAACATGGTGATTTCAAACACGGCTGCAAAGTGACTGGATGGAACATTATTTGAGGGGAAAAAAGTCACGCGGATTTGTTGCTCTCAGAGAGATTTCAGCTGCCATTTGTTAAAAAAGTCTAAATAATAAAAGATCTTCAGCGTTCATGCAACCATAAGTTGTACCATGTAGTGATATATCAGTGATCATAAGCGTTACATTCACTCTCAGTCACCAAACATTCCGCGTGCAATTGGTTCCTCCAGAATGACGTCATTTGAAGTGAGTGAGTGCACTTTTATTGAATATAAATTGTTGTGTTTATTTATTTATTTATTTATTTATTTATTTATTTATTTATTTATTTATTTATTTATTTATTTATTTATTTATTTATTCATTTATTCATCGGGGTTCATCGGAATAAAACACATAAACATTCAATTACAAAAATTACGTAAAACAAAGAAAATAGAAGTATCAAAATAAAACCAAAGGTAATTTTCAGGGGTATATTTGTATGAATAAAATCACACAGGCTAGCTTTAAAACAATGGGTATTATAAATTGGTTAAGGGTTCCCCAGTGTAGCAGTACGGTAACTATAAAAGTGCGTTGACCCATATTGAGACGCTGATATGAGATGGTGACCTATCATATCGGTGTGCACATCTGAGTAATGAAATACATGTAGGTGCATCATCATCATTCAAACATTTAAATGTGAGGAAAGTAGCTAAATAGAAAATACGCTGTCTGATTGTCATAACATTGGGAACACTTATTTTATCAAGATTTGTTGTTGTATTTCCTCAAACAAATCAACAACAGTAGTTGTATCAGACCGTGGTAAATAAAATTCGACAACCAGTGGGAATGTATAAATGTAACACACGGATTAAACCAATTCGTTCACATTGCTTTTTGCATAAACATCCAATCGAGTGTTATTTTAGAATACAATCAAAGTACAAGGGGAATCAAAGTACCATCAACAAAAACAGATGAAATATCATCATTAATCATACTACTTAGATTGTGGTCGGCGGGTATCAACACGCATTTAGTTTGTTATGCATTGAATTAGCATTCAACGTAGTATGGCTAACGTTCCTAGAGGACGGACGGTTGTGGGTTTGTTCGTAACGCAGCTGTGACATGATAATGACAAATGTATTATATTCGCAATAACAGTCACTGAAGCCGTGAACGGTCATCTGCCCACAGTCGTTAAAAATACTAAATTTACGACAAATGCCACATTTACGACAAATACCACCTTTACGACACATATGGTAATGTGTAATGATGGTTACTTGTGATATAGTGACTAATTCCAAAGAAATTTGATTTCAATTCTAATTTTGACATATTAATTAAAGAGTTGACCACCAGCCACCCACACTGAGCGGCTGTTCGTTTAGAAGACTGGCGGGGCGCCATATCACACACATATACTTCAATAGTTAATATTTGAAATGATGTCAATACAGGTGTGTCTATCCTCCAACTGAATTTATATGTTTGCATTTCACCCTGATTCAATATTCAGTCCAGTCAAAAATAACTATTCATATATAAACAGAGACAACATCACATTGCCCTGAACTATTTTTATGACACTATTTATTTTGCCCTAAGTTTCTGGTTTTAAGTACTTTGTGAACATGTTTACACGTGAATATCTATGTTGTTAGCCAGGTTGACCCCTACTGTATTTCACGATGTCCGATAACGATAACGAAGGTTATTGATTAACTATGTTGGCGTATACATGACATTCGTCATGCGAATGGTATGGGTTCTCTTACGAACAAAGATGGCGACTTTGACTGTAGCGCAGACTAGCGAGTACAAACTGTAACGTCATTAACTTTAACTAGTTAATTTCATTGGTTATTGAAAAGAAAAAGGAGTCACCAGTGGTAATCAGTCAAAATTCGTACTCGTGATTTCCATTAGAAGAACGCATTGGATTGTGGGAAAGTCAATATTTATCAACACAAATGCCACACATACACGGCACGATAACTTCCGCCGTTTATATAGAAAGTCGCATTTAATCATATTCCGATATTACAAACTATATTAGCCAATCATAATACACGTTACTTCGATTCGATACTCTCATTCAAAATTCTCCTCGAAAAACTGGCTTATTATGGGATAAGGGGTCTCCCGATTTCGTGGTCCCGAAGCTACCTAACTAATAGACACCAATCAGTAAGCATTGACGGAACTGCATCCACATCCAGACAGATTCAATACGGGGTGCCCCAGGGATAAATATCAGGGCCTTTACTTTTTCTTCTCTACATACATGATATTAACCACTCCACTGATGTTTTCAATTTCAACCTCTTTGCGGATGATACAAATTTATTTAAATTCATGCAAACTAACTCTATTGATCTTTCTAATAATTAACAATGATTTTGGAAATGTTGTTCAGTGGTTGAAATCTAATAAATTAACAATTAATATATATATATATATATATATATATATATATATATATATATATATATATATATATATATATATATATATATATATATATATATATATATATATATATATATATAAAACTATATGATCCTGAAAACCCCGCAAAGAAAAGTAAAAGTGGAGGGACAGCTGGCAATCAATGACACGTTGATAGAGGGCGTGTCTACAGCGACTTATCTGGGAGTAACCATTGGCCCATGCCTACATTGGAATTCTCATATTGACAAAATTGTGAAAACCATCAGTCCCAAAGTGGACATTATAGCTCGCATTCGTCACTATGTTCACAGATCAATTCTTATCCTACTTTACAACACACTTATTATCCCACACTTAATGTACTGTATTGAAATCTGGGGAAACACATACCCAACACTTCAAGTTGAACCAGTTCTGCTCTTACAAAAAAAGGTTGTGCGCCTTATCACCTTCTCGCACTTTAAAGCTCCTCTTTTTATTCAATTACACATACTTGATATTTACAAACTTTGTAAATTACAAACCTGTCTATTTATCTTCGACCTTAAACACAACAGATATGCATGGCACATAGCCTCAATAAGTATGTAAATGATTACCCACGTTGCTATCCCACAAGGTCAGTTTCTGGCGGTAACTTACAGTTTCACAACATAATTTTAAATTTGCTGCAGTAAAATACTGTAATTCACTTCCAGACTCCCTCAAAAACATCAACAACAGAAACAAATTTAAATATGAAATGAAACATTTGCTTTGTTAAATTCCTCGATTACTTCCCACTTCTCTGCATATTTTTCTTTTATTTAACATGTAAATTCATAGTACCAGTAGTTCATTTATATTATTATTATACATAATACTTTCTTCATGTTTATATCTAAATCTTATAGATCACTTTTCGTTATGTAAATAGTAATTTTCCTTTCCTTTACCAGTAGTTTGTCACTTTCTACTTGGCACTGGGATTTAATTCGGAATGATTTGTTACTGTGTAACATTTTTCCAAATCCCCCCCCCCCATTGCATTTCGTAGAAATATCAACTTGAAAGATAAACTCACAAGTTCTACTCTACGTACTGACAAACTTGTGAAAAACGACACACCAAACGACGAAGAATTACTTTCCATTTTAACTAAATTGTATAATGAAAGTAATAACGTCGAACATTCTGAAAGCTAATTTAATCGAACGATTCGGTCAAGTACTGTTCCGACTGATGAAGGGTTCAACATAGAACCCGAAACAGCACCATCACACTAGTGAATAATCCAATTACGGATAAATTTGAGTGCTGTATCGACATAGGCTTTCTTCGTACTCAGTTTTGTATTCCATTATTGTTTCCGTGTTTACTTCTATCAGGATCACACCTGAAAAATATTTTGACACGGAATTCTACATCTGTTACGTATTTAGTTAGCTAATGCAATACTGCCCTCAGTCGTTGAAATGTTCGTCAATCCACCCCCCCCCCCCATCAATAAAATGACTATTTCCATGGTCCACACCAGAATTTTAACCATTGTATTTTTTTTAAGTTCTGGAAATATGGGCATTCTGCTGAAATAAATTAATAAATAAACATAATCAGGTCTACTTGAAACCTGCTTTTTTAACCTCACAAACGGGAAGGCATCGACCCATGTGAGCTTTGAATGCATTATGGGTAAGGTTTGGAGTCAATGACTCGTCCAAATTTCTCATATCCCAAAATGGTTGACATATAGTTGAGAGTTGCTCAGTGCAGTAGCTGAGAATAACATATACCACCTTACCATTTCCAATTAAAGATATTAGTTACGTTTTAATACGAAGAACCTGATAATGCTTAAATTTAATCTCTCTTCTTAACAACTTAATATTGCTGAATAACAATTGTATTGATCTCTGACAGTATTTGTGACAAAAATTAATACATATGCCTTTGAAAAGATATTCATGATTTGATTTGAGTTCAGTTTTTGTTGTTGCTGATTGTACAATGTACTAAATTTAAACCCAAATTTAGGTTTATATTGTTCACTGTGATTTTTTTTTCACTTTTGAAATGAAATCAACATTCACATTAAACCTAGTGATTGTGCTAAAAATATCACTATATACGTGAAAATGAATAAAAGTAACGTGCTTTATTGCATTTACAGTATTTTTGATTGCACGTCACTAAAAATGATTTGTGAGAATGTAGACCGAATAGTGGTCACCGCTACATATGTCGTACTATATGCTTCTATCATAAGCAAAGTTTATTATGAAGATTGAGTAGGATATGTTATATGTTGTCAGTGAATTGAATTAATGAGAGAATATCCACTGGAAATCGAAAACAACAACGCCAAAAGTTAAAGTGCAGGTCACAAAAAACACAATAAACACGTGACTGAACTACATGTTACAGTGTTGGGTTGAATCGTCGGAGAAAAGAAGAAAAGGGGTGTGCTGTAATGGGCTTCCCGACATACGCTAAGGAGTATCAGTTGTTTCTGGAAGTGTGATATCAGATAAAAAAGGAACTATACAATATTTAACTGTATTTCTATTTCATTTTATTTTTGAAGTAAAGCAAATTTAATGAAATTATTAATAGTACATCTATAATCTGGAAATGCAATTAAACATTTTATTGATTTCATTATTGACCTTTCGGATGAGAGTAGCCGAATTAGGTTTTTATTCAACATTTTTTGATAAATCTTTAAAATTATCTTGCGTAACAATTGAACTTTTAATTGGACTGTACAATCACATACATCATCATGTACTCAGTATGAATTATCTATGGTGAAAACTTTTATTTGAAAATAAATTATGCGTGAACCGGACATGTGAAAAGTGTTAACATTTGATGTTAAATAGTTAAGTTATTCCGATACACAAGCGTCATTATGGAAGTGGCATTTTGAACGCAATACAGTATATCGGTACACAATCATCACGAATAAACTAAAAAAAAACTTCTAGTGTGAAATTATTCCCACCCAATCATCTATATTGTTTACGTGGGTTTATCAGTGTACGTTATTATGTATAAATAATACGGAAAATGTTATATTATGCGTAAAACCTGTTTTTGAGCTGGAAAATTGCCTCTTCATTTTCAGCTTCAGTATTTTACTTATTTTATTTGTTTGTTCGTGTTGTTTTAAGAACTTTACAAATTGGGTGAAATATTTCTCTTGCACATTTGCATACTAGTACTAATAAAACAAAACAATGACAGTGGAAGTGATTGCGATTGGGTAAATATATAGAGGAAGACCAATTGCAATGTGATTTAACTTCAGTAGGCGGGCGTTATGGCAGTGACTTCAACCGAATATATGTAGCAAGATATAGGTGACATTGTTTAAGAAATAACTAAAGTTGTGTCAGGTTAGGACTGTGGCAAGCAATCCCGACTATGACAGAGACCAAATATACACCGTCCAATGTGATTAATGGAATAAATGTGTGACAATCTCAGATAGCGGAATATCCCAACTGAATATTGACCAAATCCAAAGTACCTGTAGGGTATATGAAAACGTTTAGAAAGAATAATCGTAGCAGAGGAAATTCATTCACAAAAAATAAATCTTATAATAATAGTATCAACACTTATATTGGTCATACGTCCTCGAATTCTAAATTCGCGTCCGATTACACCTAGATCTAGTATGACTGTGTGTGTTTGTATAGCTGAATGATGGGACTGATAAAGATGGCTGCTGTAAACACCAACACACATATACTAGATACTATGATACACACCCTTTATGGGACACCGTAGATGATAGGTCGCTAGTATCTGTAACACAGGGGTCACATGACTAATTCCAAATGTATTATATGCAGTATCAGTCATTTTACCGGTGAAAGGTCATTCCGGCTGAGGCCGTTAAATTATCAGCCTTATGGCAATTCATATTGATGGCTACAGATTGGTGTTTGACACACAATTAACTAATCGCTGCCCCTGCGCATTGAGGGAGGGGGTAGGGGTAGGGAAAGTATACTGCTCTACATGATTTTCAATTGAATAGTTAATATTAATAGTCAGACATATGAATTCCGTTAAAGCTCCTGCATGGTGAAGTACCAGGTACGGGACGATCATTGATACCATGGTGATAGTTCCACCCACGTACGCAGGCTTGAGGTCATGGTCACAAACATGTCGAAAATAATTCTACGATACAAGGCCAACTATTATTTGGGCTAAATTCCAACGTTCAGTAAAATGATCTTAAAAGTTGCAAGCGCATATTTAAAGAGATATGTTTGACACTTTTACCCCCCTCTACTGCGTCAAGACAAAAGATCTACTATTGTGAAACAAGAGATTAAATCATTTGATTGTAAAACAACGCTACGCCCGTTTATTTACAAATGTGCAAATATCTGACAGAGGAACATTTGTTTTTTGTCTTGAATTGTGATTGATTTGATTGAAAATCGCGTATGTATGACGTAAATACCTTTTTTGATACACAGGCATCAGTTCAGATAACATGTATAGATAGGAGCGGTGGCCAAAACTTATAAATTATTTCTGTATTGTTGACGACAAAAAAAAAAAACGTGATAAATTAAATAAATAATGAATTAATAAATGAACAAATAAATAACTAAATAATAATACGTCATGTAGTATTGTGCAAATTTTGTTAGAAATTAATATTACACAGGGACGGGACACAGCGCGTCCTTACACGAACTTTGAGCCCGACCTAAACGATCACGTGACAGACTATGACTCCGAGCTACTGAAAATCAAATACAGCGCAGCAGGGTATAAAAACAAATCGTCACATATTTGCATAGTATCAAAGACAAAATGGCGAATTCGACCAGAGTGCTTCTGAAAGTTATTGTCGCTGTAACAGGTGAGTTTACATTGATTTTATAGCAGTTGTTAAATCGATGCATAATTTACATGGGCTATTACAATCTACGTCTGTGCTATAAAATTTACTACATTCATTGTCTGCCATTTCAAAACGAATCATACTCGTGTCGCTAAACAAGGCATGTCATACGTTTCTCGTAGGCTGTGCAGGCGTTTGAACTTAGACGGTTGCGTTGAGAAATAGTGCGTTGCGATGAAATCAATCATGGCGTCTTCATACACATACCCCAAAACGAACGACTTTTTAAGAGGGTAGTAAAAAAAAAGCGAAAAAAACGGCGAAAATGTTGCCATCACGTTTTGGTAAAAAATGCAAATTTCAAGTTGCCCGGAACTATTTTCTTATTTGACATACTATTTATTGTTGCCGTGTGTCTCGCTGGTCTTAGTGTTAGCGAGGTAGACATGTTTTTTTGCACGAATACCCGTGTTGTTAGCTAGGTTGACCCCATTGCATTCCATGATGGTTAATGAATAACTATATGTAACACCTGACTATAAAAGGTACAAGCATGTTTTTCAAGTTGTTTATTTATTTTTTTGTTACTTATTGTTTAGTGGCAAACATTTTCTACCAGCTGCCCTAGACAGCAAATTATGTTGGGTTTTAGTGAATTTCATTTCTGACACGGATACCAATGGCTCGCTTATACCGCTATTGTGTCTAATTCAGTGAAATTACTTCAATCAAATGAAACTATTTTGTTTATGAGACACGTGCACTGCACATTTCTTCGCTCCATTCAAATTTCAAGTATAAAAACCCGCTGTTTTCTCACAGGCCAACAAATTCCCTCGGTCGGAATATAGCAAAATGATGTGCATGTGCGCAGCAACATGTCTTTTTAACGTCATTCCGATTTGGGACCTTACCTATCAGCTAAATAATTAAACACTTTAAAGGGGGAGGGTCGTCACCTGCGCACGCGCGCGATTTGAGTCCCAAGAGACGATAACAACACACGCTAAAGACGCAAAGGCTCATGGATAGACGTTTGTTTGTAAACAATGACACGCTGTGGCCATCTGACGCATGCGCAAGTGACGACTCCTAGCTTTAATCTAAAACCTGACTGAAATAGTTGTCCACTTCAAAACGAATCTACAGCCAAAATTTGGGATGAGTTTATTATGACCATACTCATGTTGAATTCATTATTTCATAGGTATTGCGTTATGTTACGCACAACAGTCGGAAATACGGGTCAGTACGTACGAGATTCGTGAGACCGTATACGGCGATACCGTGGGTCTGATGTGCAACTACGAATATCCTGACTACTACAAGGAGAATGTGATAATCACGTGGCTGTTCCAACCAGCGGACGCAAATGAAGAGATTGTCATTATGAGTAAAACTGACGACAACGAGCCGTTGTATTACGGGCCTTTCGGTAACAGAATCGAACACACGGGGTCACGTGGCGACATTCTCATTCATCAGGTGACGTTAAAAGAAGACGGTTTGTACACTTGCGAAGTCAACTTTTATTTGTCAAAGGCGTATGGTGAAGGGGACACAGAGTTAATTGTGTATTGTAAGTATAATCACAATTCATCTGGCGGACGTATGTGTTAGTTGGTAGATAGATGATAGAAGATCCGAAGATCCATCATGCTTTCACTAACCCCTCGCTAGACAATGAAGAAATAATTTGGTTTACCTCAAAAGTGCAATGAAAAAATATTCAAAACAAGAATTATTCTAAAAAGAATGGTCATTAATTAAAAATATGTCAATACCCACAGAAACGTATATTAGATACCAGGAGAGCATATTGTCTAATAAAAGCTGTCTGCTTATATGAATTTGAAAAAAAAAAAATCTTTCATAACGAAACAGATTGCTAAATGGGCTAAGAAAATTTAGCATTAGCCGTTGTGGCTTAAAATTATTTCACGGTGGAGGTGCATATGTACACTTAATGGGTGACGGATGGGATAACAAGGAAGGGACTAATACGTTGAATGGAAATGGAGACAATATGATGAGATCGGATGTGTGAGTGAGTGGAGTGAATAGGTACACGTAGGTGAGTATGTCAGCCAGTCAGCGCACATTGAAGGAAAAACGTTTGTTTTTATTTGCAGATATGGTGGAATTTATTGATATTCTCAAATATAATGCTGGTGATTACGTATGGGCACCTCCAGGGGAGCCTATTTCATTCGACTGTGAGGGAACACGTGGCAAACCGATAGCAGAGCTTAATTGGTACTTGAGTAATGAGAAAGTGCCACCAGAGAGTGAATCTTTTACTGAAAACGATGACGGAACGTTCGATTCATACAGCACAGTGGTGATCGTACCGACACTGTCTGACCACAATGCGGTCCTCAAGTGTGAAGGATTCCAAGATACCCGATTGTTGGAATGGAAACGAAAATATGAGTCTGTCGTTTTAAATACCAGTAAGTTGCTTGTGATTCTAAATTGAATAACTGAATAACTGTCATTTTTGCAAATTAGGTTCTTAAACAAAACATAAGTCACTTTGTTTTCTCAGTCACAACGAAATTTCGGTGACCATTTGTAAATATTGTCTACTCATTGATGATTTTATTCCTTTCAGGTGGTGTAGCAAAGAAAGTCGTCAGTTTTGTTTTGATTATTTCAACAATAGTACTTAGTTCACTTTTTGTGTGACGAAACGCGTAGACTCGAGATGAAGGTTCTCTATAGTTTGTTCAGGTAATTATTAGTCCCCTTGTGGGTGCGGATTCCATGTGAACGGCCCCAAAATTCATCCCCATATTTATGAACTTTTACATAATTGAAAACAACATACCCAATCATAGATCGTTTAACACAAGTAATATAAAAACACGAAACACACGACTGACAATAATCGTACAATCCACATTAAAACAACACAGTACACAACACAGTCGAATCAGAGATGGACAAATGAACTCCATGGTAAACAAAAAGTCATGTCGGATGTTTCGAAATGAGTGAACACATCCTGCTCCCAATGCGATGCCAGCCATATTTGTTTCTTTGTCGTAATCAAAAGATTTCTATTTAAAACCTAAGGCATATATCAAACATTTGACATTGACGCCATTTTAGGCTATCGTATTAAATCACATACTCATTATATCTACTAAAAATAACTTTTGAAACCTACAAATTACAAGCAATATAAGAAATGAGTAAAATTACCAACATATTGCAATTACAACTGTTCCCCTGCCTAAATTATTGACTGACTAATTGTTACATATCCGAAGACTTTGCATGGCCATACGAAAACGTTCATTACCATCTACTGAAACAATTCTATGAAAGATGTCATATCTGCCAAGTGCATATCTGATACACAAAGATACTTTACAAAGAAAATCCACATGTCTGTTCTACTGTCAGAATCCAATTCATTGGCCAATTTCCAGAATGACTCAAATCTCGTTTTCCGCTGCCTCTGATCCATCGCGTTTGGTTTCTCTTTAAATTAATAGTTTGCATGCCAACCGGAAGCACCAGCTTTATACTCACAGGCAGCAACACGTCTAGAAGCACACCCGTTCTGTTGTCAGAACTGTAATCGCAATCTATACTACTGGTGTTAAAGTCAGTCCTCTTCAAAACACCACTTCTGATCTACAACCCGAACACCCTCCGATTTTCATCAAATGTCAATTTTGTTCGCTTGCCAGAAGCAATGTCCTTTGTTTCATTTGTCGACATAATAACTTACATCCCTGACCAGTTGCTGAAATTTTATGTTATATGACGTTTAGCTCTATTGGTATCATTTCCTGTTCCAAATAAATGTTCTTTTACCTTGCAGTGTAGTTCTTCCTACCTTGTAGTGGAATGACTGCACTCTTCTGTCAGGCGTTTTTATCTTCGAAGTATTATATGGTGTTCAATAATTTAATGCTTTTAAATACAACACTGCACTCGTAATGATTCCAAATATTTTCTTCTTTTCAGATCATATTTTAGTTGCTTCTATATTCACAACTAGAACGCTGTATTCCAAAATTTGAATCAAATCAACATTCCCCCCCCCAGTCTGTCAAGAACTCCACCAATCACCATGGTATAAAAGAGGATTTAGTTATGACTAGCTTGTGTTCTGCCAGATGGGAAGAGTATGTTATGCAGCTAACATCCACCCCTGTCGTAATGATACGTTGCAAATAAAAATATATCTTCATTTTATGTATATACATGACTGGAAGACATTGTTTGGGAAATATGAATACAAATAAAATTGACGATGAGTGGACTGCTGTAGAAAACCAAACTTCTTCATTTGTGAAACATTTATGACGAGTTTATCAAATAATTTAGTTATTCATCATGTAGTATTTCAATTTCACTTTCTCTGTAGTATAACTGACTTTTTGTATTCACCGCAAATATTATTTCTTTTCCAATATATAAATATTAAGATTATGGGTTTTCGAGTCACATTTTTCAATAACAGATATCGTTTGTTTTTTTAAATCCATTGACGGATACAATTGGTTGTTCAAATGCACTAAATGATATCTTTGGTTGTTCAAATGCACTGATATCACTAACTGATATCATTGGTTGTTTAAATGCACTGACTGATATCATTGGTTGTTCAAATGCACTAACTGATATCATTGGTTGTTCAAATGCACTAAATGATATCACTGGTTGTTCAAATGCACTAACTAATATCACAGGTTATTAAAATGCACCAACTGATATCATTGGTTGTTCAAATGCACTAACTGATATCATTGGTTGTTCAAATGCACCAACCGATATCATTGGTTGTCTGAGTTCATTGACCGATATCATTGGTTGTTCAAATGCACTAACTGATATCATTGATTGTTCAAATGCACTAACTGATATCATTGGTTGATCAAGTCAATTGACTGATATCATTGGTTGTTCAAATGCACTGACTGATATCATTGGTTGTTCAAATGCACCAACCGATATCATTGGTTGTTCGAGTTCATTGACCGATATCATTGGTTGTTCAAATGCACAAACTGATACCATTGATTGTTCAAATGCACTAACTGATATCATTGGTTGATCAAGTCAATTGACTGATATCATTGGTTGTTCAAATGCACTGACTGATATCATTGGTTGATCAAATGCACTAACTGATATCATTATTTGTTCAAGTCAATTGACAGGTATCATTGGTTGATCAAATGCACTAACTGATATCACTGGTTGTTCAAATGCACTAACTGATATCATTGATTGTTCAAGTCAATTGGCTGATATCATTGGTTGTTCAAATGCACTAACTGATATCATTGGTTGTTCAAATATACTAAATGATATCATTGGTTTATCAAGTCTATTGACTGATATCATTGGTTGTTCAAATGCACTAACTGATATCATTGGTTGTTCAAATGCACTAACTGATATCATTGGTTGATCAAGTCAATTGACTGATATCATTGGTTGTTCAAATGCACTAAATGATATCATTGGTTGTTCAAATGCACAAATTGATATCATTGATTGTTCAAATGCACTAACTGATATCATTGGTTGTTCAAATGCACGAACTGATGTCATTTGTTGTTCAAATGCACTAACTGATACATTTGTTGTTTAAATGCACTAACTGATATCATTGGTTGATCAAGTCAATTGACTGATATCATTGGTTGTTCAAATACACTAAATGAAATCATTGGTTGATCAAGTCTATTGACTGTTATCATTGGTTGTTCAAATGCGATAACTGATATCATTGGTTGTTCAAATGCACTAACTAATATCATTGGTTGTTCAAGTCAATTGGCTGATATCATTGGTTGATCAAATGCACTAACTGATATCATTGATTGTTCAAGTCAATTGGCTGATATCATTGTTTGATCAAATGTACTAACTGACATCATTGGTTGTTCAAGTGAATTGGCTGATATGATTGGTTGATCAAATGCACTAACTGATATCAATGGTTGTTCAAATGAATTAACTGATATCATTGGTTGTTCAAGTGAATTGGCTGATATCAGTGTTTGATCAAATGCACTAACTGATATCATTGATTGTTCAAGTCAATTGGCTTATATCATTGGTTGTTCAAATGCACTAACTGATATCATTGGTTGTTCAAATGCACTAACTGATATCACTGGTTGTTCACGTGAATTGGCTGATATCATTGGTTGTTCAAATGCACTAACTGACATCAATGGTTGTTCAAATTCATTGACTGTTATCATTGGTTGTTCAAATACATTGACTGATATCATTGGTTGTTTAAATGCACTAACTTATATCATTGGTTGTTCAAATGCACTAACTGATATCATTATTTGTTCAAGTCAATTGACTGATATCATTGGTTGATCAAATGCACTAACTGATATCACTGGTTGTTCAAATACACTAACTGATATCATTGATTGTTCAAGTCAATTGGCTGATATCATTGGTTGATCAAATGCACTAACTGATATCATTGATTGTTCAAGTCAATTGGCTGATATCATTGTTTGATCAAATGCACTAACTGACATCATTGGTTGTTCAAGTGAATTGGCTGATATCATTGGTTGATCAAATGCACTAACTGATATCAATGGTTGTTCAAATGAAGTAACTGATATCATTGGTTGTTCAAGTGAATTGGCTGATATCATTGGTTGTTCAAATGCACTAACTGATATCATTGGTTGTTCAAATGCACTAACTGATATCACTGGTTGTTCACGTGAATTGGCTGATATCATTGGTTGTTCAAATGCACTAACTTACATCAATGGTTGTTCAAAATCATTGACTGATATCATTGGTTGATCAAATGCACTAACTGATATCACTGGTTGTTCAAATACACTAACTGATATCATTGATTGTTCAAGTCAATTGGCAGATATCATTGTTTGATCAAATGCACTAACTGACATCATTGGTTGTTCAAGTGAATTGGCTGATATCATTGTTTGATCAAATGCACTAACTGATATCAATAGTTGTTCAAATGAAGTAACTGATATCATTGGTTGTTCAAGTGAATTGGCTGATATCATTGTTTGATCAAATGCACTAACTGATATCATTGATTGTTCAAGTCAATTGGCTTATATCATTGGTTGTTCAAATGCACTAACTGATATCATTGGTTGTTCAAATGCACTAACTGATATCACTGGTTGTTCACGTGAATTGGCTGATATCATTGGTTGTTCAAATGCACTAACTGACATCAATGGTTGTTCAAATTCATTGACTGATATCATTGGTTGTTCAAATACATTGACTGATATCATTGGTTGTTTAAATGCACTAACTTATATCATTGGTTGTTCAAATGCACTAACTGATATCATTATTTGTTCAAGTCAATTGACTGATATCATTGGTTGATCAAATGCACTAACTGATATCACTGGTTGTTCAAATACACTAACTGATATCATTGATTGTTCAAGTCAATTGGCTGATATCATTGGTTGATCAAATGCACTAACTGATATCATTGATTGTTCAAGTCAATTGGCTGATATCATTGTTTGATCAAATGCACTAACTGACATCATTGGTTGTTCAAGTGAATTCGCTGATATCATTGGTTGATCAAATGCACTAACTGATATCAATGGTTGTTCAAATGAAGAAACTGATATCATTGGTTGTTCAAGTGAATTGGCTGATATCATTGTTTGATCAAATGCACTAACTGATATCATTGATTGTTCAAGACAATTGGCTGATATTATTGGTTGATCAAATGCACTAACTGATATCATTGATTGTTCAAGTCAATTGGCTGATATCATTGTTTGATCAAATGCACTAACTGACATCATTGGTTGTTCAAGTGAATTGGCTGATATCGTTGGTTGATCAAATGCACTAACTGATATCAATGGTTGTTCAAATGAAGTAACTGATATCATTGGTTGTTCAAGTGAATTGGCTGATATCATTGTTTGATCAAATGCACTAACTGATATCATTGATTGTTCAAGTCAATTGGCTGATATAATTGTTTGATCAAATGCACTAACTGACATCATTGGTTGTTCAAGTGAATTCGCTGATATCATTGGTTGATCAAATGCACTAACTGATATCAATGGTTGTTCAAATGAAGAAACTGATATCATTGGTTGTTCAAGTGAATTGGGTGATATCATTGTTTGATCAAATGCACTAACTGATATCATTGATTGTTCAAGTCAATTGGCTGATATTATTGGTTGATCAAATGCACTAACTGATATCATTGATTGTTCAAATCAATTGGCTGATATCATTGTTTGATCAAATGCACTAACTGACATCATTGGTTGTTCAAGTGAATTGGCTGATATCGTTGGTTGATCAAATGCACTAACTGATATCAATGGTTGTTCAAATGAAGTAACTGATATCATTGGTTGTTCAAGTGAATTGGCTGATATCATTGTTTGATCAAATGCACTAACTGATATCATTGATTGTTCAAGTCAATTGGCTTATATCATTGGTTGTTCAAATGCACTAACTGATATCATTGGTTGTTCAAATGCACTAACTGATATCACTGGTTGTTCACGTGAATTGGCTGATATCATTGGTTGTTCAAATGCACTAACTGACATCAATGGTTGTTCAAAATCATTGACTGATATCATTGGTTGTTCAAATACATTGACTGATATCATTGGTTGTTTAAATGCACTAACTTATATCATTGGTTGTTCAAATGCACTAACTGATATCATTATTTGTTCAAGTCAATTGACTGATATCATTGGTTGATCAAATGCACTAACTGATATCACTGGTTGTTCTAATACACTAACTGATATCATTGATTGTTCAAGTCAATTGGCTGATATCATTGGTTGTTCAAATGCACTAACTTATATCATTGGTTGTTCAAATACACTAACTGACATCATTGGTTGTTAAAATTCATTGACTGATATCATTTGTTGTTCAAATACATTGACTGATATTATTGGTCGTTCAAGTCAATTGAAGGATATCATTGGTTGTTCAAATGCACTAACTGATATCACTGGTTGTTCACGTGAATTGGCTGATATCATTGGTTGTTCAAATGCACTAACTGACATCAATGGTTGTTCAAATTCATTGACTGATATCATTGGTTGTTCAAATACATTGACTGATATCATTGGTTGTTTAAATGCACTAACTTATATCATTGGTTGTTCAAATGCACTAACTGATATCATTATTTGTTCAAGTCAATTGACTGATATCATTGGTTGATCAAATGCACTAACTGATATCACTGGTTGTTCAAATACACTAACTGATATCATTGATTGTTCAAGTCAATTGGCTGATATCATTGGTTGATCAAATGCACTAACTGATATCATTGATTGTTCAAGTCAATTGGCTGATATCATTGTTTGATCAAATGCACTAACTGACATCATTGGTTGTTCAAGTGAATTGGCTGATATCATTGGTTGATCAAATGCACTAACTGATATCAATGGTTGTTCAAATGAAGTAACTGATATCATTGGTTGTTCAAGTGAATTGGCTGATATTATTGTTTGATCAAATGCACTAACTGATATCATTGATTGTTCAAGTCAATTGGATTATATCATTGGTTGTTCAAATGCACTTACTGATATCATTGGTTGTTCAAATGCACTAACTGATATCACTGGTTGTTCACGTGAATTGGCTGATATCATTGGTTGTTCAAATGCACTAACTGACATCAATGGTTGTTCAAATTCATTGACTGATATCATTGGTTGTTCAAATACATTGACTGATATCATTGGTTGTTTAAATGCACTAACTTATATCATCGGTTGTTCAAATGCACTAACTGATATCATTATTTGTTCAAGTCAATTGACTGATATCATTGGTTGATCAAATGCACTAACTGATATCACTGGTTGTTCAAATACACTAACTGATATCATTGATTGTTCAAGTCAATTGGCTGATATCATTGGTTGTTCAAATGCACTAACTGATATCATTGGTTGTTCAAATGCACTAACTGACATCATTGGTTGTTCAAATGCACTAACTGATATCATTGGTTGTTCAAATGCACTAACTGACATCATTGGTTGTTAAAATTCATTGACTGATATCATTTGTTGTTCAAATACATTGACTGATATTATTGGTCGTTCAAGTCAATTGAAGGATATCATTGGTTGTTCAAATGTACTAACTGATATCATTGGTTGTTTAAATGCAATTAAACAGTCCATTAAGACAGTGGTCACTATTATTATGCTACATTTGTGCATTTTTCTAGAATTCCTTTGTAGATTTTGAACCAAGTGGGCATATTTACTTACATGTCTTGATGAAAAATTTAGAAAAGAAACACAGAAAAAAATATAAGCAGGTTTATTTTCTGAATTTTGCCAAAAGTATAACAATTTTAAATTACAAGAATAATATTTTGACACATTACACACCTGAGAGTGAATTCACGGTGTCGATATCATGCTCCAAGACATGGGTACGCTTTTCCGCCCAACTAATTACAAGTGAAACTGCACATTTTTTTTATATCTAAAACAATTATTCGCTTACTTAATTGATGTACTCGTTGTGTAAATTGTATACCTAACAACAATAAAAAAAACAATTATCTCTTTTTGTTACACTGTTAGTTGAATTTAATAACCATTTTTAATTTAATAATGTTCATGTTTTCTTGAATTTTTCTGACCACGCATAAAGTTTAAAACCTAAACCCCATATAGGTGTTAGTGATGGCTTATATATTGTTGCGAAGCATGACAACCTGGACAAATAGGGCGACGATTATGTCCGCATTATCGTTATCTGCGCAGTAATCTGCGCATGTTCAGACTGGAGTGAACTCGTGTAGAGAATAAGCAATACATGAAATGCTATTACCCTTGACTGGGTCTTTATACAATTTATGAACACTCTGACTTTCAAAGCAGCGGTCAAATATCAAATTAATTCTCGTTTGCAATAACAGAGGGTTTCCGTTCATTGGTCTGGCCATTATTATGTGGGGGGGGGGGGGTCATTGCCCAACGTGCGTACACATTACTAGCTTATAGGACATCTGGATAATTAATGGCGCGTATGTTCATGAGATACCGTTGGTGACTAAGCGGGCGGGGATGATAATTCGTGATTCAGACCTTAGGCAAATAATAACGAGTTATGTACGCAAGATAAAAAAAAGATCATAATCATCATCAAAAGACAGAGACATTTTGCGTTTAATTTGTTTCACGATTATGACGTCACCTACGACTTCAGACAGACCTGAGTGTGACACCTACTTATAAATGCACAACGACCTGTATTTGGCTGCTTGATCCGGTTTTGGAGCAGTCAGCCCACACACTGGACTATTTTAAAATCGTCGGCAGACGATATCGCCGAGTGTCCCGCTTATTTATTTCAAGAGATAAAAGAAACGTGTGTTGTTTGTCTCAAATTCTAATCTCATTAAAAATTAACCGTTAACTGACGATAGTTCACTAGCCGGTACCATTTTTCATCTGTCGAATAAGGCGAGATGTAATCACGTGACCAAGGCGTGTAACGGTGGAGGTGACAATATATACGTTATTTTTATATTTACTCATCTAGACAGAACTTAGCCTTCTTAACAAGAATCTAACAGCATGTCGCCATCTTGGACGAAACTGTTCAACTTCTGCATCACAGGTAGGTGAAAGGATGACTTTATTGGACCCAACTCGTTTAACTCTGTTTTATTCGAATGTAAATAAATAAGATGGTCGTGAGATTATGGAGACCGTAGCACGGCATACACATATAAACATCGACGAGTGAGACAAAGCGTCCACCTCGCCTCACTTCATAAATATACTGAAGAGTATGACGCGTTTATTGGCCATCAGGTTGGCAGTCGTTTGCTTTATTGAGCATACTGAACTCAGTTATCAGTGTCAAGTATATGAGAGGCAGCCATATTACGCATACATTAACCGGCATTCTCTTAAGTAGGGGGCATTAAGTGGCTACACATTTAAAATCTGCATAACCGTGGCATTGTTATTGTGCACGGACACCAGGTATCCAATATAGTATATTCTATTTAATATAATTATATAATTTTAGTTGTATAGAAAGTTGAAAAATAACACATACAAGTTTTACAGTTTCTTTGAACAGCCCGACTAAAATATAATTCGCTAACATTTGAAAGCGAATTATGTGCAGCATTTCATCTTTGTTAACATCATTGAATATATAAAAATCTAGTTTTGTAGTAAAAAAAAATAAATTAATTCTTGTTCTTCGAGATAGCTAGCTTTCTACAACTGACCAAATGTTTCAACGACAATCATGGCGGATTTGCAAATTAATGATTAATCACTAATTTGAATAAAGTTCTTTTGGCCATGAGATATTTTTTGTCGATGTTAGGTTTGTGTGTGATGCCTCGCTGTGTTTGTTCTGTGTGCCATGTTGACGCTATATAAACAATGACTCGCACAGCTTATGTGAACAGAAGTTGGCCTCGCAGTTATCTATTTCTGTCATTGACACGTGTTCAACTGTCCCGCGCAACGAGTGTGTTAATTTCAGCCAGAATTCAACCGTGGCTCAACTTGCAATTATTTTCTGCGGCGGAGTACCATTGTTTTACACTAGCTCATTGAACAAACACAAGGACACACTGTCAATCGTGTTTATGCCCTCTGTACACGTCTACTGTTACACATCTCAATCTGATTAGATTGAGATTCTTTGTGTTGTCTTGCTTTATTATTATTATTTAACTGATTTTTGGCATTTTTTAATTTTTTTAATTAATTTGTTTGAAATATTTCGACTAACTTCACTGGCGGGTCTTTTTTTACTAATGCGAGTGCAAAATCGTACACGAAGGTTTTGCAATCACGTTAGTAAAAAAAGCTCCGCCCAAAAATTACACCAATTGAAAATAAATAATTTAACAAACAATACCTAAAATAAAAATAAAATAAAAATGCCACATATTCAAAGAAAAACTTTATTTTCAGATCTCGTCGGGTTAAAGTTGTCGCTCTTTGTGGATCAACTTGAAAGTATTGCAGTTTTCAATTTGTACTATTTAAAAAAAAATCACTTATTGAACACACATGCAAACCAAGAACGCTAAAAGCATTATTTGCACGTCCAAGTTCTCTTTATAAACGAGGTCAGCTATTTATTTAAGGCGCGGATGAGATGGTACGTGATGTACTGGTTTGATTTTGTCTCCTTAGCAACCGATCAAACTTGTTATTACTGAAGTTCACTCAACATGTTTGATTGCTTACAAGTCACAATTGTAAAGGTAGCACAATTATTATGTATTATTCATTTCAGTTTTAAGATACTAGTAACACGTAACAATCTATTAATACGAGGCTGACTGATACGGCCATTTTATTGTGTCGATATTGTTACGTTTTAGCATTAAGTATAATTATTCCGCCATTTACACCGCTCGCATTAAAATAACCACGAAGCCCGGCACGAAGCCGAGTGCTGCAACTACGGTTTTCAGGATCATGTGCACGTATGTGGTCAAAATGGCAATCACGTCGAGTGTTTGGCGCACACAGATAAACATGCACTGCACTTCTTTTGAATGTGCTAGTCCGAGATATATTTGTTACGTAATATGCGATCAATAATTGTGATTCAAAAATATATGTAGTGTAATGTAATACACAGTAATAATAGAGCAATGTGGAGAAACGCAGAGGGTTATAGTGTAGATTACGCATCGTAGAGTAGTTGGAGGCAATATAGTGTAGTGTAGTGTAGTGTAGTGTAGTGTAGTGTAGTGTTCATATGTCGAAAAAGTGAAACATACTATCATATATAAAAATCAAACCTGGTGAGCATTCACAGCGTGTGTCTTTAGATTACTTTCACTATTCATTTCATCATATCGACCTTTCGTATTTATCATCGGTGCTCCAATCGCTTTCCCAATGTTGGAATCGAACATCAAATTTGCCGCTACGGCCGATTTATCTCGTCCACGATACGCCGCTTTAGGTCGCCGGAAATAACTCATCGTTTTGTACGACGTCACTGTGGCTAACAACACGACACACAGGAGGAATACTCTGGCTCTTCCGCCGTGCGTGATCGCAGACACTACCAGCGATCTACTGCGCCTGGCTAAACACCCTAGAGAGCTACGCTGAAAGCCTTCAAGGTTTATCTGAAACCTAGCGGAGCTAAAGCTCTCTCGCAGCGAGGAAAACGACTCCATATTTGTCCTACGAGACATAATATATCCACGTTGTTGTTTTTCTGTGTCTGTTTTACAAGCTACCCAGCCCTTTATATTTGTATGCGCGCGTGCGTTATCTAAATATTTAGGTATTTGTGGAGCACATGAATACGGGATTTTCATTCATCGTCGGAGCGGGCTTTGTTTCTGAACAACGACAGCTGGGCAGCATATCACGGTACAAAATAGTTTTATTTATTTATTTGTTATTAATATATTTATTAATTTCTTTCTTTCTCAAATTTGAATTGTAACATACCACTCTTTTAGCTGAAATATGCTGTAATAAAAGTAATTAAAAAAATCTCTTTTCCTTCTTCTTTCTCTCTTTCTTTATGTATCTACATAAATACTACCTTGCTTGCTCTCTTGTGTATAATACATACATACTTACTTACTTACTCGTTTACTCGTTTACTTACTTACTATCATTAATAGGATAATATATTAGAATGTACATGATACAGACAAGTAAACAACTTATTTGCTTCATTCTTCCTTCCTTCCTTCCTTCCTTCCTTCCTTCTTTCCTTCCTTCCTTCCTTCCTTCCTTCCTTCGTTACTTCCTTCCTTCCTTCCTTCCTTCCTTCCTTCCTCGCTTCCTTCCTTCCAATCACAGTAACTCATTGGTGCGGATGAATATAGTTTTGAAATGACATTAGCGGTACAAAAAAGAGGCCCAATAGCGACCCATATCATCTAATTTGAATCTACTTTTTTTATATACTTTTTAAAAACTTTTGCTTTAAAATATCCGTGGGTCCAGAGAGACCTGCAGTGAAACCACCAGCATGTAATGACCGGCAGCTGCACTCAGGTCCTAGAAATTACTCGTAATACAGTGGAAATCCGGGCATTTTCACCGCCTGGCAACCACCATTGAACATTCTATGGCGTAGCTCTGCTCCCACTAATTTACCTTAGTTGCAAATGCCCGTCGAAAACTCGTTCAGAACGAGAAATTCACAAGACTTGTTTTCATCCCCTCAAATTTAAGTATGTTCTATTCTCTCCTGTCATCGAGTGTATTGCCCCGCTTGAATATGTAACATTAATACCTGCAGCCGTGGACGCGTGATGGGCTAGAATGAAACATTATTTGTAGGGAAAAGCAAGTCTCGCGGCATTTCATTGTCAACGATATCTCGGCGGCCATTTCGTCTAAGGTCAATTTACTCAATAATAAATCACTTTCAACCTTATAGTACAGCTGTCAGTCGTTACTTGTTGGAGGTCTGATTATAGGTTTCTCTGGACACTTCCCACAACACCGCATACAAAACAAAAGCTGATTCCATATTTACAATGGCTTTCAAATTATTTTTTTAATAATTAGATAGTTCGACGTCATGTAATCAACAAACGTTTTATTTTCAACAAGTGGGCGGTCGCAATCTTATTACAATCTATTATGAATTCTGATACTACGATTTTTACTTTAACTTGTTTGGATATAACGGACCCTCTCTGTCATGATATACTATATAATGAGGTGTTTCTAAACTTATATATTTCTATGTATAACTTTTTTCACTTAGTTGTATTATCTACGCCATTTGTGCATGCTCTTGAGGTATACACTCTGCCCGAGGTGGAGGGAGAACGACTTGGCTCTGCTACTCTAAAATGTTCCTATGAAGAGCCGGAAGATGACGCTCAGCATCTCACAAAAGTCTGGACAATGAAGTCTGAAGTGACGGGAGAAACTGAAGCAGTTTTCAGCCAGGTTGACAACGGTGTTGGTGAGGCGTTCGGTCGCTATGTTGGGCGGGTCACTCTCACTGGGCCTCAAGCTGACATCACCATATCTCGTCTAGAGCTCGTCGATAACGGAATATTTCAATGCGCTATAGATTTCTATGTTGCCAGAGAAACTGGCCATGGTGAAACAGTACTGAAAGTATACAGTAAGTAGACTTCGTGTCATTGACTTAAAGCGGGGGAGTCGTGACCTTCGGCAGACGGTCGTAGCGTTTCGTTGTTTGTAAACAAGCGTGTACCCATGAGCCTTTGCGTTTTTAGCGTGCGTTGTTATTGTCGAATGGGACTCAATTCTCGCGTTCGCGCAGGTGATGAACCCTCAGCTTTAATTTACATAGACGAATTTGGGGCTCCAATGTCGTACACACGAAATGAAGTGTAAGATATTTCTGGAATAAGATATACTAGTGTGTCTATTAAACCTGTGCCAACTGAGACAAACATGCTCTTGGGCGACCGGTAGTAAAATCCTGATTCCCCTATTTTCGTCGCGAGCGTGCTACGTAATGTGGCTACCAGGGAGTACGCACGGAACTCGTCTATTCCAGAAGTGGTCATTCGAGCATTTTTGTCGCCGAGCATCCCCCTCAACGGTGAAAAAAAAAGAAAACTCTCAGAAAACTGTACTTTGGGCTAGGTGATCAGACTCTTCCGAACAGTGTAGCTACCCTACCACCACTGTGCAACATACAAAATGTATGTCAATTTGGTTGTTTACGATTACCTCAAATTTTAGTTTGTGATGACGTCTGACTCATTCAATACTCTTCTTAAATAAAACTGAAAATGAGCCAGTACTTTATAGTAAGTACCAGGATGTACATGATTGTTTGGCGCACGACGCACACTATAACGCTTCCCCAATATTAAGTCGAATACAATTGCTTATGTACTAGTCATTTTCATCCCTAGTTAGCCAAGGACTTTGCGAAGATAATACAATACATATACCCACAGTCTTCATAGAATTCCTGGTTCAAAAGCCAGAAACAGTGGATCAGAGGATAGGAAAAATATTTGTCATGAATCGATTATTGATTCTATTTGAATTCTAACACCGTTTCCCAGCTGTGTTACGCAAGAGCTCGCACACATGTTGTCTGCGTTATAGCTCAGACAATTAATTTATTAGTTGTCTGAGGTTATACTGTAAAACATTTCCCGTTACATCATCGTAAATTATCATCCTCATTAAAGTTTTACCGAATTCAAATTCCACACTACTGCGCATATGTGCAATGTGTATATAGGAGTAAACTTTAACTTGAATATTATCATACTGAACTTTTTAAATATTTTAACAATATCAGAAATCGTATAACTAATGCTATTGGTATTTCATTTCATCAAGCACAATGTTGAGATATGGAGGAATATTTTCACCATAGAAACCAGTGCAAACATAACATTTCGGATCTCTTGTATCTTGAAAACGTTTGCGAGATTGTGTTTTATTTCCTGTGTCTTGATGGCATGTTAGTAATAAAAGTACGACCAACACGACACATTCCGCTCGAACTTCCGGGGCTTGCTTGATGCAGCGTTTTCTATACAACCAACACTCAGACAGATTTTAAAGGGTGTAATTTTGTTCATGATTTCGTTACATTGCAGTAATATCATTAAAGCGGGCGAGTCGTCACCGGCGCATGCGTCAGGTGGCCATAGCGTGTCATTGTTTACAAAAAAGCGTCTACCCACGAGCCTTTGCGTTTTTAGCGTGTGTTATCATCGTCGCTTGGAACCCAATTCCCGTGCGTGCGCAGGTGATGACCCTCCGCTTTAATTAAAAAAAATGGCGTCAAAGAAAATACCTTTCATGCAATTTTTTTTAACAAATATGTAAATTTTTCACTTGTTTTTGATACTGTTTCATTAATTAAAACACCATCATACACCACCATAATTCATCGCGCATAAACGCAATAATATGTCTATTATTGCAGAATTTGACTTTGGCTCGAGCTGCTTTAAATCAAGTGTCATTCTATAAAAATAACGCACCCACTGTTGTTTTTCTAACAGATCTTGTAGAGGAGGTCGACATAATAGACCATGGCCGGGGTGAAGAATACTGGGCCAAACCAGGCGAAAAACAGGAACTAAAATGCAAAGCTTTAAGAGGTCGCCCTGCTGCTAAAATTTACTGGTACATGGGGGACACATTCTACGGCCAAGGGGAGGAGGAGATTCATGAACATACCGATGGAGCCACTTACAACACCTGGAGTACGTACTACGCTACGTTCGCCGAGGAAGACGACGGGAAGATCATGAAGTGCGAATCCAATCAAGATCCGGAATTAATGGGACAGTACGTCAGTGACTGGGTCTTGGTCAAGACGAGTAAGTTTTATTTTAACTAATATACAATTCGTAGTAATACAATTCGTTTCAATTAACGTAATTACATTAGCTTTAATTATTGTACAATTCCCATTAATTATATTTGTTCAATTAGATAACAATGTGTAGTAATTACTTCTGCTTTAATTAAATTACAATTCGTAGTAACCACATTCCTTTTTAACTATCGTACAATTCGTAGTAATTATATTCTATTTCAATCGTAAGGCACTTGTTTACTAATAATTGAGATGCTTGCAATGAACAAAATAATAGGACTAAGAGCAGGGACGGACTGGGACCAAAACCGTCCATGGACTTTCCCGCCAATAGATCCACTAAAAAAACGGGGAGCAGTCATTCTGAATGTTGGCCAGAGGTTGGAACAATAATTAGTGTTGAGGCTGACGACCGTTAACTTTTCCAGAAAGCAGCGATTAACAGTTCGCCCCTGACATGGAGCTTGATCCCTTCTAAACTGAGAAAACTAACATCTTATAGCAAATACGAATAGCAATATTAAAAACGTACACAATAACCCTTATTTCCTGAAGGTCATTTACGCATGGCAGTGTAAATAATGTAGTCATGTATTTTTCCCGATCGCAGTATTATTTCGCTTATTGCTAGTTTCAGAGATAAATATTCAGACTTATAATAATTTAATGATACTTGCAGCAATGATTTTAATTGCGTTCGAATCTCAAGTTCAAGGCCAAGTTCAAATAGTATTGCTGCAACATTATATGTCGGCAAAATCAATGCAAATAATGCTCGGTTCATACATCAAATACATCTTACAGAAATTTACTAATGTCGTAGTTCTGCTTTATCACTAACTATTTTTTGTGTAAATTTACAGGCGGGTCAGCGGTGCTGGAAGGAAGGACTTGGCACATTCTCTGCTCAATACTCATCTGTTCAATTTTATGGAGGTTTCGCTAGAACAACACGCCTTTTTCTAACTTTTTTGTAGAACTTTTTTAACGATAGATTGAGTAATCTATTATTGTTTTACTTGTATGCACGGCTGTTTCGGACGGAAAGGAAACAAGCATCGGGGAATACCTTTTTATATGAAGTCACATTACTGCATCGAGTGACGTCACATGTTTTAAATCCTAAAGGAAGTGACTTAACATTGAAGTGCATATTTTGTATCACCAGTATAGCATTGTGTCTCTATCTACGAAGGAAAAAATACATTAATTGGTATCATTTTTTAAAAATACTGAGTATACACGATGTGATTTAATGTTATGTTCACATATATGAGGGAATGCTTTTGGTTGTTAGACAACTTTCAGTAGTATTTTGTTAATTTCCATTTTTAAATACAACATGTTGTCCACCTAACGGCGGGTAAAAACAAGAGTATTCACAATTATTGAATATTTTTTAATTCCCGGAAATTCGACATTCGTTTTAAATTTTAATAATACTTTATGTGTCATACATAGGTTGTGTGCCTGTTTTTTTAATATTGCGGCATTAACGAAAAATGTGGAATTTATTGAAATACGAATAACTTGCTGGGTGAACTATATTTACTAACGTTTTATAATATTCACTTACCCCATTTTGTTATTATCATAATTGTTTTAAAAGCTTTATTGTGTCCCACTATTAATACTATTTTCACTATATTGACATAACTTTATTTACTCAAAAAATATTTTTTTTTATCCTTGATGTAGTTCGACATGATAACGAAAATAAGTAAAATACACGAGTCGGGGTGTTAGATAATGGTTGTACATTTGTAATCACAATGATGTATCATGTTGTTTTTCAACTCAACTGTGACGTTTATGTGGCTACTGCCAACACGAAATAGAAGTACATATTAACAGCGACATATTAATTGCCAAAAACTTGCCAACGCACCCGCTAAAAAAATCTGGAACACTATGCCCTGCTATGTATGTTGCAGTGTAAAGGTATTTGAAAAGTGTATGTATTTCATGAGTGACAAATATTTAAATTAAAAGCATAACACGTTATATTTTATTTTTCCATTTTTTTTAATTTACGAATCATTAGAGAAACATGTTTGTGGCCTAGGGCGATTAATGATGTATTAGTTTAGACGAATTGAATTACAATTGCAGACATTTTAAAACTATATTTACATACACCTATAATTGAATGTAATCACATTTTGGCATTATTTGATATTTTGAACTGTAAAAGTTGCTGGTATAGTAGCGTGATTCATTACAGAAATGACATCATCTGATCAATTTGTAACTTTTTTATGCTTTTACTTTTGTGTATTTCCACCGAGATCCCACACTAGGATACGGTTTAGTATTATTATAACATTTTGATATACTTTATTTTATCATAAACAATAAGTTCATCCCATTAAATAATCAAACAATTTGAAATGAGAAATTGTCTTTTTAAATTGAGAAAAAAGAAAAAAAAATCATTTGCACTTGCGTCATATAGTAAAAGATTCCCAGATATACTATTATCAGTGGGATAAAAACAGTGTGCTTATGTAAGGCGTCATGATTTAGCGTGTGTGTGTGTGTGTGTGTGTGTGTGTGTGTGTGTGTGTGTGTGTGTGTGTGTGTGTGTGTGTGTGTGTGTGTGTGAATGAAATATTTATCTCTTAAGTAGTTTAAAGCGAGAGAGTCGACACCTGCGCACGCGCGGGAATTGAGTCCCAAGTGACGACTCATGGGTAGACGCTTGTTTGTAAACATTGATACGCTACGGCCATCTGACGCATGCGCAGGTGACGACCCCCCCCCCCTCAGATTTACAAATACAGCATGTTTCCCTTTATGTGTACTCCTTTTTTATGCGTTATAACCACAATCAGATACACGTTTGATTGTGTATTAAAATTAGTGATATGCAAAGTTTAGAAGAAAATTCAGCAGCGTGCGTTATTGTGTATACTCTATAACACGTTGAAATAGCTGCATGCAATTTTAGCGGATTTGACTCTTGGCATGAATTAACAGAATCTTAATTTAGCTAAAGAGTCGACTATCTCATTGTGAGAATACACTTAATGTTAAATTAGCTGAATCTTGAATTAGCAAAATTACAGATTAGCTAAATTAGCTAAAATAACATGCTAGCTAAAAAGACATGATTTACAGTAGTTTTGGGTATTTACTGGAACAATAAGTAGTATACAATCAATGGTACAGCCGTCACATTAATGTATCAATAAATATCTGTCAAATCAGTGGAGCGTGTTTATCAATACCAGGCGACGACTAGTGTGACTTTCTTAACATTTAAAGAAAAGAAGATCAGCCATGTTTATATTAATCATCGGCTACTCTGTCCTTCAATTTCAGTGAGTTATGTTTAGAAACAACTTTATTTTGAAAGCATTTAATTAAAAAATACAGACGGTGTTACAATCCAAATGTTGAACTGCAATGATGTTCGCTGTAATGAAGAAACAAATCACTGTTATGATTTTGTATACACTATTAATAAAATATTTCTACTGCTCCATACCCATTTTTTATGAACAATTAGAGTCAATAGAATAACTTTGTGGGGATTCCAAAACAGCATATCACAACACTGATTGCTTGTATCAATTTACAATACCTTATTAATAACAACATCAGATAATTATGTACAAACCTGTATGTTTTATCAAATCGCTTTGTGTCACAATGTTCATATGTATTGTGCATATAGACTAGTTTTGTAAATATTTTGTACAGAGTAAAGTGACGGACACAAATATACTGCTTTGCTTATATACGTATTTATTACAATTTGTAAATGCCGATCTTCAGCGTTCATTCAACTATTCAATAGTTTAATCTGTTTTGCCATTTGATATTTAATAGACTGACCCAAGAACTAAACATCGCCTAAGTTCACATTGCGTGCCCATACCCTCATCTAACATAGCAACCACGACTATGCAATTATTTAAATATTCAGACGGATTAGGAAGATATAAACATATCCATGCGACAACAAACAACCTCGAGATAAGGCGCATGCTGATTGGATAACGCATAACTAAGTCATTAATATTTATAAGAAATAACAATGACGCGCAATACCGATTCTGGATTAGTTAATTGTATTCTAACATCCATTTTTATTCACAAAAAATAACATGATTAACGATCCCAGCTTTTTGTTCTTTACTGTATAATCCTGTGGGGTAAGATTTGTCAATGTCATAATGTAGTTGGAAAACTAAGTCACGCAGACACTAGGACTTACTTATACTATGCATGTTCATGCACGATTCTTCTGATTGAATTTTTGTCAGTCTTATTCACGTCTTGACGCATACACGATGTGATATTGTATATGTACATGTAATCTATACTTCATTCTTATTAGGAGGGAATAGGGTTCTGAAAATATTGGGAAAGTATTTTGAAAGCATCATTTATGGTACAAGGTTTGAGGTGGGAGGGGCCTGTGGGACCGACACAAATGAATCATTTCTTCACAGTTTCCAACCTGCCATGAATTCTACCCCATCGTTCCCTTATGTTCCTAACATTTATTGGACTGGGCCGATCTCATGTAGTAGCAGATTAATAATTGCTGATATATAAGTTCTTTCAACCTTCGTACGTGTTCAAAATCTGTATGACGCAATAGACATCCATAAGACTTGTTTTGCCTTTCAATGCGTGCTCAATGTTCTCTCCTTATCACCTCCCCTGTTCCAATTACTATGATTACACAGGTCAGTTGACGCGAAGACGAGAAAGAATATGACACTAATTTAAGGGCTAAACTAGTTTTTCTCTTTCACTCTCAAGACTACTTCGATGGTCATTATTGAAATAAACATAGTTGGTAGAATGGTGCAGATATTTGTGTTGTTTGTTGCATGATAGTTGTACGATTCTTTATCCCCTCAAGACTAACTGAAATTACTTGATTTTGATTGGATAACAGGTTTAGATTTGTGATAATGTACTTTAGGCAAATCATAATAATACACTCCCAACACAAGGGAGGAGCTGCCGGTCGTTGCTATTTTGCGAAAAAGTCGGACAATAAATTATTTTGGACCTTTCCCGTCATTCACAACATTTAGATGTTTCAGTATTCACAGTGGGTTACGAAAAAAATATTGTTGTTATTTTTATATTATCACATTGTCACATTGCATATTATTTACAATTTAGTAACATTTAGTGTGAAATATCATTAATTATAATTTCCAACTAAACGTGACGAAGAGTGCACAGAGAAAACCAAATCGTGCACTGGTTTATTATTTAGATTGGATAACAACATTATTTGTGTGTTGCTATGACAGATCATATAATTAGCCAATGAAAGTTTATTTTGAAAAAAATAAATTGGCGAACCTAACTTGCAAATGCGTATATGATGCGTAAGCAAAGTTCCGCACAATCGGGATTTCTCTGTCGTGTTGACGTTCGGGTCGTGCGATAAAAAGGCTGTAACTGGTTGATACTTGTGATGTCACGGGCTATATGATTTCCGTCGGTTCGTGGATAATAATAGCTCATGACGTCACTATTATCGGTTGATAACGAATAACGAATAACTGATAGCAGGTGATAACACATTAAATGGACAGTACCACTGAAACTGAGGAAATCCTATTTACAAATGTTTTATGAATTAAAACGCCCACTGTCCATTCTGAATCTTTACATTATGTGCATTATGAAACTTACACCACACTCAATATATCATGTTTATCTGGGCTTCCACAACCTAACTATTTGTGTATAATATATATATATATTATTTTTTTTTTCAGTTTTAATAACTACGCCACTTGTACGCACTCTTGATGTACAAACTCTGCCCGAGGTGGAGGGACTACGACTGGGATCAGCGACTCTAAAATGTTCCTACGAAGAACCTGAAGATGACGCCCAGCATATCTCAAAAGTATGGACAATGATTTCAGAAGTCACGGGCGATGTCAAAGCAGTTTTCAGTCAGATTGACAACAAGAACGGTGAAGCGTTCGGACGCTATGCTGGGCGGGTGACTCTCACTGGGCCCCATGCAGACATCACCATATCTCGTCTGGAGCTCGTCGATTCCGGAATGTTCCAATGTGCTATTGATTTTTACATCGCGAGGGAAAGCGGCCATGGTGAAACATTAATGAAAGTATACAGTGAGTATCATCACTCTATTCCCACGCAATTAAAAGCACCATAGTCGTAGCGCAGCGTACACAACTGTATGCTGTCTGTTTAAACGAAATTCGCTCGCACGCCGTACGACGTCAGTAATTTCCTTGATAAAATTATGCGTCAATAATGCTAGTGCGCGATGCACACACAGGCTTTATAGTTCATGGTATCAACAACATGTACTCGATATTTGCAACCTTCACACCACCTTCCAGTTGAGACCTTGTGGGAATAGTGCACAAAATGACACAAAGAGAAAACTCAATCTTTGCTCTCTGGCGACAAATAAGCATTTTTTTTCATAAATAGGCTATAGATCTTTATCGAAACTCCAAGCTCGCCCCCCAGCTGTATTATGTCGAGGTATATGATATCGTATACAACTATTTTGTCTGCGTTTTACTGAGCAACATTACCGATTAAATTATTGTGACAGCCTGTCACCACCCCCTTAGGAATGGGCGTAGGGACAACAATAAAAGGGACATTATGTTCAATGTTATCTACACTACCCCTTAAAGCAGGTTCGTATTTTCGAGAAACCAAGCCGAGCTCAATTGTCATGGACAAAGAAAAAAAAAATTGCACTAATGTACTGTACGATGAAATATATATATATTTTTTAATTATTTGAAATTTCCTCTGGTAACATGAGATGTAAAAGTCATTCATTTCTATTGATATCAATGATAATACTCTTAAAACATTTCATCTAATCCCACTAATTTCATTGTTATTAGTGCAAATTAATATTATTCGTATAACCGTACGATACAAACTTACCAACAATTAAGAAAATTCAACGAAACAAAATAGCATGATCAGTAGTACAACATTCGTATTCTGCGCGAACTGCTTTGAATCAAGTGTCATTCAGTGCAAATAATGTCAGTGCCTATGGTACCGATAAGCCGATGTAACGTAACTTGGATGCAAACTCTTGTTTTTCCTAACAGCTGTTGTAGAGGATGTCGACATTGTAGATCATGGTCGTGGTCAAGAATACATGGTTAAACCAGGAGTGGAACACGAGTTGCAATGCAAGGCTCTGAGAGGCCGCCCTGCTGCTAAACTCAACTGGTACTTGGGAGACACATTTTACGGCCAAGGGGAGGAGACCATTGTTGAAAACGAGGCCGAAGCTACTTACAACACCTATAGTTCCTATTTGGCCACATTCAGTGAGAACGACAATGGAAAGATCATGAAATGCCAATCTAACCAGGAACCGGAAATTGCGTCACAACACGTCAGTGACTATGTCACAATCAACACCAGTAAGTTTGATTATATTATAACTATCGTACAAACCGAAAAAATAACTTAAAAATATATACGATATTTCTCATCAAAAAAATCATCTAAGCACTATCATGCAAACAACCGTGGCCATATATTATACTATTTTAGTGGACAATAACAAACAGGATTTAACCATACTTGCAGCACTATTTTTTATTGAGTGCAAATCTCAAGTTTAAGGTCAATCAATAGTGCTGCAACGTCTGTATTTTGATTTATCACTAACTTTAATTTTTGCATAAATTTACAGGCGGGTCAGCGGTGCTGGAAGGAAGGACTTGGCACATTCTCTGCTCAATACTCATCAGTTCAATTTTATGGAAGTTTCGCTAGTCTGAACAACACGTCATTTTCTAACATTTTCTATAACTTTTTAACGATCGAATGAGTAATAGCTTTTACTGATATGCCCGCTTTTGACAGGGTTTATTTTGTTTTATGTTCATGTATGTAGAATTTTTTTTTCATTATTTTGTTTGACACTTTAGGCTATTGTTTCGTTAAGTTGCCACTCTAGCGGCGATAAAAATACCGGCCATGAATATAGTACATGTACATGAATCATTTATTAACACGTGGAATTTAATAAATTTGATATTGTAGGTACACGAATTTGATCTTCTGATTATCCTGTTACCCATTTCGCAGTTTAGGGATTGCAAACTAATACATGAGCACGTACACAAAACATTGTAGAACATTTTGATTCATTTGCATAACTGACCGTCAATGAAAATAGATTCTCGTTAGTTCAACAACATGCGATTAAAATTATAGTTATGTTTGGATTCAACACAATAGTCACTGTTCAGAATGCAATGGTAAATTGACTACTAATTTTGGCCGTTTCACAACTTGGCAAATCGTCACTAGTCATGGGTGTAACAAAGTTAGTAGGTGCACAGAAAAATGGAATGAAGTCTTATATGTATCCGGCTATATAATTTATAAACACAGGCGTTTCAACCAGCATCCCAAACAAGCTGAAACATTTGAGTTTATGTAATTCTTAATAATAGTTTAAGCAATATTTTTTGTCTTCAATAGTCCACCATGATGTCAAAAGGTCAATCTGCTTGCATGAACAAATCAAATGGGATTTTTGATTTATAATATTGAGATACAGAAAATTATTACACTGTTTTTTTTTCTCCAAACTGCCTTGATATATTGATAAAACACGTTTATCCCTTTTCACAATTAATAAACGTTTACTGAAGTTTCCCGGAGAGGTCTAATTATTTTTCATTTTCTTGTACAAATATTATATGCATAGCTATTTTAGCTAAATCGTAATAGTGTTTAAGTAAAATGACGTCACTAAAAATTACGTAATAAAGAAGTTTAAGTCGAACAAAAAAATGAGTAAACAAAAACTATTTTCAGCAAGATTTTGTAATGGTGACAAGCGATTATACGTCAGATGTGGTAATTAAACATTGCTTCATACTTTTTTGCTCTTTTTTAGTAATGTTGTTATTATTTGCACTTGACCGAGGCTTAGGCCAGACTTTTTTTATTCTTTGTTTCTTGAGTTTTTATAAGTCAATTTTTTTGAGGAGGGCGGAAAAAAATTAAATTAATTCTTTTTTTCCATTAGATTTGCGTAATTCTCAAAGAATTGTAAGTTAGAGCATTGATCGGAGAGAAAAAATGAAATAAAATTGTATTATATGTATAACCTGGTTTCTCATCTGCGCGGAGACTTCGGTATTTCAATCATGATACTCCCACGAAAATACAACTCAGGTTTGTTATGCGGTGGATGGAAAAAAATGAAGATAAAAATGAGTTTTTTTAGCATTTTTTTGCACTTACAAGTCGGCGGGCGCGAGAAATTACGCTGAAATAAAATTTCATTTTTATTTCATTTTTCGGCTCCTGTTCATTTGGCGGCGGGTTTGCGAAACAAGGGATAATAAAAGTCTGTTCTTACAGAAAAATAGTTCGATATGATAATAGCAAACATGAAATGACTTCGTGATGTGAGAGAATACATACATATATAACGGTGTTATAGGTCACTTGAACGGATGGATATGCCGAAAATAGTGCATTTGTCTTCTCTATGTATTTTGTTTATCAGGCAAACCAGTCTCAGCAGGTCAACGGTTGGGCTGAGACATAATTTTCGTTTAGTCTCTTAATTTGTGTATATGCACCAATAGTTGGCGCTATTAAACATTCGTTTTCAGGGTCTTTAAAATGAAAGTTTTTTTTATTTTTTGACGGATCAGCATAAACAGTCAGGTGGGTGACGAATTACGAATGCTTCATCCGTCAATTGTTGTGGTTGTTTTTTCTTCTTTTTTTAGTGAGGTAAACGTTCAGAAACCAAGCTGCCCATCTACGTCAAGAAACGGGCAATTTCATTGGCTGAGGCTCCAAGTCATTTGGTCCATATTGTAATTTGCCTCGTACGCTTGTACACACATACGGGCAGCCGTATAACGCTACAGTCTTCAAGCAACGAGCATTTGAATTTACGACGAATGTATCACCTTTATAAGTGACTAGATCATATACTGACTGGTGTTAGATTTATAAATGACCTACCGTCTTCTATATACATCGAATCGCGCACTTTTTTTTCATTTATTACATCTTTTGTAGCTTAAGTGCGGACATTGGATTGTTGGATTGTTTGTGTGTTTTTTATTTCCTCTTTTTGATAAATTTAACACTTCTTAGTATTTTTTTATATGCTTCATGAATTTAATTACACACAGTGGATATCCCAGCTTGAAATCTAAAACTTGGTAATTTAATAAAATGTTAAATTCAGAAAATGTTTTTTTTTTTAGTGAAAACAGTTTGTGCATAATTACGTGTGTGTATGTGAACTTGAGTGTGCTTTTAGAAAAAATGTCCTATCTCCATTACAAAGAGATATGGCCAGTACCAGATAGATATGACCAGTACCAGATAGATACCACCAGTACCAGATAGATACCACTAGTACCAGATAGATATGACCAGTACCAAATAGATATGACCAGTACCAGATAGATATGACCAGTACCCGATAGATATGCCCATATACCCGATAGATATGCGTACTACCCGATAGATACTCCCTGTATCAGGTACATATGCTCTGTCCCTAATATATGTACCCTGTCTCAATATATATGCGCCAAATATATACTCCATGTACTGATAGATAATCTTCGTACTAGATAGTTATGCTGCAGCGCCAGATAGATATGTTATGTACCCAATATATAACAATATGTACCAGATAAATATGCCCTGTACCAAATAGATATACCATGTACAAGATAAATGTGGTCTGTACCCAATAGATATGCCTTATTAATTATAGATATGCCCTATACCCATTAAATAGCTATAGGCCCTACATCGATATTTATTCCTTGTACCCATCAATGTTATATGTCAGATGTATATGTCATGTACCTAATAGATATGCCCTATACACGATAGATGTGCCCTGTATCAGATATATATGCCCTATACCCGATATATATGCCCTATATCAGATAGATATGCCCTATACCCGATAGATATGCCCTATACCCGATAGATATGCCCTGTATCAGATAGATATGCCCTATACCCGATAGATATGCCCTGTATCAGATAGATATGCCCTATACCCGATATATATGCCCTATATCAGATAGATATGCCCTATACCGATAGGTATGCCCTATACCCGAAAAATATGCCCTGTATCAGATAGATATGCCCTATACCCGATATATATATGCCCTATATCAGATAGATATGCCCTATACCCGATAGATATGCCCTATACCCGATAGATATGCCCTGTATCAGATAGATATGCCCTATACCCGATAGATATGCCCTGTATAAGATAGATATGCCCTATACCCGATAGATATGCCCTGTATCAGATAGATATGCCCTTTATCAGATAGATATGCCCTGTATCATATAGATATGCCCTGTATCAGATAGATATGCCCTGTATCAGATAGATATGACCTGTATCAGATAGATATGCCCTATACCAGATAGATATGACCTGTATCAGATAGATATGCCCTATACCAGATAGATATGACCTGCATCCGATATATATGTGCTTTATATCCGATAGATATGCCCTGTACATATATATATGCCCTGTACCAAATAGATTGCAACCAATAGATAAGCCCAATAGCCAATAAATACGCCATGTCACCTGTGCATGCGTCAGTCTGCCGTAGCGTGTCGTTGTTTACAAACAAGCGTCTACCCATGAGCCTTTGCGTTTTTAGCGCGCGTTGTTATCGTCGCTTGGTACTCAATTCCCGCGCGTGCCCAGGTGACGACCCCTCCGCTTTAATATTTTGATATGTAAACAACCCGTTGATGCGAGTATCACCGTCGGGGTCTATAGAATAATTTTTCCCCTAAAATGCGGTTCCACTCTTTCTAGTCATCGCGTCCAGTGTTCCAAAAAATATGGTTACATAGGTAACATTGGAGTAAATGGTACACTATTTGAGGGCAAAAACAGGTTTGTGACTCCCTCGCCGGGGGGGGGGTTCTTTCAAGCACAATGGCAGGGGTGTGAGCCCTAATTATATTTTTACTCCACCCACTTCCAGACCACTGTTTGTAGTATATATATACCCACTTCAAATCAACATGTTAGTATGATTTAATTACTGTTAAACGTATGCGCAGTGCCATACGATGATGTAATACAACATGTACATACAACAGATCAGAGGTCAAAAGACGTACAGTTCTATCCATTGCAAAACAAGAGTCGGCCAGAGACGGCTCCTAAATAACAGTTTTCAGTTTTCCCAAGATTTTCAAAAATTTTTGAAGATTTTTTGAAGCCTTTTGAGAAATCCACCCACCTTCTAGACCATTGGCGGATTTAGAGGGGCCGCGGCCCCCCTATTTTTAACAACCAACAGGGTTTCGCGCAATCGGCGCTCGCGAACTTGGCCTTCCACTTATCCACTTCTATAACAACTGGTGTGAAAAAGATACTCTACTGCTGTATAGGTTTACACGCAGCCTCGTTCCAAAATCTCGATTGTTTTGAAGGTCTAACTGTCATAACACGAATAGTACGTACAACATACACTACATAGGCAATAATTCCAGAGTGGGCAAAGGGCATGTAATTATAATGACCAACATACACAATACACACCTAAAAATTAAATCAGTATATATCCCTATGGCAACACAAGGCTGCTGTAATATGAACAAGTACGAGAAGCCAATCACAGCTACATCGCTAACGAGGACGATCACCGTGCGTCGATACGCCCTGCATGGTCTGTAGAGTAGGACTCGCTGCCACTCTGTGACTAGTATCATAGCGGATTATCGGTCGAATTACCGACTGCACTACCAGTCACAAAATGGCACAAACCGCGGGCACATATCGGAAGGAACCACGCATATTAAACAATGATGCATGTACGGGAAACCGACTCATCAGCCCCAGTGCATTTACTGGTTCAAACTGGATTTGACTGGTGCAGATTATTATAATGCTGCGTTTGTGTGAGTGAATGATGCATGGGGGCTAACATCTGTGAAGAGAGGCAGTGAACAATCGCCCTCATGATAAATCGATGTAATATTGCTAGGCACGGAGCATGGTGGACAAACAAATCACAACCCATTTTATTCGTTATACACAAACCTGTATCGTATATACAATGACATGTACGTAGACTACAACTGGGACATTCCAGTGTGGATGTCAACGATAGATAACGGTCACGACTTGAACTCGTGGGAATATGACCTTTTATGTGTACATATGAAATGAACCTTGAACTATTAAAAGATAATAATGTGGTAGTTCATGACCGTAACTTAAAGTTGTTCAGCGGCGGTATATCCCAGCCCCTCCCGTCAGACAGGGTCAGGTGTCCTGTTGTCGTCACTGTTGCCATCATCAAAGGGAATCCAAATGTTTTGTTTTTCATTTGGACTTACATGAGAGGCAATAAGTTACGCTCTCTAGCCACGAATGGCTTGTGACGTCAGCATTGCGTAGAAACGTATTTTATTCAGAGTATATTAAATTACAAACAAAAACAATATTTTTGGTTGATCATCGACCCCGGATCAAATCAACGACGACGCCCCCACCTAACTTTAAAGAAACAGGTGGTCGTTTATATGAGACAAGGATATGAGTCAACAGATGGTTATCTTGATAACAACAAGTTGTCGATTCATTGAAGGCATGTTTTTACAAACAACTGCCAATGCAAATATTGTAAATACATACCTATAGCGTGAAACCGATCGGACAATGTCTACATAAAGGTCATTGTGGGGTTTTGACGTATACGTCATTGTTACTTATATATTCATTATTAAATTAAATTAAATCAGGCGACAAATTAAATCTTGGTAATTATAGAGCTATTGCATTAACAAGTTGTCTCTCAAAACTATTTACTGGCATAATGAATCAAAGATTGACCACATACTTGGAAGAAAATAATTTATTTACCGACATGCAGTTTGGCTTTAGGAAAGACAGGAGAACGACAGACGCAATTTTCCTGTTAAAAACAGCAGTTGAAAAAACAATTTATAATAAAAATAAAAGCAGCAGTTCTGGAAGACGGTTATACACATGTTTTGTTGACTTTAGAAAGGCTTTCGACAGCATCTGGAGGGATGCACTCTTTCTGAAGTTACAAAACAGTGGTATCACGGGGAACTTTTATGAAATAATAAAATCTATGTATAAGGATATTAAATATAAAATTAAATTGTCAGAGGGTATAACTGATGGATTTCAGTCTACCTGTGGAGTTAAGCAAGGCTGCAATTTATCATCAACTTTATTTAACATTTTTCTGAACGATCTGCCAGAATTATTTGGGGATCAAATTGATAAACCAGTTCTAATGGGCGAGAAACCAATAAATTGCATCCAATATGCAGATGACCTTGCACTTATTTCAGAAACGGAAGACGGCCTACAAAGCTGTCTGAACAAATTAAATGACTATTGTATAAATTGGAATTTAGAAGTAAACGTAAAGAAAACTAAAGTCATGGTATTTAATTGCAGCAACAGACTGATTAAAAACATGAATTTTAAAATCAACAACCAAGACATAACAGCTGTTAGCGAGTTTTGCTATTTAGGGGCAATATTTACTCCAAATGGGAAATTTAAAACAAACTTATCTATGTTAAAAAATAAATCAATGAAGGCTCTTTTCAGCATCAGACAAACAGTCTTAAACCACAAAATAATTTCACCAGCACTTAGTTTGAAAATTTTCGACCAATTAATTTCACCTATACTCATGTATGGTGCAGAAATCTGGGCCAATGAAATCACAACTGACAGTAACAGTTTAGAGCAAGTTTGCAGTCATTTTTACAGGTTTATCCTAGGAGTGAGTAAAATGACGCCAATTAGTGGTTTGAAAGCAGAACTTGGTAGGTTACCAGTAAAATTAAAAATTAATTTGGCTCAAATTAAATACTGCCATAGACTATATAGTCTGCCAGATAATCACATTTTAAAATTAGCCCTGGATGAAATGATAAAAATTAATTCAAACTGGGTAAGGACTATTAATGCTACACTGGGACATGATCTAATTAAAATAAAAAATGATCACAATATGGAAAATTGGAATCAAATACTAAAAAAAGTAAAACTCAGACTATCTGAGTTTTATATTCAAAGATGGAGAGAAAAACTAAATTTCAGTGAAACCAATGAAAATAGGGGAACAAAACTGAGAACATACAAACTATTCAAAGTAAGCTATAATATGGAAAATTATTTGCAAAACATTTCAAATTTCAGTCTCAGGAAAATGCTTTCAAAATTCCGTCTGAGTGACCACAACTTAGAAATAGAATTAGGTAGAAGAACAAAGCCCAAAATAGAATTAGAAAATAGACACTGTAATAAATGTAACACTAAAGCATTAGGAGATGAAAAACATTTCCTGCTATTTTGTACTGGCTATATAGAACAAAGAAAAAAACTGTTTGATGAGTGTTCAATAAATATTTACACAATGGATGTGAATTCCATATTTAAAAAGATTATGGAGAATAAAATAGCTTTAGCAAAATACTTAAAGAGCACAATTTTTAAAACCACAGAAAGTAATTAATTTATTTTATTTTACTAACATTTTATTTTTTTATCTCTTATGTATTGTATGTATTTATGTTCCTTACCATACAAAAACCCTCTGAAGGTTTTTTAGTAGTGTAATAAAGTTATTATTATTATTACACATATGCCATCACGATGCAGAAATGAAAAAAATATTATCACTGGACAATTTTCCGAGTACGAAATATAATGAATAGTAAACTTTGCATTTTTTATGTTTCTGTTTCGATTGGGTTCTGTGGTGAACGTATTTCTCTATATCACAAAATTGAAACAAGACTAAAAACTTGCTTTTATAGTTACTGATATAAATCCTGAAAAAGTTCAAAAGTTTTACAAAATTGTCTTCTAAATGAATAAGTTGTTGCATTATTTCAAGGGGAATCTACCTCCCACAGTGCAATGCAATGCATTGCGGGAACATGGACAATAACGCAAAACGTGAATTGTGACCAAACTCCCGTATAGCGTGGGAGTCGTCTCATGCGCGTGTGGCAAGCGGCCAAAGTGTGTCGTTGTTTGTTATCGTAGCTGAAGACCCAATTCCCGCGCGTTCACAGGTGACTTATTTTTGACCAATTATATGGTCGAAAAAAAGGTCGATGGCCAGATATTTGTTTATCTAGGTGTTGTGAACAACATACAATACATCCATTTAATGAAATACTACGACCTGATTTAAATCGATAAGTCACAAGCTCATCTACGCAACACGAGTTACGTAACGCGCAAGGTGCGACGACACCAAAGACGGCCCCTCGAAAATCAAGCTGAAACCCATCATGTGAGCAAAATTTGCCCCTCAAAATGCAAGAAATAGCGTTTCAGAGGGTCTAGATTTTAAATCTCGCTCTCATCATGATGCAAAATTACGTGCCGCCGCTTCTGCGCATGTATAGTACGGACATGCGTCAAACACGTCGGGGTTGTAGAAAAATTCTCAAAAATGTTATGATGAGCATAATAAGCGGCTACGTATTTGTTTGCGACAATTAACTGTATGGTTAAAAAAAAAAAAAAAAATAGGCTTTGGAATTCCCCAAACTATAGGGTGAATTTCTTTAAACAGAACTCGTATGCGTACTGTCAATTATTTAATTACGCTACGGCCTCGTACTGTTCTGTGATTGGTCGAAAAAAAAATGTAATATTCACCTGATTGGCGGCTCTATCTAACAGTGACGAGTTTATTTGCGGCTCTCACTGAAATTAATCGTAGTGCTCAAGGAAACTACCTGTAAGTATAATAGTTCCTGTGGAAAACATATTTGGGGGGGGGGGGGTAAAACAGTTATCAACAGCTGTTAATATTCATTAGACATGAATCGCCACCGATATCTCACTGAGAACGAGAAGATATCTCACTGAGAACGAAAAGATATCTCACTGAAAACGAGACGATATCTCACTGAGAACGAGAAGATATCTCACTGAGAAGGAGACGATATCTCACTGAGAACAAGACGATATCTCACTGAGAACGAGAAGCTATCTCACTGAGAACGAGACGATATTTCACTGAGAACGAGAAGATATCTCACTGAGAACGAGAGGATATCTCACTGAGAACGATATCTCACTGAGAACGAGAGGGACATGAAACTTGTTTCCACTCTTGTTTCACACAACAAACACCGGCGGCGCTCTCACTTACATTCTACTCGCAACCACTTTCACTGGCGTCACACTATATATTTTGTAAATGGGCACAATAGAGCCTGATCAAAGAAACCTCGAAAGCTCTTCGAGTTGCACACTAATTTTGAAATCATTATTTTATTATATAACAACTTCAAATAATTGTTGTCATACGCATTTCTCCTAACATTCGGAACATTGAAAAAATAGATCAACAATTATTGCATATAAGTGACATGTATACAACCTGACTATACTCTAAAATGTATGAGCATCGCCACATGTAAAAAGGCGTATAAAATATACGTATGTATTCTTTATTTGATTGAAATTTAGGTAGAACCTATGCCATATATAATGTAAATTACGACACGGCAGTGGAGAAAGTTGAAGCGAAAGAAGAGGATCTGAAAGCGCCACCAGTGTTTGGAGTGTCATTGCATCCCGTTCTCTCCCAACCACAGTAACATGGTTACTTTGGTCAGAAGATAAGTGGCAGTAAATAAAGTATGTTCGTCGTCGTTTGACCGCGAGAAAATCGTGGCGGCCATTTGCTATATTGAATGAAAAAAAAAATATTAAACTAATTGACCCAACTATTCGACCACCGAAGGTGACGTATTCACCTTATCCAGGAAATATTTTTTATATTTTATGATGTTCAGGCTTTATTACATTTAAAGAACAGTTTGCAACTTAACAGTACCACCCAAACACCAGGTTGTAGAAGAATATGGCCGTTTATGGCTTTTGCAACCTACTACCTAAGTTTTCAACCTAAGTGCAACTGGGAACCAGGACACGTGACGAAGTACCTTATACTTTATAAAGAGATACTTGGCAATTAGCGGAGAATGGATTTTAGTAGAATCATATCAGAATATTTTGAATTGTTATCAAAATATGTTCGCCGAAAACAGTTCTATTTGGGGCACTTCAGAAAGCAATAGTACCAAACGATGTTTCAGCCCAAAAACACTCGACTATGAATAAGTCATACGTTTAGTAACAAATGAAATATGCACAGTGTTCTTATCAATGCTGGATGACTGAATTTATCTTAATAGTAGATTCTCTTTCTTCATAGCTATAATAATAACTATTTCACTGTTATTTATAGATGCCATAAATATAATAAAAATAAAAACTAGTATTGAACAATAATTTAGGTTGCTACGTATGTTGTAAGATATCTTTCATAAACGACGGTGTTCAAGTAACTGGTAGCATGAGTCGTGCACATGCTTACTCTACGATTGGATTATACTATCAGGAGCATGCTCATTAAAGAAGCAACATCAACTTGAACCAATGGTTTGTATATTGCCTGAGGAAAGAAGGGTACCGGAAGTTAAAGCGGGGAGTCGTCGCCTGCGCATGCGTCAGATGGCCATAGCGTGTCATTTTTTTTTACAAACAAGCGTCTACATTGGCGTTTTTTAGCGTGTGTTTGTATCATCACTTTGGACCCAATTGCCGCGCGTGCGCAGGTGACGACCCCATCTCCCGCTTTAACCCAAATAAACTTGAATTATAATATAATTGACGGAACCAGCACCGGTAGCCGTGTATTGAATTTTAGTTTTCAGCAATCCGCATTCATTTTATTATGTACGATTGGCAGATAGATAATTTATCTCAAATGCATTCTTTATTGGACAGAAGAAATCCACACTGAATAATTTCCTTGCCGCCATCCATCAGATACATGATCACATATGATTATAGAAACATTGGGTAGATGTTAAAGGGTGGTGGTCGTCGCGCCGCGTCCTGTTCGATATGGCACTAATAGTGACGTACAAAACGCGTGCAAAATACATGGTGTATTTACTTTGTACAGGAACACGCGCGGCGCGACGACCATCGTCTTTTCACAGCAAGTGCAATTAAATTCGTCTTACCGGTGTGTAATCATATTTTCGTTTGCACATTACATGTACGTTCCAATGATATTTACTTTATAACAAATCGCATATTTCTGTTTCAAATATCGCGTTTCTCTTGACAATAAAGGTAATAAATTACTTACTGGATCTTGATAATATTATTTTTTCGGATCGAGGACAAAAATTAAGGTTTGGTAAGAGCGAACGAAATGATTTTGCTAATATAGGGAATTAACGTTTTCCTATTAGTATGGATTATCGTTGGTTGTTTCTGTGCCAGAGGAGCTTTATTACTGTGCAATAGTACAAAGTGCTAGTTCGCCAAATGCATCAGTTGATATGTGTTTAGATTCTGTTGTGCATGAACGTTCCGCTCAAAGTGTTGTGATAAGACTTTTTCCGCGGTTGAGATACGATTACATGTGTCTCGATCATGAACACTTGAAATTTACAAGTGTTGGGATAATGAACACTTCTCAATACATGTTTCTTGTGAAAACACTATAAAACATGTGTGTCTAGTAAAAACACTTTTAAAAGTGTTGTGATTATGAACACTTTTCAATACATGTACATGTTTCCAGTGAAAGCACCTTTCAACATGTGTGTCAAGTAAAAGCAATTTTAAAATTGTTAATAATAAGCGCTTTTCAATACATGTTACCGGAAACACAGGAACACGTTCGAAAGTGTTATGATAAATGAACACTTTTTAATACGTGTTTCTGATGGAAATGTGTTATGTACAAAAGCATACCCGAAATGTTGCAACAAAAACACTACAATATGTTTTCATAATGAACACTTTTCAATATTATAAACACTTACACTTAATAAATAATAACCGTAATTTTTTTAATCAAAATTCACAAAAGTAAATCAAGGTAAAGACATTTCTGCGTTCAGTCATATATTTCATTGTAGCCAAGTAGTTTGTTTCCATATACTATTACGCCCTTGTGTAGGCTCGCATACCTACTACACTAATTGTCTGTAGACAAATGTCAAGATATTTAACAGCAGAAAGGTTTGAGTTCATATATTGAAATAGAAGTTATTTTACGAAACAACTGAGCGTATATACCACGCCATGGCATGCTAAAACCATGGTTGACATATTAAGCCAGCACGATTGAAAATTGGCAATAAAACCAGTATGATGTATATCAGGCAATAGAGCTAGTTGATATATAATTTTATATAGTATAGTTTTATACCAATCGCATTTAGTCCAATATAACCGCCACCGTTCATACAATAGCATAATGTATAATTGTGGATAAATAACTATAAATAAATAAAAACATTTAGTCGCTGACATGCATTTCTTTACCTCCTGTAATCTTTCCATGGATACGATTTATAACAAGCTACGTTGTGTTTATGAGCAACACGTTTTTTGTTTTGTTTTTGTTTTTCCTCACATTAGTTAATATTACTAGACACGGATTTATCAGCTCGGTATATGATATCGGGTATCGGTATATGATATAATTAATTAGGGAATGTAAATTACAGTGTGAATATCTTATTATTGGGAAACTTGTTTAATTGATTGATTTATTGAAGTAACAGTCAGTCGTTTGATTGGTTGACTGATTAAAAGGATTTTTGTTCCCGCCTGAAAGATTCACCACATTTGGTATATTATCTTTGGAGACGCAAAAGTGACCGCCATTTAAAATTTGGAAATATTTGCGCATTCTACTTATCATAACCCTCCGCTAAGTTTGTCCGATTGGTCAAAAGAAACCTGAAGTTATGTGACAGTGAGATTAACTACAGTTGTTGCATCTCAACGCCTTCTATATGGGTCACACACGACAAGCACAACGCCTGTAAAATGCATTGCTTGTATCCACGGTATTCGAACGCGCGCTCCGTGACGACTACCGCGCTTTGTATACTTCAAGACCTCGGGTTTAGAGTAGAATAACTTAGAGTTGAATATATCTTTCTTGTGTAAATTGCCCGTACATCTTGATAAATCTGAGTTTCAATTCTGTTTTGTGGTGTATACCCAGTGTACTCACTGTCTGGTCAATTGGCGGTCTCCTGTAAGAACTAAAGGTCACTCTTTAATGCTATATTCATCAGATACATATATTTAAACAGGTACATTGTCAGCCACTAAAGTGTTTATACCCTGTAGACTTCAGTGACTTAATGTGAAAGATCAACAGGTGTAATATGTAGACCCTTCGTCCGCGCCTCGTCATAGAGACGGTGACGTCATGCACAGGGTGCTCTGGCGCGAGGTCACGGCGAGGCCGTATCAGGACGTGACGAAACAGCAACAGCAAAGAAGTTGATTAAGTGGGCACATCGATGATAACAATCGAAGGAAATTACAAACAACAATGTGAAGAGTAATCAATGTAAAATGTGGTAATTTTGAATATATGGAGTAAAGTTCAACCTTGAAAACCGTGGGCAGGAACTGCATTTTGTTTTAGTTGTGCACATTCAAAATTGGTCGTTTATTTATATTTAATCCAAAATGAGTCTTTGTCTATAGTTGAATTATCCGTTTAAAGTTGTGTTTTATTTCTATGTTTGGTTCAAATGAATTAAAACTATCATTAACCTGGTCGCAAATAGTTATACTCATAATGACTGCGAGGAGTGCTTGTCTTTGACGGGGTCATATTAATGTCCTTCAAACAACAAACCAGATAACATGGACGGTAGATGGATCAACACAGTAGAACGAGTTGTAGTCTGTTCTGGCTAGCAATGTTAATTTAGGACTGCAAATTAAAACTGTTGTGTTTTTAATGCTTCCGGGATTTTTTCTTCGTTTTCTTCTGAACTGAAATACGACAAGATTCGTTAAAAAAACATTTCAAACAAGATAACCATCTGTTGTTGATATTAATAATTTACAAAATGGCAGTTATCACGTGGTACAGCTACATCGAGCCTAGAGCTGAAATATTGCAAATCAATCCGCCGCTGTTACACCAAATCAAACCACACCTTGATTCATTCAGTGGCAATTACTAGAAGAATGTAAATTATTTCACTCGACAGGACGTCCAGAAAGTCTTTTCTAAATTTAAAGCTGACGTCATCGGATAAAGTTCGCGGTTACCGTTAGTTTAAACAAGCGGGACTATTTCCGTCGGGGGCGGCGGAGTGGTACAAATACTGCAGATAAGAGAACTGCTTCAGAGATAGAAACGTCCTCAGTTCCGAACACACGTTACCCACAACTGCTATTTGGGATTCCATAATTTATTCTATCACGATGACAAAACTCACCGCACTTCTCGTGTTCTTAACAGGTAAGTCGAATCACACGTTGTCAATTATTTAACCAAAAAATAATTACAGGTGTCGCGCTTCTTGTTTTAAATTTACTTCTATCTTAAACTTGTAAAACTGATGAAAACAGTTTTATAAATGTAAGCATACATTTTATTGCCTACATGCCTACAGTGTTTTGATTATTTTTTTCTATAAACGAAATTTCGCAGGAGGAGTCTTTAAATGCGTTGTACCAGAAAATAACCAGTCTGGCTTTAAGACCAAACACTTGTTGCACACATGCGGTACCGAACAAAAATGGCGCGTAACCTTTTGGACTTGTGGACCCCAGACATTGTACATGACACGTACTATATCGCTTTGATGAAGCAAACAACTTATGAAAAGAACATATAAATCACCCAGTGCAACGATCGGCAGCAAATTTGTCGTTATAGAACGTCAAATTAAAAGAAAGCAGTGAAGAAATAACTAAAAAATAAAATTATGAAAAAAATCGTTTGTATGTACTTAGAAGATATCAGTGATAAAAAAGGTGCGGTTTTGAATAATAATTAGTTACTTATTGTAAAGTAGTTTTATGTGCTTTGGCGGCTGAGCTGTAACACTATTATATTGTCAAAGCAATGAATTTGTTATACGTCGCTCCATTAAAATGTGTTTTTTATTGTCGGCGCTGATATTTTAAATGTGTCCCAGGTATGCACTGAGAGGAAATTGCGATTCAACGTTATAAGTAGTTGTATTTGTGGCATGTCACGTCATGGCGGTGGCGGTGGCGATGAGTTACACTCGCGCGGATGTCAAGTAGAGGCTAACGTTCGGGTCGCTCAAAATGCGTCAATTTTTAAACACTAGTATTTGAAAATAACGTTTCCCGCGCGGAACAAACCTAGGTTTTTAAAATATTAGATTAATTTATTTTTTCAAAAGCACCTTAAACTTTACAGGTACTGTTTGTTCTTGTAGGTTCATAATTCGATCTGTGATTTACAAAGGTCAGGTTATGTTTGGTATAATTTGATCGTATACACACGTAAATGATAACATATCAAGTCGAGATTGACACGAATTCAATAAAGCGAGGCTAAATGCATGACAATCATGGTGAAATAAATCATATTCCATTCACTGAAGAAAAAAGAAACTTTTTAAAGTTTAAGATAAAAAATAATAGTAAATATTTTATAGAATAACGTATGTCGCAGTAAATTTACATATTAATGTGCACAAATCTTCCCGCCACAAATCTTCCACAGGGGATATAAATGGATGATGCGAATAATTCAATTACGTCACTGCAGCCGAGTAACTATAGTCCCACGCTTTGTCAAACTTGATAAGCTTTTTGGGAAAAAATAATCACTTGACATCAACTAAAATTGTATCAACGTGAAATCGGACGAGGACGCGGGTGAAATCGATATGTTATCTTGAAAAGTTAGCCATTGAAATGACGTCATCTATTTGTCCGTGTATGGTCAGTGCACTGCCATCTAGATTACAGTAAAAACGTGTTAGTTATTTGAATTCCATACATGTGAGCAATCTACGAGTGAATCTAAAAATGAAACACACATTTATACGCATGCGTATATGTGTTACAAGTGGGGAATGCGTTGGCGTCCATGATCTACCGTGTTACCTGCGGTACCTGTTACACATTCAAGAGCTTATTATTGTACCTAATTTCGGCGCAAAGCATGCATTAGCAGAAACACAATTTAAAATAACGTCAGTACCATCATACAAATTGACTTTTGCTGGAATAGCCACTTGTTGAATTAGCTACTAATTGTTAGCGAATGCACATGGAAGCTAAATTAGCTGAAATAACAAGACAGCTAAACCATCGTGTTTCACAATATATTTCACAATTTATGTCGAATCGCGTTCAGTGCTCGGAACCACATGTTGGAGTAATTCCATGTAAACATGTTACTGTGCCGAGCACACTTTATACGCACTGTGCACTGAACGCTGGCCCCCACGCTAAGATTACTAAAATAAACAATCATTTCAACTATATTTGAGGACGATGTAATGACTATTCTGTAAGTATTGCCAAAAATAATAAATTGTGTGTTCAAGTGTTAATAACATGAACTAGGCTATGCACAATGAAATGTGGTGAACGCTGCATCATGGGTAATCTTAGGATGCGTAGAGTAGATTGCGCAACACGTTGTCAGTCATCGTGACTGGGTGAGTTAGGTGGTTAGAACACTGAGTTTCACGAGTCTTCATTGTCTAAAATGCGTGGCATCATGGTTATAAAATATCGTACCTTAGTAGACTGTATTATTCTATTCCAAATTTTAGACGCTGAAAGTTACAAGTTCAAACAAATAAATAAGTTTAAATTTCAAAAGTGAAAGTATTTGAATTCGAGCAGTTAAAGCTTAACACTGAGAGTTCAGTACGCAAATCGAGTCGTCGTGTCCAATTTATTTAATTTACCTTTCTTAGCTGAAAGAAGCTTGTTTTCCGCTCGATGTATACGTGTATTGCACGAGAGCCGAAATTGCGGATCACAAATCAGACGGTCATCGACATTGATATTGTAACTTGAGTATGTAGCAAGTTCAATGTTTTCGACAATGTGCAATCTGGTACTAGTAATACGATTTTTTTTCGTTTTATATACATATATATGCTATAATTCTGGTTTCTATTATTTTTAAAGAATTGTTTTTTAGATCTGCCCATCTTCTCAAATACGAATTCCCGCTCAACATTCAATCACTGAGCACATTAATTGAAATATAAATATGTAACAATATAATAATTAATACGTGAAAATAGCCCAAACAAAGCTGCCATGTGTTGTTCTGAAAGTGGAAAATGAATGCGTTCAAGTTGCATTCAGAATAGTAATTTTAAATCGTATTTCCAATATTAATTAACGGCAACATGGTTCGGCAAGGGGCACCTCTAAGATACCAGGCGGTGCGTGCATGTAGAGTTTCTTATCTTTACACTATCACAGGACATGCGCAGAGCATCGCAATTACAGTAATGTCATTGATACGATGGCATTAATGATTACCTGTATAGTACCAGGTAGGGACATTGAAGATTTAAATCATAACAACCGTACGCCGACGAGTTTGAACACTTATGTAGCATACCAAAGTGGTGACTATGTCAATAATTATAAATGCGCAAACAATGAAATACGCCGCCCACTCGTTTCGGTGGACAATTATTATTATACTTTATTTAAAGCGGGGGAAAACACAGTTGATTCTTATACTAATGCCTTTACAGAAAAATATATAAATTTAAATATACAATAACTAGTTACAAAATCTCCTACTTAAATTATTTACAGATTACATCATCATCAACTAATTTTAGTAAGCTAAATCTTCCGCATTATCCCGAATAACGTCTCAATATATACTAACATACTAACTAATCATATATACTGTTTGTATCCATTTTACCCAAATCATATAAAAAAACAAAGTCATCTGCTTTTATCACCTGTGGTGGCAGCGTTTTATCTACTCCCGCGATCAATTAGAAGAATCGTCACGGTCCTCGAAATGTAATACTTGTTATCATAACTGAGATACATCATTATGTTCATTAGATTCTGTTTTATTGAATTCAACTTACCACAGGCGATTGCATTTGAGCGCCGATCGCGTTACCAATTTACAACATAGGTGGCGCCGGTGATGCGCGTATCGTGGGCTCAGATCGAGACAGACGCCTTTTACTGCAAAATGTCTGCTGCGCATGACTTTTTGTGTGCTCAAAGTGTGTTTGTCCTGTGTTCCAACAACAACAAACCAAAATTTATTTAGGACCAGGACTTCATGTTTGCGGCGACATTAAACTTTCATTTATGGTATTTACTAACAGTATTACTAACAAAAGACGAGAGTTTTCTCCTGTCTATAAAACAATGACAAAATTATAAATCCAGGTCCAATAATACAATTTTGGTTTGTTTGTTTGTTTGCAGTTTCTTACACTGCACATGGTTTGAGTGTAACGACGCAAGCTTTACACGAGGGGCTAGAGGAAGAATCAATTACTTTGGAGTGCTCGTACACAGCGCCGGCTGATGGCGGTAGTCAGTACGTCATCACGTGGGATTTCACGCCAGAGTGGGGATCGGAAACCGAAACGATATTGGTGAAAGAGGGCACTGGTTCAGAAACATCTTACGGTCAGTTTTCTGGACGAGCGAGTATCAGTGGCTCACAGGGAGATCTGAGGATCACGAGGCTAGAAGTAGAAGACACCGGTACATTCACGTGCGACGTTGATTACTACGTGGTAAAAGATGAAGGTAGCGCCACCACGCAACTAGAAGTATACAGTAAGTCCATAGTAGCATATCGTTTTTATTCGTGTTTTTATTGACCTATCTCAACATGTTCAACAACTCATCTGTTATCACATATACGTGATTGTTATTGCACATAATATATATGTTGAATAATAATAAAATATGATTGTGCTATATATCATTTAATAAATTCTGTAGATAAGTCTATACTACAAATTACTCCGATTTGCTCAGACGTGTTAAAATAAATCCGGTTTAATAATCGTAGGAAGATATTAAAATCATTTTTTGTATATACGATGATATTCACTCATGTCTTCTCTTTTTCATTTTAAAGAGGTGGTGTACGATGTGGACATCTTCGGCTACTACACTGGGGACTACGTGTACGTCGAACACGGCGAGCCTACCGACATGAAATGCGAAGCACGTAGTGGGCGCCCTCAAGCGGAGCTGATATGGTACCTTGACAACAGAGAGATCGAGGGTGGCACCGAAGAGTTTGAAGACAACCGGGACGGTACTTTTGACACAGTTTCGACCCTCCGTTATACGTTCAAGGAGGAGGACCACAACAAAGTGTTGAAGTGCGAGTCATCTCAGAAGCCAGAGATTGAATACCTGTCAGAGTATGATCACATTATAATCAACACAGGTGAATATTATTATCACATGTTTTATTTTTTGACGAATCAGCAGCGTGACGCCATTTTGTGTGTGTTTGTTGTGCTATCACTGTTGCTCACTCAAGTGCATGAATGAGTTAAGTCGCTAGATTCTAACCAAATATTCGATTTTTATCTAAAGTGGTTGAAGGCTGGAACATATTCCTTGTAGGGCGATTGCTAGCCTCAGGCCGGGAAAGATCTCAAAGTCAGGAGGGACAATTATTATACGACTTCAATATACAGATATTTTGGCGCGAAACAAAAATGTTCAAGAATGATTAACACGACCTCTCTCATTCGAACTTACAGTCTTCCCGATATTCATTGCAATGAACTGTCGACAGTATGATTAACAAGTTTGTTGTCTTTATTCTTTCAGCCGGAGCCTCGGCAATTACTATAAGTATGTCGGTATTGTTAGCTGGCATATTCGTCCTGTTTCTGCAGAAGTTCTAAAGGTAACTATTCTGAAAGAGAAGAATTATTTTATGAGTAACGCACGTGTTTCAGTGGCGGGAAAAAAGTATTTCGGCACTTGACATTAACTAATTGCCACGCGACGGCGGTAAATCATCGCTTGCACAATTGCAGTGCATTCATAATCCAATTTTTGGGGGAAAAGTACCACAGGTATTCACTGCTACACAATAAATGTCCAACTCAACAACTTGAACATTTCTAACAAACTTTTCTCTCTTATTTTTTATAGAAGATGGAAGATACTTCCCTGCCTATACTAGTGAAACATGATTCACGCGGGAGTTGTTATGGCAACACCCGACAGACCTAGGATATTGTTTTTTTTTTATTCACCAGCGGTATTTTTCACAAATATTGCACAAAAGTATAACTCTTATTAGTATATCTAAGTCAATCTGCCTGTATATCTCACAAACCATAAAGCACGGAAACCAGGCGTAATCATTGACTTTTCACGTTGCGGTATTTTAGTAGTTCCACGTGAATTTGAATAAATATAAAAAAAAAAAAATCAACAGAAAAAAACAAGTATTATTTTAACTTGTCTCATCATGTATTCACCGCTAATCATAGTGATAATACTTATTTGCATTCAACATTCCGAAATATTGTGTTTTTGGTATTTTTTGTATTACAGTTTAAAATCTTATATATACTTAAGTGAATAATTAAAATGAAGATTTAGTTTTTAGTGAGACTGTATATTTTATAACCGGTGCATGGGGAGGTGACGTCAGCGAGAGATTGGCGCTTTCTCGCAATTTACGAGACTTCACAAGACCACCGCAACCATGATGCTGTTGGCAATTCCGTCACATTTGAACTTGTAGATTCACGAGATATCTAGACCTAAAGTTAATAGACGCACAACTATCATTATCTATTAGAAATGCAAAAAGAGAATCATAACATGATTTACCAGACGGCATTCTGATAAGGTTTTTAGCGCCATTTTTGAAGCAAACACAGAGATGTCAGGCACTGCAAGTTTAATGCTAAATAACACAGTTATTATATCTTATTTGCATTCATATACAATTTGTTATATAACCACTCAACTCTTCCTTCTTTTAATGGTTGTATTTTGTGATATTTGGCCGGACCATTAGTGCTTATTATCATTTTGTTTTCTTTACAAAATGAATGTAATTCCGTGGATTTTATTCGCAAAGAGGCTTGTCCAGTAATCTTACACCTCATGTAATGTAATTTTCTCGTCTACTTATTTTTGTTTAGCTGTAAATCTATTTTTTCCGATCGTAGCTTAGTATCTATTATTGAACTGTCCCCCACGAGGAACGAATATCAGTGACGTTTTATGTTTTTTGAACACAAAATGTATTAATAATTCTGTGACCGTGGCACTCACGTGGAAATATTCGTGCCAATGATGTATGAAACGGGCCGGGGTCCCGTTTCTATCGTGAAACAGGATTTTAGAAAAATCGCAAAAGAAATATCTACGCTTGTATGAGATTCGATTAAATACCGGCATACACAGCGCAGGAACATATAAATTCACCTATGAGTGTCTCTGCGTGACTTTTGCGATCATGACGTACACGGTCAAAGGTCAAAGGTCGTTCACAACAGCAACCCTCGACCTGTCTTCGTGTTCGTAGTGAGCTGGCTACGCTTTACAACTTCACAATCTGTACATTTCTCAGAATAACTAGAAAGAAGCGGTTATTGTAGTGTAGTGTTTATAGAAAATAAATTCAATTAAATAACTTCATTGTTTCATGAACTTACTGATTCACCGAGAACAAAATGCATGAAGCGCACAGCGGACTACGAATTGCTGGATGAAATGTTGCTGAAAAAATGAGACCATGGTCACGTGATAATGTACACAGATCACGTGATCACTATGATAGTTGCTTAGTCGACTTTGTGGGGGAAGATGTATTCGATATGTATGTATCATGGGACTCCATTTCTCATGATATCACGATAAATACAAAAAGGAAATTGCGTCTGTACGTCTGTTTGTTTTGTTCTTTCTTTCTTTACACAAATATAATCAGGTAAGTTAAAAAAACATTCCCTTCCCCAGAAAGACTTCTCTTGTTCTTCTTGGGGTAAGTGAAATGCTGTTCAGAATAAATTCTTTGAGTCGGGTTAGCGCGAAATTACATTGTTATTGGGCACATATTGTTAAAAATGATTGGCGCTTAGTGTCACATCATATTAAACTTTGACCCATGTTTAAAAGTATCTTTGCAGTATGTACAAGGGGCGTTCAATAAGTGGTGCCCCTGACCAATTACCCATAGCAGGAGATTAATAAAACTTGGCACAGTTTTTAGTTTTTTTCTACATTGGAACCACCCAGAGTTAGGTATTTCTCCCATCGTTTGATGCAGCTCTGGACACCATTTTTGTAGAACACCACAGGTTGGTCCTCCAACCACGTCGTAACTTCAGAAATCAAGGCTTCATCATCTGGGAAACGCTTTCCTTTCAAACACAACTTCATGGCTGGGAAGAGATGAAAGTCAGAGGGTGCAAGGTCAGGAGAGTGAGGGGGTGGGGAGGATTTCATAACCACACGCCCGTGCTTCTGATCTGGCGACATGCGAGTTGTGGACCGGAGCGTTGTCCTGCAGGAGGAGGACACCTTTGCTAATCTTGCCCCGCCTCTTGATTTTGATAGCTTCTCTTAATTTCATCAAAAGTGAAGCGTAATAGGGTGCTGTAATTGTGGTACCCTTTTCAAGGAAATCTGTCATCACTACTCCGTCTGATCCCAGAAGACTGTGAGCATGACCTCGCCAGCGGAGGGCTGCAACCTTGCCTTCTTTGGAGGTGGTGAGTCCAAGTGCTTCCATTGCATTGATTTGGTTTTGGTCTCTGGATCATAGTGATGGATCCAAGTTTCATCCTGTGTAAGTAGTTTTTTTGAAAAACTTTGACTCATCTTCTTGGCACATCTCCAAATTCATCCTCGAGCACTCGACGCGTTCTTGCTTCTGGAAAGGTATGAGCAACCTGGAAATCCATCTGTCAGACACCTTATGCATGTGCAAATGACCATGAATGATAGTTTCCACAGACCCTGTACTAATCTTGACTTCTGGGGCTATTTGGCGAACAGTAATGCGTCGATCTTCCAAAATGGCTGCCTCAACTTAACGGACAGATTTCTCATCAATGGCAGAAGAGGGACAGCCAGGTCTGGGAGCTGTTTCCACAGACTTCCGGCCATGTTTGAATTCATCATAAGGTTGTTTCCTTTCATCAAAAGTCTCATTTGGTGTGCGTTCTTTCAAATACAAAAACCGAATCACTGCGCGATACTCAGTTAGCCCCATTTCACACCTGACTTGGTTCAAACACTGTAAATCAGAAACCACAATTAGTTCAGAGCTGTTTTTGCAACATAACCCATAGAGATGTAAATCATTACACATGCAAAATTTCATCTAGATCAGACAACTGGAAGTGGGTCAGGGGCATCACCTATTGAACGCCCCTCGTATGTGACGTATACGACAGGCAAAATTTACATTTTGCTTTTTTCCATTTCTTGACCAGACAAAAGCCTATTTATATTGGTTGAGAAAATTTGTTATAAATTACCAGAATGTTTTTTTTTATAATTTAAAAACAAATAGTTTTAGAAAATGCGCGTTATTCATTAAAATATACTATTTTTTTCCAGAAAAAATATGCTAGTGATCCCCATTTCATTTTTTAAAGTTGATTTCCTCATATTAGCAAAGTAAACAATCACTGAAAAATAAATGAATAAATGTGTTTATATATTTATATACTGTAAATGCATTAATTATTCACTGGGTTGTAATTTTGCTGTGTTCGTTGATAAGTAATATCTACGTGAATATGTAAAATAGCAATATAACTCATTGTTTCCTTGATACATTCGTGGAATTAAAACACAGTGAATATGCTCACAACATCATATGAAAAACTGTCAGTAAAAATAAATGGTTTGACCGTAGTTATCTTACGTTGCACGCCATCTATGACGTGACATCGATGAAGTCATACCAATCCCAGATTGTACTGATATACACCGCGCCCTCTAGCGACAATGTGCTTCGATTGATTGTTTCACAACAGCACGATGACCTTGATATGTAACCGTCCATCAACAAAGAAAGAAGACCAAGTTATAGGAAGAATTGCTGTATTTCAAATGACGAGCGCTAGCAACAGCATAGACCACTTTCCCGGAAGTAGCGAATGGAGTGCAGAAATACGCCTGTTGACATGTCAGAAGATACAAAAAACTGTTGAAATCTGTTTGCTGATATTAGATAGTAGGGAATTTTATTTTTTTGACGTCGATTGGTACGCTCCGAGGCACGATATCACGTATAAATTTGTACATTACACGCCATATACGGCATACGCGCGTATACGTAAAGGCGTAACTTCGCCTTCTGGAAAAGTTGTTTATTGTTCCACCTGCGCAATTCCTTACGGTGTTTAATCGTCGCTAACCTGTAGTATGACGCAATATGACAAAATGCCAGTATAATCATTACAATAACTATACTATTTAGCTAGTAAATGAGAATAACACATACGCCTACATCAAATTTAAACTGTACACTCGGACAGTTAATTCGCCAAGATCCCCCCCCCCCTGAACTCTAGGCTTCTTGAAATCTACAACACAAATGAATAAATGCATAATTTTATTTATTTATTTATTTATTCATTTATTTATTTATTTACATGAAAAGATAAAAGCGCGATGCATGACGACTATGGCATTGTGAGCTATTTCAGTCACTCATATTTATTATTTTTTTTTTTTAGCGTTTACAGTTTTTTCAATACCAAACTCCGTGGCGTTAGAAGTTGAGACAGATCCTCTACATGAAGGTCTAGTTGACGAGAGCGTGGTACTTAAATGTAGCTATGATGAACCGGCTGAGTTTGCAGACCAGTATATTTATACGTGGAGTTACATCACAGAAGGTTCCGATAAAATCACGATCTTTATAAACAATGGTGGCGAGGAACAATCCTTTGGTGAATACGCTGGTAGGGTTTCAACGGCTGGAGATTACGCTAGTCTGCAGATTGACAACCTGGTGATATCAGACACTGGCAATTATGAATGCGATGTCGATTTTTATGTTTCTGGAGACCAGGGGGTTGCTACTACTCGGCTCCAAGTCTATCGTAAGTACTTATTTACATGTACATCTGTGTCACGTGTTTGGCCATATTTACATAAATATCAAACAATGACTCTAGATCTCTGTGCTCAACATGGCTCCCATGCCGACATTTACAACACGTGTGAATTACAATGTCTTTTGTTACAAAATTCGTGGCTTGAACAAAGTTTGACTTAATATTCACAACTTTAGTAATGAGTGCCCGATTCCAGACACTTTCGCTCAAAGCATGTACCCCATTCGGAGGCACAAATGTGTACAGCTTCTGGGAGTACTCATTCGAATGCCCCACAGCCAGTTGAAACCTAGAATCAAATAGATCAACATTGATGGCGCTTTTATGAAAAATTTGCTAAAATGGCCAACAAGTTTTTAAATTTGGAGGTCAAAAAGATTGACCCGACCGTGAAAGTTGGAATAAATCAGCCATGCGCTTCAATTATGGATGTACCCCGGGATACAGCATTCCAATATAATTTTCCATGATATTCAAACGCACTGCGCAAGGACCACTACCTTTAAACCAGTTTGACCACTGCATAAGAAATATATAACTTAGATGCGAATGGCCGTCGAGACCTTGTTGAGAATGACAGAACCAAGAAACCTTTCGCTGCTAAATCATTTTCCCGTTCCCTATTGTTATCCAGTCCAATTTTCAAATACAAAGGATTCACAGATAAGCGGAATAATGAACTTGAAGCCAAGAGAGAATGACACGCTATGATGATCACGCGCACAAATCGTTGCGTGCGTTCTTGCATGTTTATAAATATTTATGTATTTAAATGATAAATCCAACCAGCCAATCGACGAGCGCATTGTGAATGACGTCACTGTGTTAGCGGATGAAAATTGTGAACTGACTCAATCGCACAGAAGGTTCCAGATTCTCTGAATGATTTGACAATATGCCAGCAGCTAATAAAAACTATTCGTTTCAGTTTGAATTGAAACTTATGAATAACTCCAGGAAATAACTATATGAACAAATGGAACGATTTTTCATTTTGTCGTACAATGATAAATTTAAAGCAGTCGAACGAAGATATATCGCAAACACCCCCGCTTTATCGTTTAAAAAGGCAAGCACATCTGATATTATTCCCAGTGTATTCCTTCCTGTTCTTTGAATTAACAACTTTTGATAAAACCAGAAGTATCAAGTTTGGTAGTTAAATGTAAAAAATATAAAAATTTATCTCAGACTAGTAATACATTACTAGTCTGAGAATTAATAGACTAATTGAGCTATTATAAGGATACAAAATTATAATTCATATTCTATCTTTACTTTTATATGATCGCAAAGTGAGAACAAATGCTTAGGGTTAGAATAAATTGACAGAAATAATATCGCGATTTAATCCAAGCAAGTAAAACATGTTGCAAAAGCGGCATGCAATTTTAGCAAATTGTGGTAAAATGACGTAATAGCGAAATGTTGATTTAGCGAATCTCTCTTAGCATTGTTGATTTGTTTGTTTGGCGGCCATTTTGAATTGATAATAAAGTCATTAACGACATCTTGAATTAGCGAATCAGTTCTCTCGCTAAATTCGCGAAAAAGACATGCTCGCGAAAAAGACATGTTTTACAGTATTTACAAATGTGGTGCATTTCATTTATGACTGGTGTTATTACTGTTATGATTATTGTTTATGCTGGTTATTGTTCATATTGTTATTGTTTGTGTTCGTACTTTAATGGTTAATGTCTGTTTCGAGTCTGATTGATTTGCTATTACATTCGTAGTTTCGTCGTAAATATATTACATCTGTGTTTGATTTTTTATTACATCTATGTAGGTCTAAACTGTCCAGAAGTTGACATTGTTAATTCTGTGCTTGAAACGATCCATGATAATACAATTGTTCAATTTAAAACATTGAAATGCTAGATGAATATTTTTATCTAGACATAGATTTACAAGTGAAATACGCAAAGTTTGTATTACTAAAAAAATCTGCAATATTTTTAACGGCTATGACTGTTGGTGCCACAATTGTATTTATTTTTGAAAATGTTGTATTCAAAATTACGTAAATTCCCATGGGTGTTAAATAAACTTTAAAATGATTAGAATATATTTAATGGAAGGCAACAAAGTTGTCTTTGACGTTTCAATGTCGGCTATTTTCCCGCCCAAAAGTCAGTGTGAAATAATTTTACATTTGAGTAAAATAATCATAACACAGTCAAATTCTGAGGGTTCAAAAGGTGTGTCAACATTTCACTTGAAGAGAAGTAGACTGTATGAAATCATTTTTAGATGGTGCCAAAAGTTGACAATGGCGCACAAAATATGCTAATTAGTTTCATGACTGATAGATGTTGAACCTATCACAGAGTAGTTCCGTCATTCAATCATTCAAACTTGTCCAAAACAAGTGCTAGTTTTTTTGGTGTGTTTTATTATGTAAATATAAAGTGCAAATATGAATGTACCAATACACATTGGCAGTCATCACTTAGAGATCCAGCGTTATGCGTGAAATCGAACGTCAAAAAAGACAAATAAAACAAAGGTCATAGCATCGTTATAACGTCAAAACATCGCGTGGGATTCGACAAAAACGAAAGTCCTAAGACGGTATTTCAACGCTATAATTTGCCAAAGATATATTAAGGCAATATTTTCCTCTTCAAAGATTGGCATTTGAATTTGGGCTCTAAAAAGACAATTTAAATTCAAATTAAATCTTTTGATTTTTGACGCAGACGTTCAGTCCACATCTTTCACGCAAAACACGAGATCTCGAAGTGAACAGAAAAATCACCTATTGTTACAAAGATCGTAATACATAAAAATGTAAGCACGCAAAATGAGTTTCGCATAAGTAAATATATCGGATATCCCAGAATAAAACATAATAAAAAAGATAATTGTGTTTGAAACTGAGATTCAACGAACAATTCACGCGACAACTTGGTACTAAATGCGTCAGTTGCCATCATCAAGTGCAACTTATCTACGGGAGACCGCTTAAACTGGGAGGGGGGGGGGGGTATTTTCCAATCAATCATTGCTTCCTGCTACAGCGGTGTTCATAAGACACGAACGTATAGTCTGACAGTGTTATTGGAAAAAAAATAAAATCCAATAAGTAACAAAAATACGAATTATTCATGCGTCACCCGGGCACCCAATGCACCAGGCGGCATCGACTGGTAATGGAGGCTCTTTTTACGCTACATAGGCTAATCATTCATGAAGAACGCACACGGTACATGAAGTTTCTTCACGATGGTTGTCTATAACACGCGAAACCGGGACGGGAACCGGAATTTGTGAAGCAACCCATTTCAATTACAATCCCATATAAACGCAACTAATTAAATTGCAATCGAATTGTAATTTAATTACCCTTAAATTCAACTCAATTAAATTGCAATCATACAAATGAATGCAATTTAATTACAATTTAAAAGAACTCAATTAAATTATGAGTCGGGTAAAGAGATGGGTAGGTATACTGTATATGGACCTAAATCCTAAACTTGATGCCAGGACTATTTTAAATGGAATCATGTTACATTTATGAAATTTCGGTTCCGCGTTTTATAGACAACTATTCACGATAACATCTAGGCACACAGGCTTGCTCGCGTGACACGATCTGTGATTCTCCATTTGAGAAACGAAAGGACAATTCAGGTGAGTCTATCATCACATCAAAATCTGTATTTTGTTTTTAGCGAGCGGAAATCTCCGTTCAGTGTGTGAGAGCTGAAATGACCGACTTGACGCCGACCGAGGTGTAAGGTGCCCTGGGCTGATGCTTATTTCGTTCCTTAAGTTCAATGAACAAAAAGCACTTTTGTATGTGAAGAATAAAAAATAAACAAAATATTTCGAATTGAACGCACGCAATACGTTTATATCAGCGCACAAAAAAATACCATTCGATTATTATTCGGGAACGACAAATCAAAGAGAAAAAGTGCCAAGAACCGCTTCGAAATAGAATTATGTGGTAACTGCTATTTGAAATAAGTAAAAGAACAAGAAAGTTTATTGTTTTGGCTAAAATGACGTTTGATGAGAGTGATGAAATTTCATTGAAAGAAAAAAAAACATGTGAATAAGTGTAAATGCATTTTGAAATACGACTTTTTTCATATTTACCTAGAACTTATTTGAATATTATAATACCCTCAATTCGGTTTAGCTTTTTTTTTAATTACTATGGCTAAATTTCTTCTTAATAGGTGCTAGTCCAGAACTGCCCGAACCACTAGTATATTTTATTCAAAGATTTAATACAGTTTCTGTGTGTTTCATTTTAGTGGTAGTTTCTAGATCAGCTTGGAATTTATCCGATTTATTTAATTTGCATAATTAGTAGTCGCGTTTTAATATCTGGAAAAAAACATTCAATAGATTCCAATACAACTTGGTTCATGGTTTTTTAGTTATTTTCCGGGTGAAATTCGTGAATATTAAATATCCCACATGTACAATCATTTGACCTTACATATTGAAGTATGTATATATTAAAAAAAATACACATATTAGCTTTTCCACACATATTACAAAGAACTAGTTATTAGTTGAAGGCAGAAATATATTCGTATTACTCACCCATAAGTTCACTTTTAATTAATTTTCTCAATGAAAAGTCATATATTGCGGGTTATCCCTATGTGTGTTTAGTTTGTAGCAGAACTCATGTTTGTACATACTAATTATACTAATTATATAATTAACATATATATGAACCAATGTTAGCTATTTCAGACAAGTTTTAAAATGTTTTTAAATGTTTCCTACAACTCCTCTTGCCTCTAATATGCTCGGCTGACACGATGTCTTTCTAAGCTTCGTTTGATTAGTGGTATTGTTAAACATATTTGAATCTGCAATCTTGTAATAATTACAAATATGACTATTATATGATTCCTAGCTTCTATTCCTGAACCGTTTTTCAATAGTCTAAGGTCACAGTGTTACTTACCACTTAACTTATTGTTGTGTGTACATGTTTGGTACATCTGGCGTTCCTACGAAATCGTTGGCGTACAGTTAGTTATTAACTTAGTTACTCAGAAAGCAGACTTTGTGATAAATATACCTTGCTACTCACTGACGAGTTGTTCAATAGCTGTTGGGTGTCTTCCTAATACATCAACACATTGTTTAAAGAACTAATTTCAAGTAATTATCATTTCATTATCAAAATAAACGGTAAATTGTACAATTACGTGCACATACCATACCACGTAACGATTAATCATCACTGCCACAGCTGTGTGTTAAACAGTTAAACTTTGCTGGATCAGATGTGTAAATGCAATTGTTATAATAGTACCATTATTAGAATAATGAAGTAAATAGAATCGTGATCTACTTATGAATTTTAGTTTGGGTTTACCCCTAGAACACGGTGACGAGAATTTACAGTTACATTTACAGTGGCACTCTGTAATTAACATAATACAGTTTTTTTTTGCAGAACGTCAGTTATTAGCGCCATTCTTTAATATGCACAGCTGTTTCACGAACTAAATTTCAGAGATTTAACTATTTTTCACCTCATTAATAGATGGCATATATTAAACATATTGCTCCCTTACTTTGAACCTGTGATCTCAGTCATTCTTTTCTTAAGGATATACTTTCATACATATCAACTATTGATTAATTCTAATTACTGTTATAATAGCGACCATATAATATTTGTCATGACAATCGATCAAAATTGCAGGGTCAGTGTTTATATCAATTGTTGTTTAAATGCATTCCAATTAATTATCTCATTTTATATACACTGTTTTCTCGTATCCATCATCTACACTCATTCCAGTCCGGTTTTGTTTTGTTAAAACAAAATTCGTTTCCATTTTTTTCTGGCGAAATGTTGGTTGCACGTTTTTACGTTTTTTTTGTTGAAATTGATGCGTTAATGGGCAGTGGTCGTCGCGCCGCGCCGTGTACGGTATGGGTCCCATACGACGTGTGTGAAATACGCTTATTCACATGAAGATTCAAACAGGCTCTGCGCTACGACCGCCACTCTTTAATTGTGAAATGATTTTGCCGGTGGTTATTTTGTGAAATATGACACACGTTGACCTGATCTATTGCAGAAATTGTGGAAACTGTTGATATCCTCGACATTGAAACTGATGAATACCATTTTGTCGAGGGCGGCAAGGAGTTCACAACGACCTGTGTAGCCGAGAACGGATTCCCTGAGGCTATGCTTAGCTGGTATAAAGACGACGAGTTCATGACCAATGGCGTCCAAGACGTATTAAACAACGGAGACGGCACTTTCACTACACGCACCGTACTTACGTTTGTACCTACAATCGAACACGACGGTTCTGTAGTGAAATGTCAGTCTAACCAAGAACCGGAACTCATGGACATATATCTTGAGGATTATTTCACCTTACACGTTAGTAAGTAACTTCCGGCGAGATTTCAGATTATTTGGGTTGAAGTCCGATTGGGGACGGTTGTGTGTGTATGTTGTGTGTGTATGTGTGTGTGTGTGTGTGTGTGTATGTGTGTATGTTGTGTGTGTATGTGTGTTTGGTATAACGCAACTATTAAATCAACGTCGCATGGGAATCAGACACAAATCTCTTCATGCTTTACTTTATAGCTCCAAATACTTGAATCAAAATAAAACAAACTCTCAAAGTTCAGTACTCGTGTCATGGACCGTGAAATTACGTGAAATATTTTACACTGGCTAGTCGTTATTGTGTATGTAAGACCAGAATAGTAACTCCTCTTTTTTTTCTGTATTTGTCAATTATACTGGTAACCGGGTCGAACAGCCTGTCGCGGTTTGATATGGATCATGCAAATTCGAGTTGTCAATACGTATGCGTATAACTGTGTGGCATTATTTTATATGATTCAATAAATGTTTCGGTTTCTGAGTTTCTTTCATTTTGTCCATAGGTGGCGCTGGTGTTACTAGTTTTAGTGCAGTACTCTTGATGGTGTCTGTGTTATTTTCAACACTCTAATAAAACGTTATATGTGAGTATCACTTATATGTATGCATAGCTCTTTCCTTCAATGAAACATGTATTCGAAATTATATATCAGCGAGCCTGTTTTAAATTATGCAAGCTGTATTTAAATAGAGCACAATGCACCGTTGTATATTGGTCATGGCTTCGAATTCATACTTCACAATATGATTAACAAGTATTGCTAATATCAGTATCACTAAAAATAATTCTGTTTTAATTCTGTTCTATGCTGCGAAAACGAAGTAAAATTAAAAATTCTTGTATATAGACAGTATGATTAATGCGATTATTACATTTTGACATAGTTCGTTTCCAGTTGATATTGTATAATGGTATAAATATGTCATGAATGGCATGACAATAATCATGCGATATGTATAAATGGTTAAATCTAGCAACTATCAGTTCACTGTACTGTACTGTACAGTACATTAGAAAAACACCAAGTCGATGAAACCCAAAGACACTACTGAATCTAACGAGTCTGATTTCTTTTTACAGGTGCTGCCAAAATAGACACAGCTCAGATGTCTTTAAATAATCATCCTTAACTGGAGTTTTCATACTTTCTGATATCAACTCATAGTTTTCCGAGTCGCTTAGCAACGCATCAAAGTTTCAAGAATTGTTTATAACGCTACTTCTCTATATTTGTTACGTTATCGCTAAGACCGCCCTGAACAAATAATAAAAAAATATATTGTTATTTTTGTTCAAGATAGTCTTAGTCATACCAGATGTACATTACTTGGGGTTTGCAACGCGCATAGTACTGTATGGTGACATCATGTCAAGATCCCATTCAAGTCTCATCTCGTAGATAGCGAGACTGACGCTACGACCTTCTGACATGACATAGGAGGTTTGTAATAAAACAATAACACATGTATTACCACATTCATAGCGAAAAAATGTAATACATCGAAAATGTTATCGTAATCCGTCACATCGTGAACAGGTATTTTGATCCACCTGGACATCCCAGTATCCTAGTTACCTCGGGCATGCGCATTTGCATTTTTCTGAGTTGGAACGCTTATGCGAGAGCGAGATTAAAAAGGGATCTTGGTATTGTGTCACCGTAGTTGCAAACCCCAAGTAATGTACCTCTGGTCATACATATCATTAGTGTTTCAAGTTATAACTAAACCAGCTCTGTTTTTTTCAATTCAATTAAAAAAATATTGCTTTATTGAAAAAAAAAAATAATATGTAGCTTTCTCCAAGTTCAAAGTTTTTACAATAACAACTTTACTGAAGTTTGTATGTCATCCAATGACCTCTTATGACCTTGTAAAGGGACATAATTTCAGTGATGTTGCGTCGTTCACAATTATAAGAATTTAGTAAATGACACCGAATAAACGGCAAGGTAAAGACTATGTCTAATTATAGTAAATACGTACTGCGTGCGTGACTCGAACCGGCGCTCGCGTACGGCACCAAATCGCCTAGCTTCAGGCCACTACACGTCTTCCCCTCGGCCACCTATACTATAATTACTATAATTAGACATAGTCTTTACCTTGTCGTTTATTCGGTGTTATTTGCTTACTTTACTTCCTATGTCGACAGCAATATGAGTTTATAAGAATTTAGTGATGTTTGGCAAGGTTGCTCAATATAGTTTCACGAAGGAATCTCACTAAATTTTGCGAGTATGTGAGAAGTTTGTGCATTTTTTTGGGAGGATAGTTTCATATTACTTATGCAGATTAATACATGGGACTCTTTGGAAAAAAATAAAACGTGGCCCGTTCAGTTAGAAAAAAAAGGAACAAAGTGTCTGGAAAAACATTTTAGGGTTACGGAAAAGTTTGTAATAATTCGACAGTTTATGTTAATAACATATGAGTGATATTATATACTTGTTCTCACAGGAAAAAAACGCCTGCGCGTTCACCTTCACTTAAAACCCACCACGCCGGGGAAAAAAAACTGTAATGAGCAACCTTGAAACGTAACAGTCATCGTACCACGTCCTGTTCGACATGTATAGGTATCACGCGATCGTATACACCACGTGTAAAATACATTGTTTACGCGAGATTCGAACGCACGCAGTGTGACAACTGGGACGCTTTCATTTCTATGAATATTGTGGAAGGCATAAAGCTGGGAATTTATAAACTTTTTATAAATATAATTTTTTATAAATGAAAATGAGTACTGAAAAAATATTTTACATATTTTTAAAAATATTTTACTGAAAATCTATTTTTCATATTTTACATAGAATTCAAATTGATCAATCAAGAAACGATATGGCGTTATCATCGCGGGGTTTAATTAATATTCATGACCAGGTCAGCATCTTCCAATCAGCAAGCCCTTCATTTTGAATGAGTGGGCGGCCGCAGTTGCTACGTCACTTGAAGGCTTGTGGACAATTTTGAGCTCTCGAGCCAATAGTTAATAAATATTTGATTTTGGAAAAAAAATCGGTATTTACAAATTGTTATTAATATTTTTATAAATTAAGCTTTCTGCCTTCCACTATATTTTAATCTCATTATATACATGATGATTAAGTACGACAAATGTGAATTTTTGTGAATAAAAGCGATATTTCTAAACAAATTGGCAATTTATGCATTTTATCTTTGTAGAACAAATCTATTTTACATAGTGTATTTTCTTTATATGTTTATGTTTTTACTGAATATATCATACGTGAATTACCATGCTAATCATGAGTTTTTTTTATTCCAAGATCGAATCGGATGAGGAAAAAAGAAATTACATATTGTTATGTTTTTGAACCTGATTGATTCATTAAATTTCTTTCATCTAATCAGATGTTTTGTTCTCGTGAATTATATTGTCGATTGTTGTCAGTCAGTTGTTTTTCAAGTTTGCAAAGTGCCTGATTTAAAGAAAAATAGCCTCAAAAACTAATAAATCGTAAGGTGTGTTGTCCACACTATTTTAACAAAGTTTGGAACTAACTGTTATCTTGAAACCCAATCTAACTACTAATTAAACACACAGTTAGCCCGTATCAATATTTGGACGCCATTAACACCACAATCCCCGTATTTGATGAGCCGCGAAGCGATGAGTCGAAATACATTCATTATAGCCATATGTTGTATACACTGAATTATCTGAGCACAATCTTGTCCGCCTATAATTTGGTGGAATAATTTGCACATTTGACGTATTTTTGCTGTGATACGTTAAAAGGCGGTGGTCGTGGCGTTATGGTTTCCATAGTGACGTATAGAACTTGTGTAAAACACATTTGATTATATGTAATTTACTTAAATACGCGCTACGCGATCACTACCGCCCTTTAATAGTGAAATGAACACCTGGTTTTTAATTTTGTGAACGTTCACCGTGATTATTGCAGAAATCGTGGAGAGTGTTGACATCCTTGATATTGAACGCGGCGACTACGAGTTCGTCCAGAGCGGCGAGATGTACACAGCTATTTGTGAGGCTGAAAACGGATTCCCTCCTGCTCGGCTTGAATGGTATAAGGATGACGAACTTATGTCGAACGGAAGTGAAAGCATATTAGACAACATGGACGGTACTTACAACACACGCAGCGAAGTTAGCTTCATAACTCTCTTCGAACACGATGGTGCAGTAGTGAAATGTCAGTCGAACCAAGAACCGGCAATTATGGACGCATACATTGACGACTATTTCATCTTAAGTGTCAGTAAGTAAATTCCGGCGAGTTTTCTAAATTTTCTGGGTGAAGCCCTAATGGAGACTTTATCTGTTTGCATGTTTGTGTGTGTCTTATTACTAAGAATATAATCTGACATTCGAAGTCTCCTATTACAACACTGGTAAAAAAAAATATTGCGGTTTGATGCTGAATATGTAAATTTGAGTTGCCATGACGACTGTGCTCGACTGTGTGACATTGTGGTGTATGATTCAATAAATCTCCCTTATGTAAATAACGTATTTTATCTCTCCGTAGGTGGCGCTGGTATTACTAGTTTTAGTGTAGTTATCTTATTGGTGTCTTTGTTATTCTCAAGTCTCTAAATTGTAAAAGGCGAGTATCAGCAACTTGTGTGGTATGATTAATAATTTCCAGGAGATTCACATCTCGTATTCAGCCACGTGCGCACGCGCGGTGCCATACAGTCGTCACATCCGGTCACGTTGCTGTGTGCTAGTTTAGAATGAATACACAATGTAATGCTATTTTGTTTTTTTTCTGTCGTTGTAATCCATACACAACAGTAAAGTTCATGATTCTGATTTAATTTTACAGGTGCTGCAAAATTAGACACAGCCCGGCAGAGATCGTCACTTCTCTCCATGTCAGATGTTTTTACACTTTTTGATTTCAACTCGTGATTCTCCGAGTCGCATAGCAACGCATCGCTTTTGACTGTGTTTACATTAATTCAGCTGATGAAATAATAATAATTTCAATAATTGTTATAATGTTACCTCCCTGATTATGGTTCGATACCTTCTACGTTGCCGCTTTGAATGAAAAGTACATGTTTTTTTATTTCTTTGGTAGGGTAGTCATAGTCAAAATTATTTAATATGGAATATATAGTCCTCCGAATGTTTTGTCCGAAACACCTCTTTTTCTTGAATTGTTTTTAATTAAGTCTCACCATTAATTCAATCTGGGCTGTAGAACATTACTTTTCGAAATTTAACATGTGGACACCACGTGATGTTGCACACTTCTCTTACGTAACACTTTGCGTTATATAAAATAATAATAGTACACCACGTGACCAAAACCACAATTTTATTTTACTTTCGTTTTTCATAACGATCAATCCGTAGCTTAATTCAGAGTTTGAGCCTTATGTTTTTACACTTTTTACTATGATTTTCACTTGGGTTGGTTGGAATCCAATGACCTCTTACGACCTTAAAGAGAGATTTCATATATAATTTAAGTGGCAATGCTTACCATTGTGGCCACGTGGTCAGTTTACTAAAATCAAGTTTAAACACCAAAGTTTTGTGAGTACCACGATTCTTTAATTGTGAATGATCTTATAGACTACAATCTGTATTTTAAGTTTATTACAAAAAAAAAACAAAAAAACTTTGAGTTAGAAACAATCATTTTAATTTTTTGTGTGAAAAAAAACGATCATGATATTTCTATATTTCCAACTTAATTTGCAATATAAGTATCTTATCTTTATAGTGCAGTTCTGTTTCACATATTGTATTTTGTTTATATTTTAAATTTTCACTGATAATATCACATGAGTATTACTAGCAGATTTTATTTTGTAAACATGTAACTTTATTTCAAAATTCAGAGATGAAAATGATGAAAACTTGAAGTAAATATATCAACAATTGTATTTTCATGTGTTCGTAGATGATTTTAATAAATTACTTATAGACAATATCATCTTGCGTGAATTGATAAACCACGTGACTATAAGCCCAACCATGAACCACGAGTGCCCAGACTCGTCGCGAACGAGAAACACAAACTAACCATTTTGGATTATTTCGAATATTTAACTTTGAAAGTGCTGCAAAATATACAACAACATTGTCCAGGTGTACAGTGTACCATCGTTGACTCTGGGACTCGCTGGGGATTGGTTGGGGAGTTGTTCCTCCGTGAAAATACGTAGGTGTCTGCCCGAAGAGTCTGGAACGTGAACGTCGATTCTTGTTTGTTTCGCACGTTCTAATAATATAGTCCACGTTATATATGGGACGTTATACGTGCATTTGTTTTAAATCTATATATTTCTAGGCTTATCTCTGTTTTCCACCGATGTAATCTCAAAACCGCATCGCACACAACTTCCGATCTTGTCCCTGCGCCTATTACTGCAGTGGATCAATCTATATACTTCTCAAGTTCGCCAATGTACACTCAAGCTATTCAGAGAAAACAGAGAGCTGAGGGAATTCACAGCAATTAATATGTGAGGTACACGGACTACTTATAAATACTAATGTTTGACGGACAAATTTGTACTTGCTCAAATCTTTTCACCATGATCAATATCTGTTATACATTCAGAAACAAAACATTTTTTCAAACATGTACGTTTTGATTTAGTCAGGCTAAAGAAGAGACAAAAGTAAAAGTGGGATAAACACATGTGCATAGGTTTTGGGTTTTGCTCTTCCTCCGTCAGTCTGCGTTAAAATAACAAATAATTATTTCACTTCTTCGTCGTTGGTGGCGCTACACAGTCGGTGTCATGGAACTCTTAGTTTTTATTCTACTCTACTTCAGGAGTGTTGAAACGTTATTGCAATGTGCCTGGTTTTAAAATCAAATTGCTGTGAAAGGGGCGGGAACTTGAAAAAAAAAAACTTATATAGTTGCGGTCAGGAAGTAGCCGAGTCCGTATTGTATTTGATTCCAACACCTCACCCAAATATAATAACCCTCACAAGTTTGCAAAGAGTACTAGTCGACTGTACTCCACATAGTTCAGTCAAGAATTCACCCATTCAAACGAGGTTCCAGTTGGATGTGTGGTCAGCAAAATTGGTTGTGCAATACGTTTTTGTGTAAAATTCAGTGACCAAATTTTGCAAGTCAGTATAATTTTGCTCACCGAATCAGATATGGAATCCTTGCACAATTTGTCCTTGAAGCAGAATAAGGGATGACAATTACAAATCGAGGGTAAATCTTTTCACCCTACCATTTGTTTACACTTTCTTATTCTCAATAGAGCTTTATATGTACAATAATGCCACGTTTCGAAAAATACACCGACTTTTAAATATAAATATTAAATACAACTGAATCTTCTAATCACCCTCATTTAGTTCATAATGTCGGCCCTTATCTGTTTCTGTTCACTATTCACAACAAGGTTTCCCTGATTTGGGAATTACAAATTTCGCTGACCATTTTTTTCACCCTTTACCTACCTCCTCCCCTATTCAAACTGCTGATAAGCAATGACTACAGGTAACTACATTTGAACAGTTAAAATCAAAGCGTTATGTGTATTTGTTCCTAGTGTTGTGAACACTAGCGTTGTGTTCTGGGAACTTTCATTGGCTGGTAACACTTACACGAAGAGATACCAGGGTCTACCCATTGGAATACACATTAGTTCATTACAGATAGTCTAACTTTATTCGTCTAAATTCTTAGCCGAGGTCAAGCCTCGCTACCCACTTCTTTCCGTCTTCTCTTACAACATTCTACAGTTTTTACTGTAACAATGAAACTCTAAGGCGTGGCAGAGTAATAATGCGATCAACCAATCGCAGCAGTCGTTTCACGACCACGTGATTACCAGGAATATGTTCTACGGTTAACGCATTGCGTAGTTGCCACTACTAAACTAGTAAACAAACTTTCTATAAAATTCCTATAATATATGTTTATAATGCAATATGTTGATCCTAAAAAATACTACAACCTCGTGTGAACCAAATGTGTATTACGTAATGTCATTGATAAAACTACTTAAAGCACTTAAATAACATATGAGAACAATACTAATAAAGTGTTGAACTTAGTAGTCGACCCTCGGCATAGTTCTGTCAACTTAACTCATCATTCAAACTCCTGATAAACTAAAAAAATAAAAAAATAAAATCGTTAGTAGTTTTTGTTTACACTAATTTTGGAGTAATGCTATCAGCATTTGGCGCGATTTTATATAACTTGATTACGAACTTGAAACACAGTGCGTTACAAAAATCTGCTAACCGGGAAACACAGTTACCATGGTAAAACAAATATAGATAGATAGACGAGTAAAAATACATTGTTGATAGCCACATTATATGTATAAACTAAGTCTATCGAACGTCTTATTTTTCCTAGAAACGATGGTGGGAAAATTATTCACATTTGCATCATGTATTATTCTATTATTCCCATAGCAACTTATAAAAAGTGGATAAAATATATTTGTTAAAGCGGGGCCGGGGAGTCGTCACCTGCGCGTGCGTCAGATGGCCATAGCGTGTCATTGTTTACCCAAGAGCCTTTGCGTTTTTAGCGTGTGTTGTTATCGTCGCTTGGGACTCAATTCCCGCGTGTGCGCAGGTGACGACCCACATGCTTTAACATAAAATTCACACAGATGCTGTGCGACAACGACCACTTTTTTTATGACGAAATAATTACCCCCGTCCTAGTTATTTTGTGAAATGTGACCAACGTTGACCTTGTTCATTGCAGAAATTGTGGAAAGTGTTGATATCCTCGTCGTTGAAAATGGTGAATACCATTTCGTCAATGGCGGAGAAGTGCACACATCGAATTGTGTAGCCGAAAACGGACTCCCTGCTGCTTCCATTGAATGGTATAAGGATGAAGAACTTATGGGGAATGGCAATCAGACTGTATTCGAAAACATGGACGGCACTTTTACCACACACAGTGAACTTACCTTCGTACCTACATCCGAACACGATGGTGTTGTAGTGAAATGTCAGTCGAACCAAGAACCAGAAATTATGGATACATACCTTGACGACTATTTCATCTTACTTGTCGGTGAGTAACTTGCAGGAAGTTGTTTAACTAGATGGGTTAATGTATACTTTGGGACGGTTGTGTGTGGGGGAAGTGGGATGGGGTGGGGTAATGCTACTCAATCAATATCGCGTTGTGATCGAACCAACATTCTTCAAAAATGTCTTTATTGCTAGTAGATTGAAGAAAGGTTTTCAACTCACGACTGTTCTTGAATCAGGGGTAATATTGTGTACTCTTGGCTAAACTTTTTAATGAATTTATACCATGCCAAAAAATACCCATATATATTAGATCGCAAATTCAAGTTCCCATGACGCATGCGCGTAACTTTGTGACACTGTGCATGATTCGATAAATATTCGTTACGTAAAATCTCTTCTATTATCTCTCCGTAGGTGGCGCTGGTACTATTAAGCTTAGTGCAGTTCTTTTATTGGTATCAGTGTTATTCTCAACTCTCTGAAGTGTAAGAGGTCAGTATCAACAATTAGTGTACTGTGTTTCATAATTTCAGTAATCATACCGAGTCCACATGCGCACGCACTCAACGGAATTGTCATATCCGGTAAAGTTGCATTGTGCTATTCAGAAGAATTGAACATTACGTCGCTATTTGTTTTTCCTTCGAGTGTTCAGGGAAGTTTAACACCGTGACAACGTAATCATCACACACTACAAAACTAATGATTCTGATTTAATTTTACAGGTGCTGCCACAAACAACACAACTCGGCAGATATTATTATTCGTCATCCTATCAGATGTTTTACTACTTTTTGATGTCAACTCATAATTCTCCGAGTCGCATAGCAACGCATCGCCTTTGAATGTGTTTACATTAATTCAGCAGAAATAATGATAATATTAGTAATTTTAATAATGTTAACTCTCCGATTATAATTCGACACATTCGTCGTTACTACTAAGATCACTCTGAATAAAAAGTATATGTTTTTTATATTAATTTCTTTTAGGGAGGGCAGTCTTAGTCATATACATTGCGTAAAGTATATTGCTCCAAATTATTTGGCCAAAACATCTTTTTTTTTATTACAGAAAATAATTCCCGTGAATCTTTGGACACTCAATTTAAACAGACCTTGTCATTTATTAAATCTGATGCCGCATATTTCACTCTCCAAACATCGCTCTCTGAAGCCTATCAACATTACGCAACGTTGAGAAATCAGGTCGCCTACTAATGAAATTGACATAGCAAATATTGTTGAGAAACAGGGAATATCCGAGTAAGAACATGAATACATCACGTGATCAAAATAGCCGTTCTATTATCATGTTCGCTTTCAATATTAAAAAAAAAGCCATTAATGCGTAGCTTAGTTTTAGCTTTATGTTTTTACACTTTCCCAATATTATCTTTACTAGAGTAAGTCTGTAATATTCAATTCCATTTTATGACCTTAATAGAAAATTTGATATCATTGATGTGCCCTCTAAGGGAAATTGTTTCGTGGTTTTGTAAATTGACTGCACAAACAAAAATGCCGTAGCCCCTGATTGCATTCGTTTACACAATTATTTTGTTAATGAAATGTGAATTTCATTTCACCGAATCAAAATTTCCATACGTGTTTTCGAAGATCAGTGAATTAGCATAATTAGTTGCGTCACGGATTTTTGTGTGTGCATCAGTGGCGCATCATTTGGGCTTAGAGATGAACTGTTTTCCATCTTCAATATATGGTGGCGGCTTGGCGGCCAGTTTACCGAAATCAAATTAAAACGCCATAGACGCCATGCTCAATATGGGTTCCATGCGACCCTGAATAAAAGCGATATTTCTAAATAAATTGTCAATATATGCATCGAACTTTGAAGTACAGTTTTTCTTTTCTTATTGTATTTTATTCATATGTTTATCATGATTTTTCACTGATTATGTCACGTGTGTATTGGTGGTTAATCATGAGCTTTTTTAACAAAATGTACTTTGTTGTGTTCGTACCTGATTTCTTTCTTTAATAAATGACTCGTAGACAATGTATATCTTGCATTCATTGATAAATTACGTGATGAACAGCCTTTCCGATTGTGAAAAAAAAATCGTGATACTTCTTTTTTTATGTTCACCCTTGATCGAAACAGAAAACAAGTAACTATTTTGTTGAAGTTGGTTCGCGGCGAAAATAAAGCCTCGTGACACACACACGAATTTTTGACATTTCGTCTCAACGCCTAAATACATGTAATTACTGTGGTACAAACGATATTCGTCTTATCTAGTGTACACTCGAACAAATTGAAATTGTTATACAGGGAAAAAACAACTATATTCAACATATCTATAGTAGTTATTATGAGTGTTTTTTGTGTTACTCCTTAATTTTCTGCTTAACAAAGAAAAACAAACTACAATTTAAAATAGAAATCTAGTAAAAAATAACTGCCTCGCAAATATTACAAATAAAAAGAGGCGACAGGTAAAGTGACTTGAACCTGTGTAGGTTTTGGAACTTCACTTCGGCCCTCCTGCTATACATATTCATCGTCTTACTCAGGCTCGCATTAAAATATAAAAGAAAAAAAAATCGTTTTCGTCGCTGGTGGCGCTGTCACAAAACAAGAAGTTTGAATACCAGTTTTTTTGAACGAGCGTATCATGCATTTCGTTTTTTTAAATAGAATGATTCAATTTACGCTCACTTTAGAATAGATGAAGCGTTATTGAAATATGCCTGATTGTAGAATATCCGTGAAAAGGGCCGAGAAATTGGTGAAATAACTCATTGGACATGGACAACTCGACATATATTTGAGTGCACGAAACCGATTGTCGATGGGTTGTTTTCCTGACTTATTTTAAGGTCTGTTCCAATAACAGCATTTTCACAGCTATAAATTACTGATATTACTTATTGAGGTGTCAATAAACATACTTTATTTATACTGGGTTGGATTTGTGTGGTAGGTTCAGAAATTCGGCGAGCAACAAGGAAGTAGTTAGAATAATTTACCTGGCAAAGAATTATTTTAGTAAAACCAACAATTGTTGAACTGAGGTCTCCCATCACCCGACTCTGGGTGATGGTTCTGGTGAGAGGTCTCGCATTTGATCTCCGATAATACACAGATCTGAGCGCGTCTATAATGCGTAGGCGTTCAATCAGAGTTACCGTTACTCATAAACATGAAATAAAACAAAAGGGCGGAATGTCATTTTGTCGAAGAGGGCGCACTTTAACAAGTACTGGCTGAACCAATCAGTTGAAGGCGGAATGTAAAAGCAACTGACGAGCAAATATATTTCAAGGGTATATATGTTGCCTAATTTCTTTTTATTTATTTTGTAACCTTATATAAACATGACACTCAAAAAACACAGAATTTCCTCACTCGTGGAACTCACCTGGATTGTAGCCGGGAACCTACCCGATCGGCTGGTTATTGACAATAGACTGGATGTTAATATTTTACTCATTAACTATCATGATGTACATGCATTACAACGTAATGGAAATGGGCCATCGCGTTTCATCGCTGTGGCAACTATTGGTTGATATAACACGTACGTGTAGAAAACAAATATGGCAACTGCCATCCGTTGTCATGAAAATTAGCATATTCAGATTAGCGGTTGACTGCAGTTATCAGCCAATGAACGTCACAATCACGCACTGACCATGGAGATAAACAATATGCTGTTATTCTAGACACAATTGGAAAGTAAGTAGCCCGCGTGAGGGTAATTGTGTCCCCAGCCTACATGGCATGAGACCTACATCACATACATAAACATGGCAGCAGTATCATGCTGTGGTGATATTTTGTTTTGTTATACTGCTTACAATAATTTAATTGGCGTAACTATCTTTCTTATAAAACTGAACAAGCAGAACGACATCGAGTACTTACAAAACTACACGTTTGGAAGTGTGAGACTGTCAGTGTGCATTTATAGAATATTATGCCAGCGGATTTTAAATTTTTATTACTCATTGAAACGTACTTTATGTGCGTTTATTTATCATAAATGTTCATCCTTTACGATCTACAAGAATTGTTATTTGGTTATCTTTCAAAATTAAAGCGAATTAAGTCTAACGTTATCCTCTTATTTAGATATACCGGTACCCCATCTGTTTTCAACGTGTACTTCCCAGTGCCCCTCAGGCTGATATCGGCACTAGTGGTTGCTGGAGGGGGGGTGTCTAAATGACAATACTGTTGTTAAACTTCTCTACAACGTGTTAGTCGTCGGTTCCTGTCTACTGATTGTAAGTTAATTTGAAAACTATTATTGAAGGTAAAGTCGGAGTAGAGCATGGAGCAAATTACATGAGATTGCGTAGTTTCAATAAATGTTCTTCTGAAGTGCAAAACATAGCATGGTTGAAAATCATACAATACAATTCAAGATTAAATGAATCAGGTTCATATCCTCTCCTCCCACTCACCCATCCGCGATGGCATCAGCGCAATTCGTAGAAACATTGTTAGCAGCAAACAACTAGGTCACAGTTGTAAATAAATACACAGCGTGATATCGCCAGGGGGCGCTAGCATGCATGATAAAGGTCACTTTGGTGTCAATGCTAGCAACTGTGCGCAACGACTATTAGGTGAGTCTTTCAGTGTAATATGTGAATAATCAATTATCAATAAGCCCGACCACTGTGTACAATCCCGTGTTTCTCGAGGAAACTGCGTGTCTGTCTGATCGTACCATGAACACTTCCCTATCGTTAGCCGGGGTCGTAATAGGTATTTAGTATATAATTTACAACAAAATGGCAGACTACCGGTACGACTGTGTACGTAAATTTAACAAGTCTAGTTGTGTGCAACGGCGTTATCAATAAACTGTATCGGTTACCTAACGTAGGGAACGGGCTTGATTCAGCCTAGTCAGAAATCCAGTGTCGCTTGATGTATACGGTGCAATAGTTAACGTTGTAATCCACAAGAATGCGAGTACATTTATAATGCCGTTCTCAGGGTCATTGTAAGGTCGTCGTTTATAGTGATTTGCTCCGTTGTACTATTGTACGCCCGTGGGTCTATTCAAACGTTCGATTTAAATGACGTTATATTAGAGCTGTACATGTAGTACTTTCTTCTTTAAATTGCGTCAGTAAACAAAGTGGACTATGCCAAAATTGAGATCACACAGCACCAAGCAAACCATAGCAAAAAGAAATTTCCGACAAATTTATTCGATGCATCGCATTAAATAGTACAAGTACGAGGTGGGGTAATATGAGAAATGCAGACTTCAATTTTAGTTGATTTAAAATATCGCACTATCGCACGTCTATTTAGGGTAGGGGCCAATGATTTCCAGAAAGCATCTGTTCTTAGTAGTACATTTCTGTCTACGTTTTGCTGACGTTTGAGCGGATCGTCAGTGAGTACTCGGGTTTCACCCAACATTGGCTGTATCTTAGCAGGTTTTTCAAGTCCAAGGTTGACCTACGCTGCTGCCACATATTAATGTTCAATGTGGATACGCATTGTTGGACAACGTTATTTTAATTGTAATTCTGAAGGAAAAGTTCTTTTTCCACCGCATCCTTAACCAGAACACTAACCCTCACCCCAACCCCCTCAAATAGTAAATAAATAAATAAATAAGTAAATAAATAAATAAACAGGAACATAATAAATAAATAAATAAATAAATAAATAAATAAATAAATAAATAAATAAATAAATAAATAAATAAATAAATAAATAAATAAATAAATAAATAAATAAATAAATAAATAAATAAATAAATAAATAAATAAATAAATAAATAAATAAATAAATAAATAAATAAATAAATAAATAAATAAATAAATAAATAAATAAATAAATAAATAAATAAATAAATAAATAAATAAATAAATAAATAAATAAATAAATAAATAAATAAATAAATAAATAAATAAATAAATAAATAAATAAATAAATAAATAAATTAATTAATTAATTAATTAACAGTGTACTTGTTCATTTTAGAATCAGCCCAAACGACGCCTCGGCAAGATCAGTTTTACTATTTATAGATAGAGAACCAATAAAGCGATGAAACGGCTTAGAGATTATCGATTGCCTTTCTGCGCAGTCTAACATAGTGTCGATTCAATATGATGTTCTATCATTTATATGTGTCATTTATTGTCATTGTTTACTTAGTAAATATCAATCATCAGTAATTTTATGACACTAGGTCAATGTGCGTTGGAATCTGAATAGTTAGGAAATTGTAGCTACCATGTGTTAGTTAATTAGTTATTATAGTATAAGATCACGTACATGTAATTAGTGAGATCGACGAATGTAGAAAATTTGAATGAAGATGTCAAAACAATTTTAACGCAGTTATTACCAGTGTGACACAGGTCTAAAATGGGAAACGTGTGGGTGGGCATTAAACAGGCACTTTTAGTTTTGAACTTGACTCCACCAGTACAAATCACATTAACTAAAACTATTAGGTGTCATTACCAATCAACACAGTAGATTTGGATGTAAGGACAATGACCCCAAGTTTCAGTTACACACGTATGATCTTTACCGGTGTGTGTGTGGGGGGGGGGGGGTCATAATACCGAATAACGTGTCACGATAGTATGCTGTGTCAAATCATGCCTAAGTTGTTCGAGATCTCATTTGTTTCTGTGACAATAAATTAATTAGTGCAGCTTACAATCTTTAGTATTTCTCTCTTCTGCATATAATATTCGAATACATAATAGCTAAACATACTAAAATACTCAGTGACCGCCATGATTCATTGCTGCCTTGTTTCATAAGTCTAACACGATGTCAGATAGTTCCTGACACGCCAATCAAGCTGATATTATGATTTTATCACTCGATTTCGCTAAATTACAGAGCTGATTGATGCTCGTGACGTAATGATCTGTCCACCCACCTTTGGTTTGTGATGGCTGTTATTAGGTGTTAACTATTGTGTCACATGACTATCCCGGCAAATGACAGATTAATCATGTGCCAATTTATGTTAATTTTATGTGTTGTATAGTATTCGCTATGACATAAATTATCATAATAATAATAATGCAGTAAACGCAGGACAGTCACGAAACTGCAAACACGTCTGATTAAATTAACGACAATAAAAACAACGCCACAATGATTTTATAATGGCCAACCTTTTACAAAATCAGTATGGCGTACTAACCAAGTAGCAAAGGTTAATCTCTTGGAAATATGTCACATACGAGCAGATATACTAGTATGGTGTCTATTTTCGAGCCAATTAGGTTAGATTTCTGGTAGTCGACCTAATGAATAGGGGTGGGGGAGTGGGGGGGTCATCAAACTATTTTGATTCAAAAACGTTGTTACAGTTCGATTTGGAAATCGATCATTTTACGTTGTCTGTGAGGGTTCGCGCTACAAATCACGATTAAATACTTTTTCATTAATTATCTTTACCCTACAATGGGGCAGTGTATCAAATATAAAAGTAGTATTCTAATTTCTTTTACTTTCCCCGCACACAGGTACAATGTCATCCAAACTGGTCGAAACTCAAGGCGAGATTGAGAAATACGATGATATACCAATTTTTGATCTTGGATTTTTTGTTAATATCTATGCGTACAACTTTCAGTATCTCTACAGTCCATCGAAGACAAAAAAATTATTTGAATCGTTCATATTTGAGAATGAGTCGGCCACCGAGTGCCACATCCCACGAGGTCAACTTTTTAACCTGAAGCACACTCAGCTACAGCCTATTGGTTCTGTCATTGAAATATTCTCTTTTCCCGAGACAGCAGGATTCAGCAATTCTGGGGAGTTCGATTTTCAAATGATTTACGAAGGACTGACCGTAGAAGAGGGGAAATCAGCAATAGCGTGCGATGTTGCCGAGGCGGAGGCGTGTCCCGGACGCCCGGGTCATGTGAAACTGGTTTTGAGGGAACAATCAACTGCCGAAAAGTGGAAAGCTGTGTCGACTAAAGTCGGGGATAGTCATTATCTCGTTCCGTCGGAAGTAGTTGATAATTTCCACAAGGCGCTTGAATGCAGGGCTCTTACTACCAATATGTCTGTTGTCAACTCATCATTACAGGCCAGTGATGAGAATGCCGAATATATTCATTTTTCTACCAGAAAAGACGGTCCCGGAGTTCAGACAACTGCGATGTCTAAGAAAGATCGTTACACCGTGTTTGACATTGGAATTGCTTTTCCTTGCCCAACATGGCCTTCAGCTGCCAGAGAATGGCTGAAACGTCCGAGACCTGGTGGATGGCCTTCTCAGAAAGTTATCGATCACATAGTGAGGCGGAGATGCATGGTGGTCCCTGCACCAGCAGTCGAAGGGTCTGAATCACTTGAGTGGCAGCTTTCATTCAGTTTAGTCGAGCGTATCCTGGCTCGAGATTTACTGAAAACACAAGCAGTGTGCTATATCCTTATCAAGCTTATTTACATCAACTACCTAAGACAACCGCATAAACCCGGCATCCGACCGTACCATCTCAAGAACATCTTTTTACGTCTGCTTGAAAGAATTCCACTGAATACGTGGGATTACGTAAACATGGGCAGACGCACCATGGATCTCCTGCACGAACTGGACGAATGTCTAAGTAAGAGATTCTGCCCACACTACTTCATGCCTCAGGTCAACCTATTTCACGATCTCAGTGACGACATACTCGCAGAGACACAGACAAAGCTCAGGGAATTGGTACTCAAGCCAAAAGATGGTGTCATGTGGTACGGCGATCCAAACCTTTTACTACCAAGCCCACCAATCGCCAAGTTGGCATTCACCAAAATAATGACTGACGTCACCGTGAAAGCCAGGTCATCACTCCTTTGCATGTCATCCTCAACAACTCCCGGTCTGACACTTGAGAATTATATTTCGAAGGTGAAAGGGATTCTGGGGGATGTCTGCAAAGAAGTTGAATGTGACTTGAATGATAAAGACGTGGAGTTATCTGACTTTCAAAAAGGTTAGTTAAAATTGTACATTGAACTTCAGTTTCCTTCTTTGTTTCGCCCAAGTGACAGTTTCTGTTAAAAGAACATAAAAATATATAAAGAAAATTTGTTCAAAATATAACAGAAAAAAACATATCCAATGATGCCGTTTGAGTATCAAACATTTCTATGAATTCTTGATATCAGGTGATAATATTTGATCACATGACTAACTCCGAGTGCCACAAAACAATAGAGAAACAGTAATTTTACGAAACTATATTTTAGGATTCATATTCTAATCTATGTAAATAAAGCATATCGTAAGCGCGATAGTAGAATCGCATTTATAGATGGATCGCAGACGGTTATTGAGATTTAGCATAAATATTACTCGATATCGCTTTAAAATAAATTGTCAGTCGATATTACAAGTTTTTGTCAATGTATCGTGTCAAACGGTACTACATCACGATTAGCATACTGTCTGAACACACATAAAACGGTGACGTTTAGTGAACATTGTGACGTTGACCGTACCATACAAAACTGTGATATGCACTGTATGTCAGTTGTGACACGCGCCATAATCACGTGATACGTCATACTCCTACTATATAATCTATGCTTTACTCTCTTTACAGCTAAAAACGACATGTTTAACAACGTTTACCCTAAAGAAGTAAAGAAATTTGCAGATTCCATGGTTGGAAAAGAAACGACTAAGAAAGCTGGAGAGGGCGATAATGTCTGGTTAACTTCTGTCATGTTGGCAGCAAGCAAATGCCTAGATGACTTACTGTACTTTATCAAACCGCTGAAAGCCTAGGAATTGTACTACGTGATTTCTACATGTGCACAAAACCATGATTCTTAACAAATTGTAACACACAAAGTAATTTGTCCTGCTTTTATACTTTTATATTTTTTCTTTTTTGCTTTCTGTTATGGACATGTTATATCTCATGTTTACTGTATACAAAACAGTTGGATAAACATGTAGAGGGTTTAGACGAATCATGATTTTTTTTCGTATTCGGCAATATTTTGCTAGCACTCAATTAAAAAAACTCGAATGATAGTACATGTGTAATATTAGTTAATTTTAAAATATATGCCTGTGTCGCCTTTGCTGCACGTAGCGCCCGCTAGCATTAGAAGTGATTTTGTGACTTAAAATTACGTAGATATGTAAAACCGCTGTCATGTGTTTGGTTGTGTAGTCACTCAAAATTTAGTCTAGCGGTAGTCTAAACACTATTGCTATGGATATTCGACGACTTGTCAAAACTGAGTACTTCCTTCGTTTTACGCATTTAGGTAGTAGATGCTCATTGTCGGTTGAGGGCGCTACTAGTAAATAAACATTGTACACTCGTGTTCGTTCGTGTAACATAGCAGTTAGTATTCTTCACACGTTGGCAAAGCACGCGATCATGCGCGTCTCAGTTTTGTTATGCAAATCAGAATGTACGTAAAGTAGCAATTACTCTATATACAATTACAGCAATAGGACACAGCTTGAAGGTCGATCGGCGAATGATAACCAAATATTTTGTTCTTTATACATTAATCGTCACAACATAAACTGAAATAATGTTTTACAGTATATGATATAAATACTTTTAACTAAATCATTGTACATATTTTCAGTAGAAATGTACGTCTTGTATATTACACAGTAATTTTCTGTTTGGATCAGTGCGCCCTCTAAGTCGATATGATGCGCAACTGACAACATAGATTTGCAGTGACGTAACTAGTTGTGTTAAATCATTGGCGTTGGTGTAAAACAGAATTGCATTTTATAAACAATATAAGTGTAAAGTCAAATGCCACGATATTTAAAGACCTCGCACCCAGCAGTCAACAAGCTGACCCAATTCGATATTAGGGGTGAGTAATTTATGCTAGAGGGCGTATATCTCGTGCATGAGCCCAACATTTGGCCTAAAGTATCGCAATGTGAAGGCGATTATTGGAATTAGCTGCATGTGAGTGTACATTTGTAGGCATTTGTCAATTTTACTCTGTTGTAGGATATTAATAACAATATGTGTGTGTAATTACAAATACTACCTTGATCAGTGGTATTACTCAAGTATTGCTTTGCATTTACGGCAAACAGTAAACTTTTCTTGCAATACGATTATGGGGGCAGAAATGTATACAATAAGAAATTTATAGAAAGACTAATTTGAAAATGTCGTTATATTAATATATATGTATATATCATAGAATACCCATATATGTAATTTACATTAATTTAAATAATATGATAATTAATAAACTAATACATTAATTGTGTGACTACAATGTTTGTTAATGATGTATAGTTATGGTGGCATTCTCTCTTTAAGTTTACATAACGTGGGCATAAGCTTTAGAACAATATTTAAAAAAGATCCACCCTAACTTGTTTAGATTTGCAATTCTTTGACGCTGAGGACGTATAGGTACTTCTGAGTCTTATTTTTGAAGCGTTTGGTCACATGTGACGCTTGATTATTTGAGGAAATGTAAAAATGAAATGTTACTGTCTGCACGGGTCAATGCAGTGTTTGAAATTACTCCAAAAATGCTACAACTAGAGATTAATTTGAAGTACATCCGTTCTCATTCCAAGTATCAAATCACCACCAAAACTCAACATTCTGTTGACTGACAATTATAATTCTAATGTCTTAATTTAAATTTATTTAACTTCAAACACTGATCTATTTCATTCAGGGTGAATCTTGACAATAATGCAAGGAAGAAAATTTACTTAACCATTACGTTTCCTCAATCACATTCCACTTCATGAATTAAAGGTATGATGGTATTGTTACTCTCTTACAAAACTTTTGGAAAAACGTAATCAATAGAGACAGCATCGGCAGCTATATGTACTGAATTTTCATTTTCAACGGCTTCCATCTTGCATATATAACCCACCTGCTACGATTTCGATGTGTATATTTCATGACAACAATTACACACGTGTAAAGCATATATGGATTTCGCGGTACACGTGCTCGAATTTTGTACCATAATTTGAAAATAGGAGCGTGGTTTCATTTCCCACTATTTATTGCCAAGTTTTTTTTTTTACAAAACACATCTCAAAAATATTCTTAAATGTATGAACAATTCCCAAACTAATACTTGTGGCGGTGAAGATGAAGAAATCATACTCGACTGGATAGATAGTTCTTCCCACGATATTGCCGCGGCTCGTGTTGAATCATACTTATGTCAAAAGAAACCACATAGCACGGCGTTATCTTATATTAATCACATAACACCAGTTATAAATCATTTATGCAAATATAAAATAAATAAATGAATTGTAAGTGCAAACAGACATATTTTACAACATGTAATCTGAACTCTTGATCACGACAATCGGCTTTACAATTTAGTTTACATATAGATGTGAACAGATACACGATGCAAGGACTCGAATGTTAGCATTATATGGTACAGAATCATTTTATTTAACTAGGATGATGATGTCTTTGAACTGAAAGTTACAGTGAAACTCCCCATCAATTTTAAATGTAACCTTTCTCTAGTGACAAGAAAGAGGAATCAAAACAGGTCTCTGACTAAGGTAAGTTGTGAACGAATGTGGAAATTTAGTGACACAGGGACATCTATGCTCGGGAACCCCTGGTAAACAAATGCGTACTTATTATAGTATACACTATAGCATTTCCTTTTTGTTCACTTAGTGAGTGGTATTCTGAACGACAACGTTCTTAATTACTCGAGGGACGTCCTCATTTCCTTTATTTTTTGGTAATTGACAGTTTCTGAGCGTCACATGTATGGCAAATTTGCGTCACGGCGATTCTAAATCAAAGTAGTATTCCGTGCGATGGATTGTTAATGAACAATGTTTATTAATTTATTTAAAGACGGCTTGTATACATTACATAGAAGAACAATACAATGTATAAACATTTCAAATCACCAGGATTTCTTTGAGAAATGTAACTCTACGAACAGCAAGCATCATCTACAGATTATGATTGGTAAGTCGTTGTCATTCTTGACTTAGAGTTTGTATTAGACCTCTATTTCTGTACATTGATGCTTCATTACTATGTAGCGGCTTCCGTTGCATTATCTGCTAATACTGAATTTGATCTATTTTTACCAAAAATAGTGCATATACGATGGATTTCAATAGCCCACTTTCGAGATAAAAGGCCACTGGCGGCGCTACGCTACCACGTGACCAAGCATTTTCTCACGGTGGGGCCATATTGAAGTCAGAAGAGCCTGTGTATGTATTTACGTCACGACCTCGTCAATCTATCCAACGCTAAAGGTATCAGAACAGAACAAGACAACGCAACATGCACTGACACCACTTCGTAAGTTCAAAAAGTCACCTCAGTCTGTGACAGTAATTATTGAACATAAAATCGCCGAAAAACAGACAAAAAACATCGTCACCAGTGTTAATATAAAACAAAACAATATAAATGTAAAAGATGACAAATTTGAAGAAATAATAATGAACGATGACATACAGTACTCATTTCGCCCAACCTTCCGCTTTTACCGCTTTTAACTCGCAAGTTTCATGGATTCGAATAAAATAAAGCTAGCGATTTCTAAGAATGGTTATTAATATTTTCCCCGATGCTCTTCAAATTTTTATTTTTTTATTTCAAGGTCTTCAATGCGGCTGTTTCACCGCGAACAACTCTAGCTCTGTTGTTGTTTCGCGGTGTGAAATAAAATATATATTATAATAATAATACGAAAGACGAGATTTTTCTAGATATTTACAAACATATGTAAAATTAACAAATACACAAAGAGGTGTATTATTAGGTTTTATGATAGATTCAGTCCGTGCATCCTGATGGAACTCAGGCTGTCATTTAGCTTCATCATGGTCCTTATACAAATCCTAAACACATTGCGGAGACTCAACAATCAGGAAAGAGAACCCAGACAACCATGTCGTACTTGTGTTGAAATACATTTGTATTTCACGTCAGAATATTGTTTAAAATAAAATATTCAATCCCAGCCAAATCAAGGTCAAAAGGTCAGATTGCGTGCCTATAATTATAGATAGTTAAAAAAAAAATATTTGAACTTTTGTCGGCTGTTCAACATCTATAAAAACCAGAAAGAAAATTATAAGACAATGTAAACCTCGGAAATTGTTAGTTCGAATTTTAAATGCGAGCGAGCGGGCGGTGATATTTCCGGGTTTGCGCGGTCAAAAATATAGCGAAAATTGTCCGGTCGAATTCAACAAGCGGTCGCAAAAGCGAGCGAAAAAAAAGCGATTGGAAAGCGGAAGCGGGCGGGAGGTTGGGCGAAATGAATACTGTACGTTGGATAGATTGACGAGGTCGTAACGTAAATACATTCACAGGTGAGGCTGACTTCTTTATAGCCCCACCGTAAGAATGTTCTAGTCACGTGATAGGATGGCGTCACCAGCGGCCGTTTATCTCGAAAGTCGGCTATTCACTGCGGCTAGAGCCACCGACCGAATTTATTCAATACATTGTTATATTGGATGAACCGTAGCGAACATGTCATATACACTGTAATATTAATGTAACACTTTTCATGAATACATTTACAATGATTAATGTAGTATTAGTGTAGGCGGTAATGTCTCTTCTAGAAATGTACACAAACGTGTCATGGAATTATGTTTAAGTTTGTGGGTCTGGTATGGTTAACGCAAACGGTAAACACCAAATAGGCGGCAATGTATTCTCTCGAAATATACACAAACGTGTCATGGAATTATGTTTAAGGTCGTGGGTCTGGTACGATTAACGCAAATGGCAAACACCAAATAGGCGGTAATGTCTCTTTTCGAAATGTACACGAACGTGTCCTGGAATTATGTTTAAGGTCTTGGGTCTGGTATGGTAAACGCGAACGGCAAACACCAAATAGGCGGCATTTTCTCCTTTCGAAATGTACAGCAACATATCCCGGAGTTATGTATAAGGTCGTGGGTCTGGTATGGTTAACGCAAATGGCAGACACCAAATAGGCGGCAATATCTCCTCTCGAAATGTACACGAACGTGTCATTTAATTTTGTTTAATGTCGTGGGTCTGGTATGGTTAACGAAAACGGTAAAAAACAAATAGGCGACAATGTCTCCTCTCGAAATGTGCACGAACGTGTCATTTAATTATGTTATGGGTCGTGGGTCTGGTACGGTTAACGCAAATGGCAAACACCAAATAGGCGGTAATGTATCGCCTCGAAATGTATACGAATTTGTCATGGAATTATGTTTAAGGTCGTGCGTCCGGTACGGTTAACGAAAACGGTAAAAACCAAATAGGCGGCATTTTCTCCTTTCGAAATGTACAGCAACATGTCCTGGAATTATGTATAAGGTCGTGGGTCTGGTATGGTTAACGCAAACGGTAAACACCAAATAGGCGGCAATATCTCCTCTCGAAATGCACACGAACGTGTCATTTCATTTTGTTTTATGGTCGTGGGTCTGGTATGGTTAACGCAAATGGCAAACACAAAACAGGCGGTAATGTCTCGCCTCGAAATGTACACGAACGTGTCATTTAATTATGTTTAAGGTCGTGGATCTGGTATGGTTAACGCAAATGGCAAACACCAAATAGGCGGTAATGTCTCTTCTCGAAATGTACAAGAACGTGTCCTGGAATTATGTTTAAGGTCGTGGGTCTGGTATGGTTAACGCAAATGACAAACACCAAATAGGCGGTAATGTCTCGCCTCGAAATGTAAACGAATTTGTCATGGAATTATGTTTAATGTCGTGGGTCCGGTGCGGTTAACGAAAACGGTAAAAACCAAATAGGCGGCAATGTCTCGCCTCGAAATGTACAGCAACATGTCCTGGAATTATGTATAAGGTCGTGGGTCTGGTATGGTTAACGCAAACGGTAAACACCAAATAGGCGGCAATATCTCCTCTCGAAATGCACACGAACGTGTCATTTCATTTTGTTTTATGGTCGTGGGTCTGGTATGGTTAACGCAAATGGCAAACACAAAACAGGCGGTAATGTCTCGCCTCGAAATGTACACGAATTTGTCATGGAATCATGTTTAAGGTCGTGGGTCCGGTACGGTTAACGAAAACGGTAAAAACCAAATAGGCGGCAATGTCTCCTCTCGAAATGTGCACAAACGTGTCATTTAATTATGTTTAAGGTCGTGGGTCTGGTACGGTTAACGCAAATGGCAAACACCAAATAGGCGGTAATGTCTCGCCTCGAAATGTACACGAATTTGTCATGGAATTATGTTTAAAGCGCGGTGGTCGTCACGCAGCGCGTGTTCGAATTTCATGTAAATAAACAATGTATTTTACACGCGTTGTATACGTCGCTATGAGTCCCATATCGAAAAGGACGCGGCACGACGACTGCCGCCCTTTAAGGTCGTGGGTCTGGTATGGTTAACGCAAATGGCAAACACCAAATAGGTGGCATTTTCTCCTTTCGAAATGTACAGCAACATGTCTTGGAATTATGTATAAGGTCGTGGGTCTGCTATGGTTAACGCAAATGGCAAACTTAACACAAAATAAGCGGCAATGTCTCTTGTCGAAATGTAGACAAACGTGTCATGGAATTATGTTTAAGGTCGTGCGTCTGGTATGGTTAACGCAAATGGCAAACACCAAATAGGCGGTAATGTCTCTTCTCGAAATGTACAAGAACGTGTCCTGGAATTATGTATAAGGTCGTGGGTCTGGTATGGTTAACGCAAATGGCAAACACCGTGACCAAATAGACGGTAATGTATCCTCTCGAAATTTACACGAACGTATCCTGGAATTATGTTTAAGGTCCTGCTTCTGGCATGGTTAACGCAAATGGCAAACACCAAATAGACGGTAATGTCTCCTCTCGAAATGTACAAGAACGTGTCCTGGAATTATGTATAAGGTCGTGGGTCTGGTATGGTTAACGCAAATGGCAAACACCGTGACCAAATAGACGGTAATGTATCCTCTCGAAATTTACACGAACGTATCCTGGAATTATGTTTAAGGTCGTGCTTCTGGCATGGTTAACGCAAATGGCAAACACCAAATAGGCGGTAATGTCTCCTCTCGAAATGTACACGAACGTGTCCTGGAATTTTGTTTAAGGTCTTGGGTCTGGTATGGTAAACGCGAATGCAAACACCAAATAGGCGGAATTTTCTCCTTTCGAAATGTACACAACAAGTCCTGGAATTATGTATAAGGTTGTGGGTTTGGTATGGTTAACGCAAATGGCAAACTTAACACCAAATAAGCGGCAATGTCTCTTCTAGACATGTACACAAACGTGTCATGGAATTATGTTTAAGGTCGTGGGTCTGTTATGGTTAACGCAAATGGCAAACACCAAATAGGCGGTAATGCCTCGCCTCGAAATGTATACGAACGTGTCATGGAATTATGTTTAAGGTCGTGGGTCTGGTATGGTAAACGCAAACGGCAAACACCAAATAGGCGGTAATGTCTCGCCTCGAAATGTACACGAATTTGTCATGGAATTATCTTTAACGTCGTGGGTCTGGTATGGTTAACGCAAATGGCAAACACCAAATAGGCGGTAATGTCTCGCCTCGAAATGTACAGCAACATGTTCTGGAATTATGTATAAGGTCGTGGGTCTGGTATGGTTAACGTTAATGGCAAACACCAAATAGACGGTAATGTCTCGCCTCGAAATGTATACGAACGTGTCATGGAATTATGTGTAAGGTCGTGGGTCTGGTATGGTAAACACAAGCGGCAAACACCAAATAGGCGGTAATGTCTCGCCTCGAAATGTACACGAATTTGTCATGGAATTATCTTTAAGGTCGTGCGTCTGGTATGGTTAACGCAAATGGCAAACACCAAATAGGCGGTAATGTCTCGCCTCGAAATGTACAGCAACATGTCCTGGAATTATGTATAAGGTCGTGGGTCTGGTATGGTTAACGCAAATGGCAAACACCAAAATAGGCGGTAATGTCTCCTTTCGAAATATACACGAACGTGTCATTGAATTATGTTTAAGGTCGTGGGTCTGGTATTGTAAACGTGAACGGCAAACACCAAATAGGTTATTTCAATACATTGGCTGTCAAGTGTTTACATTTTCAATGACCTATGGCATCATGACTATCTGCACGTAATATTGGGGTCAATGACCACTAGATATTGTGTTAAAGCTCAAAAGAAGTATTAATGCAGCAGTACGTGTTGAATACACATCAGATCTAGTGATATTTTACATAAATTAACCAATTTACTCCACAGCGCTACACAATATATTGACTCTTCACTATATTGATAAACAACACATCTTATCGCTAGCAATTATCTTGTTCGGTAATGTATGCACATTTCCTGAATACCAATGAGGTGAATTTTAAATCAATGTAATAAATTTCTAGATAGTTACATTTAGCCAACTTTCGACTTTAACTTTAACAAATTAAAAATTTGGTATCATAAATAATTAAAACCAGCCACTGTTGTAATTTAGTAAATGTAATATACAAAAAAAAATATTTCGTCCGCTGAATACTGCACTGTAAATCTAGGTGTTTTAAAATATGACACATTTTTGTCCCCACTTAAAAATCACATTAAGTGTTTTTCTTAAAATCGCAAATGAGTTATTTTACAACACTACTGTTTTGTGATAAAATATTTAAAGTGTTTATAAGCTTGTCCCCACTTTAAAAACACTTAAAATGTATATAATCTGCACAATTGCGAAAAGTGTATATTATGTTTATCGTCGCAACACTTTGGAAAGTAAAACACAAACTGAATATTGACAAGTGCTCGTAACAGAGACACATTTTAAAATGTATTTATACTGATAACATGGTAGAAAATCATTAACATTATCATTTTCGAAAACAAAATATATCAAATGATGCGTTTCATGATGAGGCACTTTGCACTATTCTATAGTATTCATAACAAACAAATTACATATTTAAATAAGTATGTATTTCTAAATATAAACATTAATAAGGTAAGTTAGAGTGTAACGTTTAAAAAAACAGACATGTATAGTTGTTGTAAAAGATAATATCAATCGCGTGAATAAATGTGTTTACTGAAATTTAAACCTTTCATGAAACTGTAAATACAATAACCAATATTTGTGAACATTGAGACTTCAAATCAAATAATTAACTTAAACCAACAATAGAACCTTTGAACGCTTTTCTCACTGACATAAATGAAAAGGTCCAATCTCTTCCTATTTGGTATTGTTGTCTTGGATGCAGTCCCTCCGGGCACATCAAATTCCTGGGGAAAATAGTGGGACATTACACAATCATTAATTTCATCTATTTACACTCAATCTTCGACTACATCTACATCTACACTACATCTATTTCATTTCATTCATGATTTACTTTTCTATCCGTCAAATGGGTTGATTGCTTATTTCCATCACTTTTAAAATTACCCCTAAAAGGATAGTGTGGTATTTTGAAAATATATTAAACCTATTAAACAAAAGTTCCTCTCACATAGAATACGAGGGCACTGAACTAATAATAACCCATATTAACAGGACAAAATTAATTCCGAATATTAGCAGTATCATCTTGTTCGCTCCGATTCTTTTAAAATCTGAAAAGTATAACATCATCAAAATGCAGTGAGTAATGTTGAAATAATTATCAATATTGTTTCAAGAATCAGAAATATACAATGTAAAATATTATTGTTGTCATAAACTAACGCACATGCAAGGTGAAAACGAAAATATTACCACAAACGAATTGAACTGCAATATACCACTTGCATACACATTCTCGATAGTATAATTCAATCATGAATGAGCGTGCGCACGTCGTTTACGATAGGTACCTCAAACTATTTGCAAAGAAGTAGCAAATTTATTTATTGTTAAATATCTGTTTTCATTATGTATTTATTGTATTATTAGAGGCTTAGACGAGCTCGTTTAAATTAGGTGCAAATTCGCACAGATGCGTGGTAATCACCATATTGCAATTCAACACCGAGGCTCCGCCAATAGAATGAGAGCTGTAAAGAAATTGAATCTAATTATTAGATCACAGGGAATTACCAACTTGAGCATTGTTAACAACACCGTACATGTTTAATTCCATCGGTTATTCACCTTGTGACAGGTACATGGTATGCACACTCGCAAAATACTAAAATCGGTAAATTTATCGCTACATGCACAGTATGACTTGCTGACAAATGTGACGTGTGTGAGCATTTTTTTTCAATAAATATGCTGCATACAGTCGATAATAAGTGTTGTGTGCATTATAGATGCATACCGTAGACGGCATACAATAGCGTCCTGTATATAATCGGGTGTTTTAGGTTGAAACATTGCATGAGTGTTTGTTTTCTGAAGTGCCTCGAAATAAAACAGTTTCATAGAAAAGTGCTTTAGTTACTCTTATGAACCTTCGTACATGCCATATACATACATACTTATAAAACATGCATAGTCAAGTGTTTTGCCTTGAAACATTACATGTGTGTTTGTTTTAGGAAGTGATTCAAAATAACACAATTTGTAAAAAAAGTGTTTCAGTTACACTGATGAAATTATGTAATAAACACTTATGAAACATACATAGTCGAGTGTTTTATCAGGGGGAAATACTCTTTCTCTCTCTGGGTTCTCCACACGTGTCAGGGGGAATCTCGTCTCGTCTCTCTATCTCGTCCCCTTGAGGTACGGGATCGGGAAAGTCACTTATACTTTACAGTCAAATAAGACACACACAACGAAATACGTTTCAGCTCTCGTCTTAGTCGATCTGTGGAGCACTCTATAAGACACTGCGCCCTGGGGAAAAGTCCCCAAGACTCTCACAAGGCTGAACCAAGACTCGCCCAAGACTGGACTGCCTCAAGGCTCGCCCCTGGACTGGACTCTCGACTGCGTCTGTCGTGGAGTATTCGCCAAGACCAACTCAAACTCTCTTTATTCATTTTCAAAACTCTAACCAATTACAAAACAGTAAAAGACTCTAGGGCGTAACCTTCAATCATAAAGCCAATCACACTAAGTACTGAATACGTCATATCTTTTGATTAATCGTTCACTACATTAATAACTATGGATACCAACTGTCAGAATCGCGACGGTTATCTGGTAATTAGTTCCAAATCACTGAGCCAAGTTCCGTCCAAAACTTCAAATAGGCCTAAACGATGACAGACATAACACAGCAATTCAGCTAATAATCAACTAATTAAGTCGGTTAACAGATACGCGAAAACAAATTCATGACACTTTTACCTTGAAACATTACATGTGTGTTTGTTTTAGGAAGTGATTCAAAATGAAACAATTTGTAAAAAAAGTGTTTCAGTTACACTGATGAAATTATGTACGTGTCGTATACATAAACACTTATGAAACATGCATAGTCTTGTTTTACCTTGAAACATTACATGTGAGTTTGTTTTAGAAAGTGCTCTATGATAAAACAATTTAACAATTTGGAAGAAAGTGTTTTAGTGTTTTACTCTCATGAACACAGATGTGTATTATACATTAACACTTTGCGAAAAAATTATAGTCTGGTGTTTCGTGTTGAATCATCATTTCTGGAGTGTTTCGAATTGAACATTTTTCGAGAAAAATCACATGTTTAAATCACATGTGAGAATGTTCGTGTGATTGGTACTACAACTACCGTTCACCAAATGAAGATTAATAAAATCCGTTAGGTTACAAGGTACTTAATTCACCACGTGTCTTGAGTTCTAGTTGTAATTGTTCTGCTTGGTAAGACCATATATGTTGGTGCTTGATATAAAAGTATTTTCTGGAGGTAATGTCATGCATGACCCATCTCATTATGCGTTGAATTACGTTGTCAAGTAGACATATATACCCTAATGTTTACTCACGAGTCCCCAGACTTTTCACTCAATTGTGTTAATACTGCTTGCATAAAGTTGGATGCATTAGTCCATACATGTTCTATCAATAAACATTTGAATGACACATTTATGTCGCCGTAAAACACTGAGTGTTTTATTTTGAACAAGTGTATTTATGTGTGTTTACAATGTGCTTAATTTCCATCGAAATGTGTTTAATAACTCCCTAATACACTTTTCTAAAAATACTAAAACACTACTATTTTCATAGTATTTTATTATATATTACACATGTTTTGAATTACAACAGTATGTTTTCAATTAAAACAGTGAGGTTATACAATCCTGGTCCCAGAGTTGCACCACTTTGGTTGTTTGCTTCCTCTCGAGTATCATTTCATCTCTAGAAAACGACTAATAATTACGCTTTCTCAAACACTAGGCGTTAACAATGTTAAAATAATATCTGAACGTGTTCATATTCAATAGAGCGTTTAACATCTAACTAATTGTACAGAGCCATTGAGTAATACTTCTTATTACATATGTACTGCAGTTTATTTTGATTCGTCCCTGAAATCAAAATCGGTATTTCCACAACCCATATGCAAATGAGGTCTGAGAGCAAACAAAGTAGTCCCTTCAGGAGTACAGTTTTTCGGAATAAACAATATTTAGAAGTACGATATTTTCCCCTTGGGCTACATGAATATACTTGCCGAGTGAAATGAAATTTGAACAACAGTAATGGTACTTTTAGGCAGTCACTTATTTTGGCCCAAACTAATTTGCATATCACCCATGCAATAATGTTTTCCTTATTTTCACGGTCGATATGCAAATGAATATGGTATTTTCATTGGCTACCGAACTATTTTTACTTTGTAAACCATTTTCGTCTGCTATTTTTATCCAGTTCAAATCGTTCAACAACATTTTTGGCATGTCAGGTGTACATCACATGTAATACTACGATTGGAAGAACTTAATGTATGTTAACCACCTGGAAACTGAGTTTTATAAACCTTGAAGGGCTCTCAGAAGATCCACCAGCAGTAAAATCAGCGATTACTATGCAGCCGTAACCATCAGCATCGAGATACCAGGTTTCTGCTGGCGACGTTGCGGCGTTACTCAATTAAAAATAAAAATTACCAACGCCAAAAGAGCAACATTTTAACAGGTAATCAAGGCTCAGTCAATCCACGACCAGCAAGCAACATCACACACGAAGTTGTAGCGTGCAGCTAAGCGACAGCCGCTGTCGACGAAAGTCATCCAGTCTGTGGAGTACCGCAGTTGTACGGCATGTTTGCCAATGCATAATTCTGTGGCGGAACTTTTAACTTCAACATAAACTGTGTATCATAGTCGTCCAGTTCAAGTTCTGGTTCTGCAGTGGTCCCAACTAAACGTCAACGAGTTATTTATTCGGACAGTGACTCAGATTAGACGCCCGATTATTTTAATTTCAAACAAACAGTGACACGCGTTCTCCGGGCTCGTTCTACACTGACACGCGCTGCTATGGCGTAACACTTATATTGGAACATATTAATGGGCAATGGGGTTCCCCGACCTAAATTCCATCCCGGTTTGTTGCACGTTCTTTCTTTAATACGAAATAATAAAGTATGGAACATATGTAATAATAACAGAGCCCCACACCCTCCCCGTGGCTTTCGTTGCGTATGGAAGTTATTTTCACTCGAGATGCGGTGTATTCTGCTGTACTTTCACTCGCTTTTCTCGTGAAAGTACGGTCGCAGGATACACCGCATCACTTGTGAAAATAACTTCCATACGCAACGAAAGCCACGGGGAGGGTGTGGGGTTCTGTCATATTATTGCTTCGGTGCTTTATAAATTCCCTTGACTTTTTAAATGAAATTATCTCTATATGGCTAATCTTACTTTCAGGTAACTAGTTGACCATAATCCACATACATCTTCCACGGTATTAACGTTTCGAATTAAAGATAATCAACAATTTCATAATACTATTCGACAAAATACACGATTGCCATACTATAAATCACTAGTGGTGATATGGTTACACTATGGTGTAAAGATGTACACCCTCAACATTCGGAGTCGTACTTGTCATACAATTTTGGAAAGAACAACCTTGTAAAAAATTACAGGTTTGCAAGGAACTGCGTAATGTCATTTAAACTGGCAAATATAATACAATAAATGTTTTTTTTTTCGGTTTACATATTTGTCACTTTCGAAATAATTAAACTAAATTAAAATAATTATTTTTTAAAATGTTATTCAATTGAGTTTACCAGAAAAAGTCTCAAAAATGAAACGAATTTAGAGAATATAGGCGACATCCTTAATTTCCAATCGGGCCCTCCATCTTACGTAATGGTTTCTTTTTTTTAAATAGAGCGAAGTTTGATATTTGTCCGTGATGAATACAGAATAATATGTGATGAACATGTGTATTAATACTCAAATTATGGCGCCCTCATGTTTCTGTACTGCAAAGCTACACTGTTGTTATGCTGGACGACGATTTTCCTGAAAATATATATGAATGATGCCCTCAATCAAAAGAGTGTATCCAACATTCCTGAAATTATTATTCTTATTTCACTTTAGTGATTCAGCACGAGCATTTGAATTCCAAGCTATGAAGAATACTGCGTAATTGCACGTGTGTCAGGTGATTGTTTTCTGTCTCTGTCGACTCTCTTGGTTGAAGCAAAAATGACGTCGTAATTGTAAGCTGAAAACAAAACAACAATATTTGAAAGTAAATTGTATGCTAATCACTGTGTGTTCAGAAATTCCTGAACATGCTCTCGGTTTTGCTGTTCGTGATTACCACTCAAAAATGTGTTTGTGTAGAAAGAAAAACATATTGATTCATTGGTATTTTATTTGACGTCTGTCCCAACACCTTAATATTGTCATTTATCTGGCAGTTCACTCATTTTCACTTTGTTGTTGTGTTGTTGTTGTTGTTGTTGTTGCTATGATATTATACCAAAGTTTGGAATTACTCCCATAAAAAAACTGCGAAGTATCACTCTGTTGTAAATATTAATTTGCCGACAAAGGTAATAATATACGATTTAATAAACGTTTGTAAATGCGTCAGTAAACATGTCAGTTCTTGTTTTACTCTGATAACAATGTCTCTGGTAGACTGTTAACAACATAAGTGGCTGTAACACAGCAACACAAAACAAATTAATCAGCAACATATGATTATGATATTTACCAACGTGAACCTACAGATATTTTGGAATTACCACCAACTACGCCATGGATATCACCATGTATCATACATAGTTACACCTACTTGTTGGATTAAGTGCTGTCAGTCGTAAATAACGGTGTAATGGCAAAGGTTAAACTTTGCGTGAATAGCTTAACAAGGTCAATTGTCTCTCAGTCCTCGTATTTTACTGATACTGGCTGTATCCTAAATAATGCTATACACAAAATAGAATGGAGTGCTTGTTTGATGTGATGTATAGAAATGTGATATTTGGATGGATGGATTTCAAGGTTGCTCAGACCTTTACAGAAGCAAGAACGCGTTGAGTGCTCGAGGATGAATTTGGAAATGTGCCAAGAAGATGAGTCAAAGTTTTTCAAAAGACTGATTACACAGGATGAAACCTTGGTCCATAACTATGATCCAGAGACCGAAGCTCAGTCAATGGAATGGAAGCACTTGGAATCACCACCTCCATAGAAGGCAAGGGTGCAGCCCTCTGATGGCAAGGTCATGCTCACAGTCTACTGGGACCAGAATAGAGTAGTGATAACAGATTCATTGGCAAAGGGTACCACAATTACAGGAGCCTATTACGCTTCACTTTTGATGAAATTAGGAGAAGCTATCAAAATAAAGAGGCGGGCCAAGATCAGCAAACTTAAGGTATCCTCTTTTTGCAGGACAGCGCCCGGGTCCACAACTCGCATGTCGCCAGATCAGAAGCAGATCCTCTCCCATCACCCTTACTCTCCTGACCTTGCACCCTCTGACATTCATCTCTTCCCAGCCATGAATTGTTATTGAAAGGGAAGCGTTTCCCAGATGATGCAGCCTTTATTTCTGATGTTACGACGTGGTTGGACGACCAACATGGGGTGTTCTACAAAAACGGTTGCCAGAGCTGCATCATACGATGGGAGAAATGCATAACTCTATGTAGAGACAGGCTAATAACTGTGCCAAGGTTCACCAATCTCTTGCTATGGGAAATGGGTCAGAGACATTACTTAGTGAACGTCTCTCCATTGATGAACACCGCCCTCTCCAACCAGATAACATCTCAAGGTGAATGACCACGCCCATATGTTATAAACTACAACACATTTTGCAAAACCACGCCCAAATTACAACTCGCTGTTCGATCAATAATTACATGGAGAAAGAAATTCATGGAATAGAAAGGAAGGAAGGGAGGCAGGGGAATGAAGGGATGGTGTACGTGATACATTTAATAGTCACTTGAGCCGTTTTTATAATACACATCTGCATTTGAAAAAAAAAATAACAAATGACAACGATTTACATTAAAATACACCAACTTATCGGAAGGCATTTTGGTACAATTCTTACTGAAAAGACGATTTTTTCATTGCTCATGAATATTAATTAATGCAAATGAGACGATTATTTCCACTAATCGTGGAATTGAAAGCACAGTTGTGAAATAAACCGCTTTAAGGTTTAATCAAACGAAGGACTGTGTACGCCGCCACTCTCTTTCAGTGGTTGGGGTACACTCGGCACAAATCTGCTACTTTCGAAATTACTTTCACCATCTTCCCCAGTGGAGAATTATAATACCATATATCGTCGTCGTTAGCTAGTTGTCTTTGAAACAGATGGCAATTACCCGGGTGCAATTTCACTGCAATTTTGTCAGCTAGAATTCGAACGCCGCTACGGAACACGGGTTGTTATTGGCATACATTTTTTCTTGTGACCTAAACGAGAAGCAATGTGAAAACAACACAATTCTCTCAAACGAATGAACTATGCAATTTACAGTTATTTCATATGACTTCTCAGTGTCCGGATATTCAACTTTTCGTCAGTTTTAAATAGTCCACTATCTTGATTCTCACGCAAAGTGATATAGGTAAAGGGTGACATCACATAGTCTGCTGCAAGTGTTATACCATTGTCTGCGACCAATATATTTAAATTTTTTACCTTTTTGGCAATACAATTGTGTACATTTGTGTCATTGCATCATTCTGTCTCTCATGATTAAAGAAGATTCACAAATGGTACTGGTTCGCATGAAAATATTATAACTGAAATAATTTCTCACAAAAGTAGCTATCAGGTCATCATTTACCCATACACTACATAAAACGTTGAGTAACTGGACTATGACAATTGATATAAAAAACTTTAAATTGCATTCCCCGTTATGTTGTGCACGAGGATTATATGTAATGTGTATATCCTTTCTATGATGGTAATAATGTAAATGTATTTAGTAAGTTAAATATTCTGACTACGAAAACCCGAATAATATGTCACTTTTCTTTGAAACATCATCTCAAGTGTTCTTAACCTCAATCTGTTTGAATTGAAATGTGTTTTACTATGACAACATGCGATTTTTACAAGCGCTTTGAACTAAATTGTGACACCATAATTGTGTTTTATGCAAATTAGCCATTAGCTATGATACTCCATAATGTTTTTAATAAAACCTAACATATGGCAACACCAAATATTTTTAGGGCTTTTTAAAAGCTGAGTTATCGTTCTTTCTTTGAACTCTTTCGGCAGGGCCACTCTATCCTACTATGTATATGGACTTTTGACCAGTGACCGTGTTATCCTGTGTGTTGCTGATAAGAATGTGTCATGGTATAATTATATCCTCGATCAAGGACAACAAATAAGATATTGTATTGAAACAATTCAGGCATTTGTTAAACTGATTATAATTCATAATCTAATATTGTAGTTACATAAAGCAATTTCACCGTCAACCCATAAACCTTTATTTTAAGATGTGAAAAAATGTGGAATATATCACGATTAAAAGTAGCGGAACAGGATGTGGGGGACGTGTTATTGCAATGTGTACAATATGGCAGATTTAGTAGTTACACATGAAACCAATGTTAAACCATACATACCATTAACGAACGCAGTTATTTTGTCGATATTATTTATTTTATTATTTACAACGCCATGTGGTGGTTTGAGCCGTTTAAGGTTATAAAACAGCTAGTTTTATGTAATAAAAACACAATCGAATAGATCAGACTGCCGATAGACGCTATAGATCAGAAGGAAATTATATTATCAATATATTGCAGCTCGTTTGTTTCAATGATTTGTAATTTCTTAAGCCCTACAGTTTACTCCTTGGGCACTTGCATTGATGCTGAACTGTTGCATAGACCAGAGACGAGAACTATACCAAACATGTATGTGTAGAGCATAGAATAAACTGCATGCACGGAACCTAATTGCCGTACAAACCCCAAAATATAGCTAATAACCGAGCTTATTATGTGCGGAGAGCGTGAAACCCGTTCTCGCAATTCATGCCACACAGTATAGCCAGACATTGCAATTTCCCATGTAGTTTGGTCAGTGTTATTTACTTGTTTTATTTGCCAGCAGCAACTATGAGTTTGCAATTATTTCTCAATATTTATTTACTGTTATAATACTGTTCCATTCAATGACTTTAGTCGAATACTCTTCATGTGACTGATAAATTGGTTATTTAAAAGTAGTGTTCACGCATTGCTCGCATTGTATATAACGCAACATTATTCGTGAACAAGAGGCGAAGTACGATACGCCTAGTTACAATGTTGTGATCAAAATAAATAAACACCTATGCTTATATGGTTACCAAAGCATCAGGAGGTCGACCTTTGGGTTTGCAGAGAGACAGACAGCGTTGGATTGTAATATATCATTCTGTGATGTCGGTTCGGGTCACGCACGCAGTACATGTTTTGTTTATATTGATACGACATAGTATTACAGTACTCATAATATAATGAGATCTTGATGTTTTTAGTAATTGATGTTTCTGTGAATGTCAAAATGTCCGTGGTTATGATCAAATTAATAAATATACATCTAACATCGAAGTTAGGCTAGAAGTTCTACAACCACCTCCACGAATTTCAATGAATCAATCAAGAACACGGAATGCTCTACTGGAGTTTCAGACCGAGTCTGTTCTTCCGCTATGACAGCTATCTTTGATTTGAAATTGCGACTCGCCACAATTTTTAAAGAAACATTTTCCTAATAGCAAATTCAGTAATCGAAACTTGTCTCTCACATCGTCTATGCTATGAAGTGGTCACCCCACTGAGAGAGCTAAGCAAGCAAATTGTTAAGGAACGAAGCACGTAGACCATGAAAAGACATGTATTTACTGTGCTTTCTGAGCCGGATTTCTAGAAATCCATATATCTTGGCATCGTTTATTTCGTTATAAGGCACAATTTAAAAAAAAACAAACTGCAAATAAGCAAGAACACGTGTTAATTGTAATAATCTCGGCAATTCAAAGCCATAATTTTATCGATGGCGGTGGTTCTGCATCACATATACTGTAAAATACTTTATTTTAGCTGGAATTAATTTTCGCTGAAAAGACAATTTTGATGCTTTGTATGGAATTTATTTTTACTGATTTTTGGCAATTTGAAGTTTAAAACATAGGAAAATCGGTATATTAGCTGAATTTTATTTTCATAGCGAAAATAAATTAAAATCCAAGCAAAAATAAAGTATTTTACAGTAACTATGAATGGATCTAGACCAGCTTAGTTACTTATTAACAATTCATATCAGTTCATAAGTAGTTTATAATTCTGAAGTCCACATTGTATTACACGATGCTCATTATAGCAGCCAGTGCTTTAAGAGAAACACGCCATAACTATAGCTGAGCAAGTTTTCACAGAGGACAACTGAACGGTGACTATGTTTATTGGGATATTGACGTATTTCTTGGATTACGGAAATCACTGCTTTTGAATGGACGCATTATCGTGTGTCAAATGAATCAAAATATTAGCTTCGTGGCTGGGATATTGGTATATATGTTGGCTGTTCAGAATAGTTACCAAGAATAAGACTGTGTAGGGAGCAATCCAACAGTCTTTTACTGATCTTTCTTTTGAAGATGTTCTTAAAATAAAATGGAAACAAATTTCAGCTTTTTGAATCCCATGTACGTGGGTTTCGCTGCATAAAAACTGAACTTTCGTTTTGCCAACTGGCTATGGTCATGTATCGCTGGGGTGCGGGTGAGCAGAAGCTCAGTAAGGATTATCGCATGTCAGTCATCATTGTACTACACTGTTCTCAAGTAATATCGCTGATTGACCTCAAACACTAACAGACTTTAACAGTACAATTACAAAATACAAGAGATGACAATACAAAGTCATTTTTTATACATTCCACAGTGTGTCAGCACCGTTATATTGCCATTTATCTGGTAATTCACTAATTTTCACTTTGTTGTTGTTGCTATGATATTGTAGCCATGTTTGGAATTACTGCCCATATATAATTGTTAAGTTACAGTCTGTCGTAAATATCGATTTTCGAATTTACAACACAGGTTTTAATATACGATGTAGTAAATTTATTGAATGTGTCAGTAAACATGTCAGTGCTTGTTTTTCTCTGATAAAATGTATCTCGTAGACTGGTAACAATATAATCAGCAAGATATGATTATGATTTTTCCCACTTAATCCCACTAATATTTTGGAATTACCACCCACGACACCATGGATATCACCGCGTATCATACATAGTTATACCTACTCGTTGGATCAAATTATTTGTGATGTAAACAACGGTGTAATGTAAAAAGGTTAAACTTTGAGTAAATAGCTTAACAAAGTCAATATTCTCCCAGTCCTTGTATTTTTTCTGATACTGGCTGTACCCCAAATAATGCTGTACACAAAATAGAAAGGAGTGCGTATATGATGTGATGTATAGCAATGTAATATGTATGTATTTGTAATTTAAAATTTTGGTTCATATTTTTTACCTTGCTGAACCCAAAATGACGTCTAACGCGTGAGTTATCTATAAATCCAATGGCTGACATTTGAGCATACAAAATAACCTCCATGTTGTCCACTTTGAAACAAGAAAAGAAATAAATAATATCAAGGTTAATTTAAAAAAAAAAAAAAACAACAAAAAACAAATACAATATCGAGGCGCATACTCGGCACACACAATTATTGTGAAAAAACTGTCTTCATCATACTGTTTTATTTCCTGCCAAGTAAATATAGTATTGGTAACTTGCCTACATAGTTATATGTCCTTTTTACTTGTTTACTTGTATCAAGGGTTTGAAATTTAATAGTGTAATAGTTTGATGTAGGCTGTCGGGGTTATTTTAAAAGCCAATGTATCTTTCTTTGGAAATGGCCTACGTATACTCAATATATGATATACTTTATATGAAATTTGCAACACACTCAGTGTAATGATTGGAGCGTCATTTCCAATCTTGCGATTGCTCGGCAATTAGTAATGTAAGAACCACGCATTTTTGTCAATGATCATTTAGTATGTGAATTATATAACATAATTGCACATGGTATGTGAACTAAAATAAAGGATACAGTATAAGTCAGACCAGGATATTCGATAGAATAATTTGTCATAAACCACACTGAGTTTAATAATTCGACACAGTATGCGTCATCACAGTAACGTGATAAACAGCATCTCACGACGGCCAAAGGAAACAAACACAGAATACCATGCAATAGCTGTTTACCACAATGTATTCTGTAAAATACTTCTGTATTTGTATTTTTATAATGTGTGACATTTTCACTACGTATACATTGATACTTTGGGAAATATAGATTACAAATTTCGAATTTCTTTTTTTTATATTCAATGTAAGTAACATACAAGAACACGTGGAGATACCCGACTAGTTCAAAATATAACGTTGTCAAAATGTTTTCTTCATAATATGCGAAGATTTTGCTTTTTTAAGAGAAATTATCTGATCAATAGGGGGAATAATTTAGATTCGCTCATTGAAGTAATGACCCTAGTGATATCGGACAGGAATCTGTGTCATGGGGTATTACTCACTGAATTGGCCACTTATTATCTAGCCCTTTGTATGTATACAATTAAATGAACTTACTTAGAAATTAAAACACTTAAGTAATGTGTCTATATCTATTTGTTAGTATAGTTACCTGTGCTAACCTGGAATGAGTATATGTCACAAAATCCGTGGATAGAACTTATCATCCCTTTGAGACGACACATTTCAGCTTTTTTATCCATTTTTAAAGTATTGCTATTTGTAATATAAAGTTAATGGGTTATACATACGTTGTATAGGCAACAACTTACGTTGAACTGTTTGTATGTATTTACCAGTGGGATTTAATCATGTCAGCCACAGCGAATCTATTTTTTCAATTTACTACATTTTTTAGGAACATCAAGTGGTGCAACTGATGAAGCCACAGATAAAAACATAATGTCCAGTACAGGTACGATTAATAGTTTATAGTGTTTTTTATTTGAATTGTCACCAATAAATATGACAATTAATTACAAGGGCATACGTTATATATATGCTATAATTTTGATTTTATTACATTGCGTATCTCATAAATTGGGTATCCTTAATTGATAATCTATTTATGATTTCATTGCTAAGAGGCCGGAAGGTTGGTGCATTGTATTACTTCCGATATGTTGAAAGATTGCTGGTGAATTCAGAAAATATAGGATTACAGTGTTACCTGAATGACTGTAATCATTGTCAAAAACATACTATAAGTGTCACAAATTGTATCAAAGTTTATATTTATTTTTCAGACGGCGATTTGCGTTTTCCGAAATTTGCGTTGGAATTAGGAAGACACATCTCTAAGAGTAAGCATTCACCACACAGATTTATTGATTTTGTTGATATAAAGTACATAATCAAACATTCATCAACAGATTGTTATCGATAATTTAAACATAAAGTTTTTTTTAATATTACTTTACAATTGTTCTGTAAGCTCTTATTTTTACATTTATCGTCGTTAAACTACATTCACAGTGGAAATCCTCCATTGATTTATTTTTAATTGTTATGAAGAATGTTTTTTTAGAATTAGTTCTCCTTCAAATTATAATAATATTATATTGTAGCATATTTTACGAGCTAATGTTTGTCCTTGAGTCCAAATAAAAAGCAAATATAGGGAATTTTTTTACTTTATTTAAATATATTTAATGTCTTCTGTGAATCATCAATTTGTAATATGAAGTTTCGCTGCTGTTGCAGGCAAATTGGCTGATATGAAGATTTTGTGTCTGGAAAGAATTGGGAAAGGAGATATAGAAGTACTGAATGCAAAAGCACTAATTATAAAATTAAAGGAATATGGTATAATTCGTCCTGAAGAGGGAGATTTTTCCTACTTGCGTGTTTTATTATGTAAAGCTAGAAGAAAAGATCTTGCAGAAAAGTTGACATCAATGTGGGAACGTTTGTGATTGTGAGTACTTAATTTATGTTTGTTTCAAATTATTTGTTTAAGATAAAACGATATCGTATTAGTTGTATTGCGGAGAAGTTGCATTCCACTTCCTTCTATCAAGCGCACCATTACAGTGCCTACGTAGACCATTCACACAGTGGGTGATCATATGTATTTACAGTATCAGAAATTACTGCCAAGGTTACAATTTACATGTCATGAATACAGATCAAGATGAATAACTCAATATGATACATTTTACATTATATTAATATTCAAAGTTGTAAATATACTAGTAGTAGATGGGACTGACTTTGAATTGCGGTGTGAGCAGACGCTACTTGTTCTGGTTACATATAAGTACTACTTCACTTCTTGTGCCACACAGCGGAGTCGCAAATAGATGCCATTTTATTTATTATTTATATTGATGAGTTTTATCCTTCTTTACTCTCTAGCTCCATGTCGCTATATATATATATATATATTCAAACGATCGATCAACAAGAACTTTGAGAAGTGTTGCCGTGTGATGAAGCTAACATTACACTACAAGAAAGTTATGGCTCTTACCATCAATAGTGTAGAATAATATTACATTAATTTCTCCACACATATTACTACTATAAATGCAGAACTGAATTATATAGTTATCGAAACGAAAATATTCATTGCAATCGTAAATATTGTTTATATGAAACAGTATGTTGACCATTTTTCTGGTAATTAATTTCAATTAAATTTGTTTTCATTACTCGTGATTGGATTAGCGTAGGCAATTTTAAGTCTTCATTGAGTTTTTTTTTCAGAGGATTGTAAATTTATTATCAGTATGCATTGCAATTTACATTTTTAGATGATTATGTAACTTTTTGAAAAATTGCACTTTTTATTTTACATTAACTGTTATTGTAATTTTGTTGGAAAGTAATGCAATGCAAAAAACATGAATAGCTATGTCGGCAATCAAAATCATGATACCGGATTAACTTTCTTTACCATGTCATGTATACAATAACAAACGTTAACATAACATTGATAATCATTTCACGAAGAATTCTGAATAAAAGCAATAAGAAAAGTGAAAACTAGCATATCGTTAGTATTAGTAGCATAACTAATAAACCAAGTCTTGTTATCTATTGAACTAAGTATAATATGGCATGTTCAGTGCATTTGTGGCGGCTGAGTGGTACCGAACAATCAACATAAATAGTCCTGTATATGAATCCTGTATTTATGAAGATATTGGTGTGTACAAGGAAAGCTTTCCAGCACAGAATCTTTGTCAGCACTCAATATACTACTATATGTGTGACAGTAAATCCTTTTAGATTGATTCTGAGACATGATCGAATCAACTAGGAAAAAATACAAAGACGAACCGAACTCAAGTTGCCATATATATCCAAAATGAACTCATAGTAAATGCCACAATTGCAAATGCACACACATTAATTGTGAATAAATGCAAGTCTCTATAGCACATAAATAATCACCATATTACCATCGCCGAAAAAACACCAGTCACTATAGTAAATGTTTTCACTTTGTGAAACTAATTTGGTTTGCTATATATTCTTTTGGATGAAATTAGTGTCATCGATGTGTGAAATTATATATTATGAATATTATCAGAATTTCTTACATTCCAATATTTGGAAATTAAATGAATGTATTAAGATAAACCCATGAATGCCAAAAAATTAAGATAATAAATATATGTATGTATGTGTGTTAAATTTAGTCCCAAGGGTAAACTTTCACCCCTTCCTAGGAAACAGAGGGGTGTATAACTGTATTACTATAAAATATTTAAAGTACAATTATATAAAAAAAGCAGGGTTTGAAATTCAAAGGCGTTTGTAACAAAACAGCTTCATGCAAATAATACTATGGACATTAAACACTATAATGAACAGCAGGGATAAATAAATTAAAACGTTTCTATACGGTGGAAATATGTATTCGTTTAAGCTACAAGTAAGAATAAACACCGTTAGTGTTAGTCTGAGTAGTAACACAGATTTCAAAGAACTCTGATTATTCTGGGGGTTAGAGGTCTATGGTCATCTTCGACAGCAATGATACATGTATATTTGGCCTTCACCTCATCTGGGACGGTCATGGATGGTCGTGTATAATATATATTTCCTACCTAAATATTTGTTTTTTACAGAGTATTGTAAATGTTTTATCATAATTCAGCAAATGCCTTCTATCTGAGATTTTGCAACGCAGAACATGGTTACGGAAGTTTTACTGCACTTTGAATTTAATTAATTGTGTTAGAACATCCATACCAACAACAAAAACCGAATTTCCAACAATTATGACTTACGTGAGTGTTATTAAATGTTTATTGTCAGTGCAGTTGTATTTAAATAATCATAAGTGAGTAAAAGTTGTCGTCGAATAAGTGTTATCAATCAGTTGTCTGAGAGTTTTATTAATGTATTGCTTTGTGTTCAGTCATCACAGAACTCGTGTCACCTTTATCGCATGTTTGCATATGCTCAACGGCGCTACATGTCATGTTTCATCAAATGCGCCATGGAATCCGAATTTACCGTTCTTCCAAAATCATCTACAATTGTTATTCAATCGGATAGCCACAATTTGAAAACAATCTGAAGTAATTTATCCCATAACAAATATTTACCACACCAGTAAACATGATTATCACGATATTCTCGGAATAGAGATATGATGTCTCATACATGTCTCTGAAAATGTTTTATTGTAAATGTTGATCTGAAGCTAGGTTTGAAAGTAATTATTAAATTCAACTTAATACCTAATGTTTGCCGCAGTCAAGTATATGCCATGCACTATTTGAATAGTATTTGTGCAACAGGTTTGGGTAATTGTGATTTACATTTACTGTATGTCAGCAGATCATTATGGGCACCTAACAGTCGTTTGATAACCTCATTACGCAACTTTATTCGCTGACACTAAAATCAAGTTTATCCAGCGTGTCATGATAATTAAATCATATGAAGTTTTAAATCGATAATTCTTTATAAATCGACAAATTTATTATAAGTTTATATAATTGTTGATTGTCAGCCAAACAGCTAATATGCTGGTCACAAGAGTAACTATACGCAATCAAGTACGTATTCGGATTCCTGTGTCCATATACATTAAACTAATGTATTGCGGTCTGTATACTAAGGACTGTAAATGGTTATTATCACACTTGCAGCTATGAATGTTGCAATATGTAATGCTACATTAGCTATGTCAATACATTTGCTGTTAAGTATTTACATTTTGAATGACCTATGACATTATGACTGTCTGCACGTAGTAATGCGGTCAATGACCACTGGATTTTGTATTTTAGTTTTAAAGGAGTCATGCGGCTGTATACGTTTGAATACACACATGAATTTCACACGAATTAACCAATTTACTCTACAGTAGTAAACAATAAATGCATTTATTCAAAAACAACACGTCTTAAAGACAGAAATTATTTTTGTTCGATAATAATACACACATTTCTCAATACCAATGACTACTAAGATATTATTTCTGTTAGATGACTATACAAATGTGGATGGTAATTACAATTCAAGTGCTACAATTAAATACCTTTAAATAAATCATATCATAAAACGTTGTGCAACCACACTATTAGTCTGATAATGGAATTTAGTTATGGAATATTATAAATAATCATGGAATTTTAATGAATACAGAAAAGGGTACTGTACACTGAAATAAATATAATATGTTAAAAATGAAATTTCTTTTTCTTTTTTGAAGATGGGGCCGCATAATCAAAAGGCGAACAATTGTTGCAGCGTAACATTCAAATAAAACTAAACAACGTATTTTTTTAAAAAGCATAAGTAAGTAACAATAACTTGATTGCATATCGCTTAATTTATGACATAATAATAATAACAATTGTTGAAGGGTTCATTTTTCAAAAGACACATAAACTTTATTGTCTAAACACATAACATCCTTATATTCACTTTCGAATACAATAAAACATACCTTACTTTGCATTCTCATCAGCCCCAATATGTATGTACATTGCTAATTGGTGAAATAGCTCAGAGCACACAATTAACCTCAAGTAATACGTGGATAACAGCCAATTCTACAATGTATGCATTGCTTCAGATGTTTCACAGAAAACAGCAGTTTGAGACTTAACGTCTTGGATGATCACAAATAAACTAAAAAAAAACCTGTTTTACATGTAAGTTCAGTCGGCTGCCAGTACAGACTAACATCCAACATTGGCATTTCACGAAATGAGTGTTCTTTCATCTTTGGAGCACCGTGACACTTAAATCATTATCTAAGTAAACGCACCCTTAATAATGCACAATTTATCGTAATTTGTTAGCATCCTCTATTTTATATTTTTGTCATATTACCTCAAACCCTGCAAATGGAAGTGTGCATGGAATCATTGGAAGAAACGGTGTGTATTGTGTTAAATGTCATAAGGTGATTGACAAGTCATACTTGTTTTCAACTCTGGAAGGACAGTGGGTTCTACCAGGTGTGCTTGTAATTTACATAACAAATGGTCATTACAACTTTGGAGGGAGAATTGGAATCCACCAGATGTGCTGTTATTTGAATAACACAGGATGTTTATGATCTACTGAGTTGCCTACGTGACACAGCTGCTAACAAGATCACATTCTGATTTGCTTATGTGGAAACCCAGGTGGTGACACTGAAATTGGACAGACTAAAGTCAGTTTGGGTCGATCATTTCAACTTGGTGTCCGTCTTTTCAACTTGCTTTCTTGTGTGTTCTGCTACGATACGATATTACAGGCTACAACCATCATTCTGTGAGACTTGTATGAGCTGCTCTGCGATCTCCTGCTTTCAGTGGTGCCCTCCAGAATACCAGCGTTCCTCTGCAAGCAAGACTCCTATATTTCTCTGTTGTTGTGTTGCAGAACCATTGACTGTCGTCCAATAATACATCCTGGAACTGTGAGTTATCACTAATGTACACTTCCCTAAGCAATCCCAATGTTTAGTGACTTTATTCATTGTATTTACTGTGCTTTATTTCTTGTAATTATTTTACCAGGTATTAAAGCCAGGAGATTTACCTTGATAGTTTGGTGTATGTGTATTTCATTTCCATTAATATTGTCTTGTCTACCCCACACTAGCAGTGAAAGAACGCCCTGTCCAGTGTGAGTTCTTTGGGCGGTCCTCTGAATAGCGATAAGCAGGCCTTAAATTGTGACATACTTTATTCCTTGGCCTTAGCCGTATGGTGAGAACATGAGTACAAACAAAAGCTCGAGCGACTGAGTGAACGAGCATTATGGTTCTGACAGCAAACCATGCTGCCTATTTACCAACATATATGTCAATAAATGTCCTTAACCATTCTCAACCAATGCCGCTGGTTGAACTCCAAACTCTAACAAACTTAAACATTACAACTACAAAATGCCCTAGATGACCACACAAAGTCAATTCCATACTATCCATATGTGTCAGCAAAATCAAATTGTCATTTATCTTGTAATTCTCTATTTTCACTTTGTTGTTGTTGTTGCTATGATATTATATCCATGTTTGGAATTACTGCCCTTGAAGAATTGTGAAGTTACAGTCTGTCGTACACAAGAAATGCAAAATTAGTAAAATGCAATCCCTTTTGCTGTATGTTTAAAACCTTATTTCGAACTCGTGAAAAATATTACATTTTGAACTATCTAAATTTACACATAATATTGCATTTGAAACTTGTTCGATAATCCCAACAATTACGTGCTAATTTTCATATTAGCTATATAATCAAATTGTCTACTATCAGGATTTGTTTTGAAAAACATTATTATAGATCCAAAATAACTGCTGTATTGAAGAACTGAAATGTTTAATCCGGTATGGATATTTTATGTGACCGAGTTGTTCTGTTGGATGACCTTCATAAAAATAACACACAGAGGCAGTAATGACCTCTGTTTCAAATCATCTCAGCGATTCACATTGTGTGCTGAATGATGGGTTTTCATAACATCACAATTTAACGCAGCATTATTGTCGAAGTAAACATGCAACTTCCAAAGCTGGGCATTTTGTGTCTAGGCGTTACGTGGCTATTTTTATGACTTTAGTCGAAGATATAATATTCATTTGACTGATGCAATAGTTGGTTATTTATAAGTATTGTCCACGCATTGGTCACATGGTGTGCATTGTGTAAAACGCAATTTTATTTATTAACAAGAGTCAAAGTATGATAGACCTTATTAAAACACTGGTCATGATGAAAATGGCGTGGATAAAATAAATAAATCTTTGTTTATGTGGTTACCAAAGGGACAAACGGTCGACCTTTGGATTTTCAGAGAAACATACATCGTTAAATTGTAATATAAAATTCTGTGTTGCAATGTCTTTGATAAGTGAAGTAGACCAATATACCTTTCTTGAAACAAATGTTCCACACAAAAGTGCATACTAGTAAAATGCAATCCCATTTGCTGCATGTTTGAAACTCTATTTCAAATTGTTCAGTCTGAAGTACCTAAATTTGCATATAATATTGCACTTGAAATGTATTCAGTAGTTTCTACAATGATAAAGTAAAGGAACATCTGCTTAGGAATACTGTTGAAACCATTATGAATTTGTCATTGTCACTTATTATCACTGAAGTGTCATTTCGTAATATTGGCTGGTTACACAATGCTGCGTCGTACATACGACTGGGTGTGGAAGAAGAGCGTGTATTTTTGTACATATAGATCTGCAAAATAATCGCAGCCGCCATCTTTAGATAATACGAGACCAAAGTTGCAAATGCACGGCATGACAACATCGTCCTTTATACTCGCGTGCTTTATCACTTGTGCATTACAATGTCAGTCTACGGATAAGACACGTCGCAATATCGCTGATATGTTATTTATAAGTATTGCCTACGCATAGGTCACATGGTGTGTATTGTGTAAAGCTCATTGCATTTGTGAAAAATAGGCAAAGTACGTTACGCCCTATTAAACGCTGGCTATGACAAAGATGGCGTGACCTAAATAAATAAACTTACGCTTATAAGGAAGGTAACCAAAGCAACAAACAGTCGACCTTTGGGTGTTCAGAAACACAGACAGCGTTAGTCTGTAATATATATTACTATGATAAATGTCAGTGATTATTGAAGGAAACTTCTTTTTTCAAAGAAATTTTGCTCAAAAGAAATACAATATTAGTAAAATGCAATCCCAGCTGCTGCATGTTTGAAACCCTGTTTCAAACTCGCGAACAACGAAAATTATTAAACTTTGAATTATCTGAATTTGCACATAATATTGAATTTAAAACGCATTTGTTCCTGCTATTACGATCTTATTTTGTAATCAAATTGTCTACATCAGGATTTGCTTAAAAACACATTAATATAGAACCAAAATAACTGCTGTTCTGAAGTAATTAAATGTCTGCTTAATGATACTGTTCAAAACAGTATGGATATTTCCTTTCTACGTGACACATTTATATTTATCTGAAATAGAAATTTGATAATTGTCAATAAAGTCTCATTTTGTAAGGTTGTGGCCATATTTAAGGTAGAGATGCTGTTTACCTGACAGGTATTTTAATTAGTTAATTAGGAAACCAAGATGACCTCCCTTGTCCACAAAACTATATATTTTCGGAAAGCTTATTGTATGAATTTTAAAGTTTTGTTAGTATTTTATTTTTATGGACAATGTAGTTTGAAATATGCACAAAAATTTGCTTTTTTGGTCAAAAGTGATTTTAAAAAAAATAGCTTCTAAACCATGCTTCTGTTTCCTGTCAAAATTGGTTAATGGGTACATCTGTTTACTGTGAATAAAGCGCCGTCTTGAAAACTGTCTAGCAGTTGTCAATTTTGTAGGGCAGCAGCTCAAATTTCACTACTTCAAGTTTATGCATAAATTAACACCCAGGCTAGTTGTCTGAACGATTGCTGTAACACTATTCAACTAAAAAACAATGCCCCGACGGCGTTTTGAAGATAAAAACATTGTCAATCATTTGTGAAAATTTCAAAACAAAAGGTCAACGCGTCTAGGAGCTATTTTTTTCAAAGTTCTGGAATGTGCACTAAAAAGAAGCTGAGATAATTGCTAATTTGCATAACAATTCACTCAGTAAGAAGTTTGCTAATGCTAATAATTAAAATGGCTGTTACAGTTTCAAATTTAAATGTATTATCGTTTTGTAAAACGTTAAATACAGTGCATAATATGGAGATCCCGTCATTTCTTTTTTTCACCATGTTTTTTTATTCTTATTTATGTACAGCCTTGCTAAATCTTGCTAAGCATTCAAAACAGATAATTTTGCACCTGTTATCTATATTTTAAAATCGTTTTTTGAGTATGTTCCACTATTCACAATTCAACACAATTTCAACAGTCTATAGCCAAGACGTTTTTGATAATAAAAAGCAAAAAAACCAAAATTCAATCCAAAGTGCCCACGAACCTGCATCTCTACCTTAAGCACGTTTTAAAGAGGCTATTTGCTGATGATTCGGTTACATTTTTTTACTGGGTAGTTGGCACTGGTACTATAGGATAAACTTTATAAATATAACACACAGAGGGAGTTATGACCTCTGTTTAAAAGTAGCTCAGAGATTCAAATGTTGTATCGAATGTTCGGTCGCATGGTAACATAAATAAACACAGCATTATTGTCGAACACATGCGATCTTTCAAAGCGACTATTTTCATGACTTCAGTAGAATATATACTTTTCATGTGACTGATACAATAATCGGTCATTTGCAAGTGCAATACGTCTTATTAAACAATGTTGTGATCAAAATAAATAAACCACTGCTTATGTGGTTATCAAAGCATCAAACGGTCGACCTTTGTGTTTGCACAAAGCCAGACAGCATTAGGTTGTAATATATCATATATCTTGATATGTGAATATCACAGTGTTCGTGGCTGTGATAAAGTAATTATTATCCATCCAACTTCGAAAATCAGACTACAACACTTAGGGAAAGTTTTACAACCAACTGAACGAATTTCAATTGATTACTCAAGAGCACAGAATGTTCTACTGGAGTTTCAGACCAAGACTGACAGCTATCTTCGATTTGAAATTGCGACTTCACCACAATTTTAAAGAAACATTTTTCTAATGGCAAAAAACAGGGATCGAAACGTGTCTCTCACATCATATATTCTATGAAGTGGTCGCCCTACTGAGAGAGCTAAGCAAGCAAGAAAATTGTTAAGGAACCAAGCAGGTAGACCATGGAAACACGTGCATGTATTTACGGAGCTTTCCGAGCCGGATTTCTCGAAATCCATATATCTTGGCATCGATTATGTCGTTAGAAAGTACAATTTTAAAAATAAACCGCAAACAAGCAAGAATATGTTATTACATTACGCAATTCAAAGCCATGATTTCATCGATGGTGGTGGTACTGCATTGCACATAACTATGAATGGAACGAGGCCAGCATAGTTACTTATTACAAATTCATATCAGTCAATAAGTGGTTTATGATTCTGACGTCCACATTGCATTACACGATGCTCATTATAGCAGCTCCTGTTGTAAGAGAAACACGCCATAACTATCGCTTAGCAAGTTTTCACAGAGGTCAACTAAACGGTCAGTTTGTTTATTGGGATATTGGCGTATAGTGGTATTTTACGTTGACTGTTCAGAATAGTTACTAAAAGTAAGATTGTGTAAGGGTTTTGACAAAAACTACTGAAGCAATCCAGCAGTCTTTGACGGACCTTTCTTTTGAAGGTTTTCTTAAATTAACAATGTAAACAAATCTCAGTATTTTGCATCCCATGCACGTACGTTTCTCTGCAGTAGCACTGAACTTTCGTTTTGCCAACTGGCTATGGTCATGTATCGCTGGGGTGCGGGTGAGCGGAAGTCCAGTAAAGATCATCGCACGTCAGCCAACGGCATAATACAAGCGCAGTTGTTTATTGCTCCACGGAGCCAAAATAGAATTAGTGCTATAATGAAAGACGATTATATGAACAATATTCTAAAATATGAATTCTATATTAAATAAAATTGGTTGTCAATCCACGAGAATTACTGCCATGGCTAAATTTGAGTGAAACAAAGTAAAATAGGTCACCACCCTCTATGTCAACTGTTATCAATTGTAACATCTGAGCGCGAAAATCCTGCGTAAACAAGTTCGTACATGTACACATAGAATAGTATTGCGCATCTAGTATATTGAAGCATTAAAACAAAACGATATGCTTTTGTTTATAGATATACAACAGTTTTGTAAATAATACAAACATAGATAATACCATATCAATATATACATAGCAATGATGCCCTCAGTTAAAAGACAGAATTAGTATTCATATTTTACTTTAGTTATTTATTGGGAATCCCACCCATGAAGAATGTTGCGTTATTGTGCACGAACATAGACAAGGTTTGATTGATACTATAATTACAGAGGAGCCTGGTGTTTGTTTTCTGTCTCGGTCGACTCTGTTGGTAAAAAACAAAACAAAATGATGTTATATTTTTAAGCTGACAACAAAACAACGATTTCTTCAAAGTAAATATGGTAATAAATACCATGTGTTCAGAAATTTCTGAACGAGGTCTTGGTCTCGCTGTTTGAGGTTAACATACAACAAATTTTGAGTGTTTGTTTAGAAGGAAAAATTAGGAATGATTGATATTGTATTATTGTACCACGTGTGCCACCTGATTTTTTTCGGCGATTTGTAATGTAACACAAATGCTTTGTTTTTCATTCAATGATAAAATCACACGATGTCATTAAAACCAATAAACGCCAACATAAATGTCAGTCATTGTACTTAACCGTTCTCAACCAATAGCGCCGACTGAGCCTAAACCTAGCAAGTTAACTTTACCAATACAACTACAAAACACAAGAGATGACCATACAAAGTCAATTTGATAGTATCCACAGAGTGTCAGCACCGTTATATTGCCATTTATCTGGAAATTCACTAATTTTCACTTTGTTGTTGTTGCTATGATAATGTTGCCGTGTTTGGAATTACTGCCCATAAAGGATTGTGAAGTTACAGTCTGTCGTATATATCGGTTTTCCGACAAAAGTTATTATTATACGATATAGTAAATATATTGAATGTGTCAGTAAACTTGTCAGTACTTGTTTTTCTCTGATAACAATGTCTCTCGTAGACTGGTAACAATATAAATGACTAAACACGTCACCACAAAAACAAATAGTGACAGATTTATCATGGCTATTTGAATATTATTCAGCAAAATTTAATTATGTTTTTTCCCACGTAATCTTACTAATATTTTGGAATTAACACCCACGACGCCATGGATATCACAATTTACCATACACAGTAAAACCTACTCGTTGGATTAAGGGATTTGTGCTGTCAGTCGTAAACAACGGTGTAATGTCAAAGGTTAAATATTTGAGTAAATAGCTTAACAAGCTCAGTAATCTCCCTTTCCTCGTATTTTACTGATACTGGCTGTATCGCAAATAATGTTATACACAAAAAATGAATGGGGTACTTCTATGATGTGATGTATAGCAATGTGATATTTGTAATATTAAAACTTTGGTTTACATGTTTTACTTCAATGAACCAAAAATGACGTCAAACGCGTGACTTATCTACAAAATCATCAGTTGACCCTTGAGCATACAAGGTAATTTCTATGTTATCCGACACAAATTTAAAACAAAAACAAATTTCATAGCGTATACTCGGCATTTAGGCATCCAAAATATTGTAGAGAAAACACGTCGTCCTATGTCAAGCTGAATAGATATATGTCCTAGTTGTTCACTTGTGTCAAGGGCGTAGGATGTGAGTTTAATAGCTTGATATAGGCAGTCGAGGTTATTTTTAAAGGCAATGTTTCTTTCTTTGAAAGTGTTCCAGTTATACTCAATATATATACTCAATAGATTGAAGTAGCATTTTTATACTTAAAAAAATGGTACTTGGAAAGCATCGGCTCACTGGAGACTGCAGGCCAAATTCTTAAGCACACAATGTTCAATATTTGAGGAATATGAAACCACAATATCCCAAATTTCAGCCACCGTTTGAAACGAAAGAAACTACACCACAGAGTTGTCGATAAATCGTGCCATGATCCAACACAAAAACTAAAACTTTCATTCATCTTATGCGACTAATCATAGTTTTATACGTCGTATATGAATGTATAAAACAGTATAAGCAATCCATTGAGGAACACCGCCCTCTCCAACCTCTTCATACCTTGTTTTCTAATGGCAAAAAACAGGGATCAAAACGTGTCTCTCACATCATATATTCTATGAAGTGGTCGCCCTACTGAGAGAGCTAAACATCATTTAAAGTGTTCTTAACCTCAATCTGTTTGAATTGAAATGTGTTTTGCTATGACAACATGCAATTTTTACAAGCAATTTTAACTAAATTGTAACACCATAATTGTGTTTCTGTACAGCAATGTTTTATGCAAATTAGCCATTAGCTATGATACTCCATAGTGTTTTTAATAAAAGCTAACATATGGCAACACCAACTATTTTTAGGGCTTTTTAAAAGCTGTGTGTTGTATACATTGAATACACATGATATTAGATATGTATCCCGACAAAACCATTTGGTTCAAACTTGTGTAGTGGTAAAATTAATTAAAGCAATGAAGTGATCAATCACTGTATACTTATATCATAAATAATAGGAAATTATAGGTATCGACAAATCTGCTTTTATTCCTTAAAAATAAATAACATATTAATCCAGACTTGTGGCAATGTGCATTCCAACACGAATTTCAGACTCAAAATTATTTTTTATTTAGTTTATAAGCAACCCCCTCTATAATATCAACACACCTATGTAGCTGAGTTATCGTTCTTTCTTTGAACTCTTTCGACAGGGCCACTCTATCCTACTATGTATATTGACTTTTGACCAGTGACTGTGTTATCCTGTGTGTTGCTGATAAGAATGTGTCATGGTATAATTATATCCTCGATCAAGGACAACAAATAAGATATTGTATTGAAACAATTCAGGCATTTGTTAAACTGATGATAATTCATAATCTAATATTGTAGTTACACAAAGCAATTTCACCGTCAAACCATAACTCTTCATTTCAAAATGTGAAAAAAAATGTGGAACATATTATGAATAAAATAGCGGAACAGGTGTGGGTGACGTGTGATGTAATGTGTACAATATGGCGGATTTAGTAGTTACACGTGGGACTAATGCTAAACCATGTATATCTTGATACATACCATTATCGAACGCAGTTATTTTGTCGAAATTATTTATTTTATTATTTACACCTTCATGTGCTGGTTTGAGCCGTTTAAGGTAATAAAACAGCTAGTTATATGTAATACAAACACAATCGAATAGATTGCCGATAGACGCTATAGCTCAGGAGGAAATTATATTATCAATATATTGCAGCTCGTTTGTTTCAATGATTTGTAATTTCTTAACCCCTACATCTTACTCTTGGGGCATTTGCATTGATGCTGAACTGTTGCAGGGGCCGGAGACGAGAACTATTCCGAACATGTATTGTGTGTACCTAATAAACTATGCTTTCACGTAATTTATAGGTAGAGTTGTGTATAGCACTAGATAAACTACATGTTCGGAACCTAATCGTCGTGCGAACCCCAAATACAGTTAATAACCGCGCTTATTATGTGCAGAGAGCGTGAAGCCCATTCTCGCCGATTCATGCCACACAGCATAGCCAGACATTGGTATTTCCCATGTTGTTTGGTCTGTGTTATTTGCTTACTTTACTTGTCGGCAGCAACTATAATTATTTCTCAATACTTTTACTGTTATAATTCTGTTTCTTTCCATGACTTTATTTGAATATATACACTTCGTGTGACTGATAAATTGGTTATTTAAAAGCATTGTCCACGCATTGCTCGTATCGTGTAAAACGCAACAGTATTCATAAACAAGAGGCGGAAAAGGATACGCCTAATTAAAACAATGTTGTGATCAAAATAAATAAACATTTGCTATTTGGTTACCAAATCATCAAACGGTCGACCTTTGGGTTTGCAGAGAGACAGACAGCGTTAGGTTGTAATATATCATTCTGTGATGTCGGTTCGAGTCACGCACGCAGTACATGTTGTATTTATATTGATTCGACATAGTATTATAGTGCACATAATATAATGAGATCTTGATATTTTTAGTAATTGATGTTTCTGTGAATATCACAGTGTCCGTGGTTACAGAGCTAAGCAAGTAATTGTTAAGGTAGCCCATGTAAACACGTGCATGTACTTGCTAGGCTTTTCACTGTTCATCACTACATTGTTGGTTAGTTAGCAATGTTCAGGTCAGACAACATACAAATTTAAACAGTAGCCGGATTTCTAAAAATCCATATATCATGAAATCGTTTATTTGTTTATAAGGTACAATTTTAAAAATAAACTGCAAATAAGCAAGAATACATCTTAATTGTAATAATCTCGTCAATTCAACGCCATAATTTCATCGGTGATGGTAGTTCTGCATTACATATAACTATGAATGTAATGACGACTTATTGAATTATTTGAACGATATGCTCGTTTATTTTTTTTTTCATTTTCTGGTAATTGGCACTTCCTGTATGTCACGTGCCTGGTGCTTTGATTTGATTACAAATCAAACAATTAATTTGTGTAATGATTGTCAATGGTCAATATTTATATTCATTTATTTATAGACGCTTTGTTTACAGAACTTATTGCATATAATAATACAATGTTATAACATTTCCAGCTAACAGGCTGTACAAGAAATGCAGAACTAGTATATAAAAGATGGATTCGGATACACTGGTTGAATTCATTGAAGACATTGGTAGCAAATTAAGACCTGGTAAAACAATATTATAATTGGCATTAGATATGTTAGCTACTCTCATATTGGAAGTGTTCTTAACGGCGAAAATATTTTCGGTATTCTACTAACATTACGGACATGGTTTAACCCCGTGTTATTGTTTTACACTAGTGTTATTTTATCGCTTGAGTCAAAATATATCACTGGCACACAGATTTAAGTATCGAAAGAAATCATCCCTTTGTCCTCCAACATTGCGTGTATTGATTATAGTAGAAAGTCGGGTAATCATTGTTGTTTTGACTATGAACCTAAACGAAAAGTTGAGTCGGCCAGATGAATTCTTGTTAACTTTCGGGCGGTTCATAGCAACGCTCTCGGGCGATTATATTCTAAAATGAGGGTAAAAAGATCCAAATTTGCCCGATACTTTACAAATACTCATAAACAATCGCTAATTTTAGATATTTTTTATATAACTATTTCGGCAAGGCACATCGCCTAATATTAGACATCGATACACAACACGGTATTTATGATATTAACCACAAATAAATCTAATTGTGTGTTTATTTTTAGACGATCTGGAAGGTTTGAAAAGATTGTCAAAGGACCATTTAGAAGAAAATAAGGCTGAGAGATGCACTGATGCAGCCGCGTTGTTAACAGCATTGGCTGACCATGACATCATATCCGCCACTAATATGCATGTTCTCAACAAAATGCTGATAAGCATAAAACGAAGGGCTCTTGTGAGAGTGGTAGATAGATTTGTGAGCAACCAGAAACGAGAGGGTAAAACATATCAGTGGAATAAAATTACTCAGTCCGAAGTTCATATACCAATGCCATCCAGTTTCTAAAATGCACATTATAATAAGCTTGCTATATCTTGAAATGATAACATTCATGGCTAGATTAATGTCGCATGTATATTCTCTGACCTAAGCGATCTGTTATTCAAACAATCATATTGTGAATTTAGTTTATGTATGTAAACTTTGTGAAATACGATCACAGTTTAAAACCAAGTTCATAAAATAACATATTAGCATACACCACAGTGAATGTAATTTTGAGACACAACGATGGACTTTTCTTCTTGTTTACTGTAGATATAAAGAGAACATTGCCCGATTGTTATGACAGTGATAACGAACCCCGCTGTTGTAAGTTTTTGCTGTATTTGTCCGACGATTTGTTTGAATATCGAGGCTGTCTGAATCATTACTATTTATGCAGACTGAAACACGTGACACGTTTCTCTATATTTGTTGTTGTTTTCTGTTATGTATTCGTGAGAAACATTTTATATAGTTATTATAATATTTTTTGTATCGAAACATTGATAGTCGAACAATCAGCTTGAAACTTGTTTAATATTTTGTGGGGTTTTGAATAAAATTCAGAACTTAACAGATAGTAAGAAATTGTTTTTATTTCGTACAAATCAATCTTTCTTTTTATAGTACAGCTCTGTCAAATTCCATGCGCAAGACGTAAAATATTTTTGATGATGCAGACTGTTTTCAAATTCCCGACAAATACACGTTTATCAATAATACATATGTGCCCGTTCTTTTTTTGGTGTAGGTAACATTTAAGATTGAAGAAGATCGTCTAGATGAGCCGGTTACCAAATGTTAAACCAAATGTTTTGTAAATTACATGTAAACAGTATATTTTATATCAAGGATCAATGTTTCTTGTTTCTCAACCCCGAAACTTTGTCATCTGTTTTTTTTTCGAGCATGATTTGCGCTCAAATCGAAATAAATGTTTAGTTATGATTGAAAAGATCGGGTATCGATCGAATTTACATAAATAACATTGTTTGGTTATTTGTTACACAATGAAAATGTCCACACGGTTGACATGGGATACACATTGAACCATATTATTTAAAACCCTCAAATTTTAGAAATCTAAATCGTAATTTGGAATTTATGCAGTCAGACCGTTACATATACAGTAACGTGAGACATATTTGCTTTGAAGTTCTCCTGAAGTTGAAATAATTATATTTTCTATAGTATTATTTCTAGAACATGATTACACCAACATCACTGTATTGCCTATACTATTGTAGTATCATGCATGCTTCGTATCGTGCTGTTTCTTAGTAGATTCGAAGACTGCCCGGCTACAAAATTCAGAACACAGTAGATGCAATGAAGTAAAAAAGGAGAACGATAAATTGAGACGTAAATTGAAAGGTACGTATTTTAAACAAGCTTTTGTTTTAATAAGAATAGTTGTCATATTCTGACAAACAAATCGCCGATTATCTGAAACTAAGTTGCCTTAACTGTGTTATTAATGTTCCCTTCGCGATACGCATTTGCTTTCAGATATCTGTAAAAACAATGATCGCATTAGGTGTATACATGGGGTTGGTAGTCAGGGAACGGACGCAGGAAGATTCGACGTTCCATCAGGAGTGGCCGTCAATCATCGATTGGAATTAACAGTTGCAGACAGCAATAATGAGCGTGTACAGATCATACAGTGGGATGGAATCTACAGGCGGCAGTTACAGTTTAAAGATTTTAAGAAGCCTTTCCTTCCAGTTGACGTTACAGTGTCAAGAAATGGTAGATATTTTATAACTGATCGTGGTAACAAACAAGTTGTCATATGTGAAGACAACAACAAATTGATAAAACAAATTAAAGTCCCGGATCCTATGAGTATTGCATTGGTAGATAATGAAGAGAATTTTCTTGTAACCAGTTATATGGACGACAATGGCCGTATAACAAAATATACAAAAGCAGGCCGTAAACTTCTTTGCTCTCAGTCAAATGTTGAAAAGAAATTGAGCCTACCACATTCAGTAGCTGTTAATTCCCAAAATTACGTTTTCGTCGCAGACACATGTTATAAACATATACTTGTTCTGAGTTCTGAATTGCATGAAATTAAGAAAATAATTCCATGTAGAGATAAGAACAGTGTTGAGTACAACCCAATTAGTATCACTGTTGACAAAGATGACAATTTATACATTTCAGATCGAACGCGAATTATGATGTATAATAAAATGTACAAGTTAATTGCCCAATATGAAAACTTCGAAAGCTTGTATGGCATTGTTGCAAATAATAACATTTCATTGAGATTAGCAGTCACTAGCAGTGATGGCGTTGAGGTCATATACATGTGTGAATAACTACATACGGTATTTTGCATGAAATTTGACTAAGACTCAACAATCTATTTTCAGATTAGATCAGCATTTAAATTAAAGCCTTGTAGAGGTCCAACAAAAACCAAACTGTATATTTGCAAGTACACCTCATTCGTCTCAGACGAGTACTATACAAATTTCAGTTCTGTATAACAGTTTGAAATTACAGCAGTTGAGTTATTTCCTTGTACATTCAATAGAAACCATGACTAATTTGTTTTATTGAATTATATCAAGTAATTTCCTTGAACAATTTGTAAGAAATCGATTTTTTTTACATTTTATCGATTTCTGTTATCTAATTAGGTAACAACATTATGTGAGCAACCACAGCATACACGTTCTAAAGATGCTACAAGACCACTTTAGTATTTATCTATTTAGTGTTTGAAGTGAATGTTTGTTGTTTTTGATTATATTTTATGGTCACATCATTTGTGAAAGATACATTTTAAGTCAAACTTTCAATATCTTCAGATGTTACTGTTTCAAATTTTGTATTAGTTGGACCATTGTATGAGAAGATACTATGATTTATTTTAATTCTGTTTTCCTTGATTTTGAATATTTTTATTTGAGTATCCTTCAAAAAGTCTTGACAGTACGAAACTAAATCGTTTATTTTCGCACGTTTTATTTCGCACGTGTGAATTTTATTTTGTCTATCACCTTGCTATTTTGGTCTGCACCACCGAGGAGCCCGGCTAGCACCCGCGACCAGCAAAACTCACTGACAACAGAACTACATGCATAACGGCCATCTTGAATAGGTGTGCTTATCCGAGTTATGTATCTGGTGAACCATTTTTGCATATTGAAACCATTGTAGCAATGTTGTCCAATAAAATTAATATTATAAATTCGGCGTCTTTTTTTAATACATGCCAATTTGTAAAATTTGTCTGAAGTTTAGGCAGCTCGCATGGGTGGTACAGTGTATAAATGTTTCGATGGACGCGGCCAATCACACACGACATGACTATGGACGACGGGACGAAATTGGCCTCATGGCCTAATAACAAGTATCCATTTTCCATAGCGTTTATATTTATGATAAGTATAAATTATTGTTCCTCCCGTGTTTAATCAGTAAACACGTGACGCCGTTTTACCTGGCAGTGTCCGAAAGTTGCATTTTCCCAAGAATATCCGTCAAATCTCGTTTTTTTCGTCGATTAGTATTATTATTAAAATAATCGTTTCAATTAAGATTCCAGGTAAATACGAAGACGAGATATGATTTTTAGACAAATTTAGTACTTTGCGCAATACTTTAATAGACTTTTGTTAGACACTAGATACTTATTATAACGAAAGATATTTCGAGTAGAATAAAAACAAACTGTATTGTATTCATAAATACAGGATTTTTCATTTCGACACTCATTTTAAGAAAATAAAAGCTTGCACTATACAATCAAAACATGTTCTGATTCGCAGTTTGCTGATCAGTATATTAGCTAGTGCAGATAACGTGAATTGCGCACGGTATTCCTGAATTTTTTACTCATTTCACAAAGGTAATATTATTACTTATAATCGTGCATACACGTGATTTCATTGGCGTTAGTGAAAATAATACAAAATAAAAACAGCCATGCAGTCATCCTTATCACCGTACTATCTATATAGGTAATTTTCTTTATTTATCATTTATTTCAGTATAAAAAGCAAATGTAGTCTGTGGGAATGTTACTTGCATTTCTGGTCATTAATGATTTTAGTGTTCTACGTGTCAGTTAACCCACACATGTTTTCGGTTTTGAGTCATACACGACAGTGTAATGTTTTTAAATAATCACTGACCAAACACGACAAAGTAACCAAAACACTGACAAATAGCAAAACATGCATGTCATATTAACAGAAGGCGAAGAATAGTGACTCATTTTGTAAATACATGTGATTTTCATCATTGTCATTAGTGTCATAGTAAATATATGTAAACAATGAACTGTCCTTTATTCATTCATTCATTCACTCATTCACTCATTCATTCATTCACTCAATCGCTTATTCACTCATTCATTCATTCATTCATTCATTCATTCATTCATTCATTCACTCATATTTACAACCCTATTTGAAACTCGCGAAAAAAATATTATCTAAAACTAAGCTTAAACCTTAACTAAATATGCATATATTATTGCACGTGAATCGTATTCAGTAGTTCATTCAATGACATTTTTTTTCTTAATCGATTTGTCTACCAAACTGGTTTGTTTAGAAAACATATTATCACAGAAATAATATAACTTCTGTTCCAATGGACGGATACTGTTCAAACCGTTATTGACATTTCCTTGTTGTGTGACAGCATGTATATTGACTGAAATTCGAAATTTACTAGTTGTCACTGAAGTGTCATTTTCTAAGAATATCTGGCTACTCTATGCTGTGTGGTAGATACGATTAGCTTTGGAAGACGAGTGTGTATTTGCTGTACATATTGATCTGCGCAACAATCTCAGTCGCCATCTTTGAATAATATGGGACCAACGTAGCACATGCACGGCGCGACATACTTCGCCCTATAAAGGGGTGCTTTATCACTTGCATAACAAGGTCAGTTTAAGGATTTAACACGTCGCATTATCGCTAATTGAATAATGTACTCATGAGTATTGCTCATGCGTTGGTCACATGGTGCGCATTATGTAAAATTCATCGTATTTGTGAAAAATAAGCAAAGTAAGATCACCTTACTGATAAGAAATCTAGAAAGCACGGTATTGTGTATACAGCTTACATACGTTAATTCAGCTAGAAATTGCATAACGCAGTCACATATCTGATAAAATGAACAATAGCAGATTAGTGCATCATCGTGCACTGCTACTACTCGAGATAGATTATTAAACATGGGAATCATATCGTGTAATACCTATGTATTTTGGTATACGAGAATCATAGAACACTACTTCACTACATTACAACACTTGTACAGATACGATGACGTGATTAACATCTAACAATAGTTGTGCCTCCATGATTTAATTACGATCACTATCATACAATCGACTTTACAATACGCAGATATACAAATGTGCCAGACTGTGATATAGTATTCTACGACGTAAAGCATTTTCACGGACTTTCGAGTTTTGTCTTTTGAGATCCAGTACTGTTAAAATGTCATTCATGCTTCCCCGTGTTTGACTTACAGTTCAAATACCCACAATTCAATGCATTGTGAGCCGTGCAAATGTGCGAATTGTTTAGGGATTAACAAATATATATGAAAACAATGTCATTTATTTACTGGCACTTATTTACTTCACTAATTATGGGAAGAAAAACTCGAGAGTGTTCTTGTTCTGATGAGATGAAGTTGGTTATGCATTTAACTTCCGTCTACCATGTGTGCCTATGTAGACCATTCACACATCGGGATATCATATATGTATTTACAATATCAGGAGTTACTGATATAGTCACAATTAAAATGTTATCAATAGAGCTCAAGATGAATAACTACATTGTACATGATATTAAGATTCAAAGTTGTAAATATACATGGGACACTACATTCTAGAACTTGAATTGCGGTGTGAGCAGACGCCATTTGTTCTGATCATATAAAACTAAGTAATTTCTGTGTAATTACAATTTTACTTCTGGTGTAACAACTAAACACAGTTTTATTCTTTATATTGACAATTTTTATTTTTCATTACTCTCTAGCTCCATGTCATTGTATGCATCACCAAATGTATTCAATCCAACCAAAAATTGCGGGAATGATGGCGTATGATGAAGCTAACATTAAGAAAGAAAGTGTATGGCTCTTATCTTCAATAATATAGAATACTATTATTTTTTAGCTGAAGAATTTGTTCAAGTTGTTCTTGATAACAGTTCAATTGAGTTTCATCAAACATTCTCCTGATAATTCCATTATCGTTGACACAGTTAAAACCAGTATTCAGAATTCACTTGAATATGCTAGACAGCGTTGCTTTCCAGAACTGAATTATATAGTTATTGAAACGAAAATATCCACTGCATATGTTAAGATTATTCATATGAAACGGAATACTGATAATTTTTTCTGGCAAATGATTTCAATTGAATTGTTGTCATAAGTCGCCATTGGATTAGTGTATACAATCTTCCTTTTGAAGTTGTTATATTTTTTAGATAACTTTTGTTTTATGTTCAATCTTCATCTCAAGTCTTCCTTGGGTTTTTTCCAGCAGAATATGACTTTATATCAGTTTTCTTTGCAATTTTGCAACTTGTACATAATTCGGTCTATTGTATCTTTGTTCATTTCTATAACTTGTTGAATAATTGATTTTTTTTAAATATTTTCATTCAAAATATGCAACAAAACATATGGTTGACGTTCTTTTAGCAAATTTGCCCCGTTTTGTATAATGAACATTCACTCTCATGTCGCCAGTCGATCAATATCCGATTTAATAATAATGTTAACCTTTTATATTTTTTCATTATAATACTGTCATTTTTTCTCTTCATGTGATCGTATATATGTTTTGTACAGCGGTGTGTGTCGCAGTGAACATCACTTACTACACTTTGTATTATTTTACGTTTTTGTAATTTAATAGTATAATGCGAAATAAAAATGAATATATCAAATCATGCACTCCATGATAACAGATTAACTTTTAATACCATGGCATGTGTACAATGGCAATTCATGATTAGAACAAACGTTAACATAACATAGTTAACATAGTGATAATCAGTTCATGAAGGATTCTGAATAAAAGCAATATGAAAAAGGAAACTATCATATCGTTAGTATTAGGAGTAAATAATGTACTTTCTTTCGCATAACTTATTTGCCAAGTCTTGTTTTCTATTGAACTATAATATATAGTACATTATATATAATATGGCATTGCTGGTGTATGGGTCAGATGGCTATAATACAAAGATACATTAAACTCAAGTCAAAGGTAAAACTTTTAGTACATATCTTAACAAGGTTACTAATCTTCCAGTCCTTTTATTTTACTGATTCCGACTGTATCCCAAATAATACTATACACAAAAATAAATTGGGGTGCCTGAGTGATATGATGTATAGTAATGTGATATTTGTAATAGTAATATCAAAAGCTGATAATTGAGTATACAAGGTAACCTCTATGTTATCCACCGTAAATTTGAAACAAAACAAAAATATACTTTCAAGGCGTATATTCGTCATTTAGGCACACACAATATTGTAGAGAAAACTGTCTTCAACACACTGTCGTATGTTCAGCCGAGTAAAAATAGCTTTGAAAACTTGCCTACATAATTATATGTTCTAGATGTTCGCTTGCGTCAGGGGTTTGAGATGTGAGTTTAATAGCGTGATATAGGCTGTCGAGGTTATCTTAAAATGCAATATCTTTTTCTTGAAAATGACCACGTATACTCAATCGATCATTAACTTTATATGGAATTTGCACCAAACTCAGCGAAATGATTGAAGCGTCATTTCAATACTGGTAAAGAACTGGTCCTTTGAAAGCACCATCTCACTGGAGGCTGCCGTGTATGAAGGTATACAAGAGCATATGCAATTCAATGATGAATACCGAACTCTTCAACCGCATAATTTTTCTCATACTAGCGTTTGAAATAAATAAATGACTACAATTTACATTAAAATACACCATCTTGAAAATCTTTGCTATAACTTCAAAATATTCACTGGAATAGATTGTGAGTGCCAATAATACCTACATATTGCCATATACAAATAACTTGATAAAATATTATTTACATTAAAACAAGGTTTACTAGACTTTTTTGTCAAACCATATTGTTATATTTTAATCTGTTTCAAGACATTTTATAAACATATTTCAGTAGCACAACAATTTGGTGACTATCATTGGTGGCACAATTTTTTTCCAATGCAAAATATTTCCAGGAATAGTTATACATCTTGTACAGCAAACTGTCATATTCATTGTCGGGTTTTCGGGATCTTTAAAATTATTAAATGCACAAACAGCCTGTAGATACAATATTGCTAAAGAAGACCTTCATATCGAATTGCTATTGGAACTATACCATTTCAAGCTACATGATGTCTAATCAAATAACCCAGCAATCAATCAACACATCGGCCAAAACGTACGGTTATAATTTGATATGTGTTGTTGATCGATTAGGTGGGAACGACGAGCGTCTGTTCGTATCACGCACGCAGAACGTGTTTAAGTTGATTTTACAAGTAGTTAATTGGATTGGATTGGTTACTTATAAGTTTTGACCGCTTACATTGTGTGCATTGCGACCAAGAGACAAAGTACGATACGCCCTATTAAAACACTGGCTATGATAAAGATGGCGTAATCAAAATGAACCTTAGCTTATATGGTAACCAAAACAACGAACAGTCGACCGTTGGGTGCTCAGAAACACAGACGGAGTTAGACTGTAATATTTAAATTAAAACACATGTTTGTGAAGGTAATATCGCGATTTGTTTCCTGCACAAGGGATGGTGGTATTTTTGTAAAAATATCTGTCTACATTTGGCTGTGTCGTGGATACGATTAGGTGTGGATGGCGAGTGTATATTTTTTTGTACATATTGACCTGCACAACAATCTCAGACCCCATTTGTGGATAATATTGGACCAAAGTTTCATATGCACGGTTGACGAACATCACCCTTGAAAATCTAGTACAGTATCACTTGTGCATGACAAAGTCCGTTTAAGGGTAAGACACGTCGCATTATTTGCTGATTAAATAATTGGTTATTTATAAGTATTGTCTACGCATTGATCATATGGTGTGCATTGTGTAAAATAGGCAAAGTACGATACGCCCTATAATAACACTGGCTATGATAAAGATGACGTGACCAAAATAAATAAACCTACGCTGGTTACCAGCGCATCAAACGGTCGACTTTTGGGTGTTCAGAAACACACACAGCGTTAGACTGTAATATTTAATTAAAACACATGTTTGTGAAGGTAATATCACGATTTGTTTCCTGCCCAAGAGATGGTGGTTTGACCAAGTGCCATTATGTAAAAATATCTGGCTACATTTGGCTCTGTCATGGATACGATTAGGTATGGAAGGCGAGTGTATATTTTTCCGTACATATTGACCTGCACAACAATCTCAGTCCCCATCGTTGGATAATATTGGACCAAAGTTGCATATGCGCGGTGTGACAACATCACCCTTGAAAATCTAGTACTTTATCACTTGTGCATGACAAGGTCCGTTTAAGGGTTATTATTTGCTGATTAAATAATTGGTTATTTATAAGTATTGTCTACGCATTGATCACATGGTGTGCATTGTGTAAAATAGGCAAAGTACGATGCACCCTATTAAATGGTCGTTTTTTGTTTGTGCAGAAACACAAACAGCGTTATGCTGTAATATATTATTCTATTATACAATGTCTGTGATTTGTGAAGAAAAAAAATACTTATTTCAAAAGAAATTTCCCACAATAGAAATGCAATATTAGTATAACATTATTTCTGTTGTTGCATGTATAAAACGCTATTCCGAAAAAAAATCTAATTTTGCACTTAATATTGCATTTAAAACGTATTCAGTAGTTCCTACAATGATGAACTAATTGTCTAAGCAAATTGTCCACCATCGTGATTTATAGTAAAAACACTTTATAATTGTTATGCTTTTTGATGAGTCCTGTTTGTGGCCTTCGGGAAATAGAAGTTCGTTTACAGCAACAATATGAATATGTTTGAACAACAATTATAGTACAAGTTGTTTTCCATATGTACAGAGCAATTATCGGCATACTAGTCTGAGTAGTTCAAATCAAAGGACAACGATAATCGTGTAGAGTTATAGGTCCATGATCATTATCTGAAGCAACGATTCATTTATACGACCTTTGTCTCATCTGGGACGGTCGTGGAAGGTCGTTTTCAGCGATACCACGCCAATTGGACGGTTTCTTGAACACTGAAAATATAATCTGTGTCGCGTCAGGTCAACCACAGTCCCTCTGTGAGTCAATGTACTATTCCGTGCGGGTGAATACACACTGGCCGCTTGAATGCTATTTGTCCGTACAAATGACTGTGACAGAAATGTATGCACGAAGCATGATCACCGAAATTAAACGTTTTTGTTGGACACATTCTAATTTGCCTTGACGTATAAATCCACATACACAATAATACACTCCTATTGTCAGCGTGCGCGTTTTTTTACACACACAAAATAAAATTCATTCAAATATAGCGCCCTCTATAGACGTTAATAAGGTAAGGCAAGCGTTTTTTTACACACACGAAATTTTCATTCAGTGATAACGCCCTCACTCACATCATTTCAAAAAGCGCATTACTTTAGAAACACATCAATTTAAAACACGCAAATAGTTTTAAACACATATCGATTTTTAAATACATACACCACTTATGAATACATGCCTTGATTTCAAATACATACATAATTGTTGTATACACACATATATCATTTTTACCCACATAATATGCACGTAATTTCAAAATGAGCACATTATTCTCAAATACACACGTCATTTTAAGATGCACACGGGAAATCATATACATTTTCATTTTAATCATGTCTTTCTAAAACACACACTCAACATTTATTATAGTATAAACAAAATAATAATTTTAAATTCACTTGTTGGACACATAAAATACATATATTTCATACATTTACCTAGAGACAAAATTTGAGTTAGAATAATATGTTGTTAAATTCTCAAACTTGACATTGAGCATTATTATATCAATTACTCATCAACCATGACAGATAATCTAGATAAGATGAATATTAATTCACACTAATATACTGTCCAGATATTAACCAATAGAATGTATTTGCTATTTAAATATTTTTTAAATATTATGAATATTTCATCGAAATACAACAAATTCCTTCTATCTGGGAGACTACGATCAATGCAGGACAAAGCTATGATGCTTAATTGTGGCATTGTCTATGATGTTTAGACATGCACCGGACATTTTCTTATAATTATGACCATCTAAATACAGTAAGGAAACGTAAGTGTGTGTTGTTAAATGTTCATTATCAGTGCAATTCTGTTTATATCATAAGTAAGAAAAAGTTTTTGTCGAATATGTTATATCAATCAGTTGTCTGTGAGTTTTAAAAATGCACTGTATCGTATTCAGTCATGAGAGAAAGTGTATCGTCTTTATCGCCTGTTTGCATTGTCTTTTTTATTATTATATCTCTAAGTCTTCTAAACGTAATAGAGAGTTTAAAATTTGCGTACATAGCGTAACGTGATGTTCTAATTTCGTTTGCATTACGTTATCGGGTGTCAAAAAACGATTGAGTATAAGCTCCCACAGCAGAGGTTTCAGGGCTGTTTGCCGAAAACTCTTTCAGCCGATCAATGTCACGCGTTATCATCCGTCTAAATACATGCATCTTCGCGGAAGTGATCATTCTGAAATGTTAATGAACAATTCATTAAGTTCAGTTCCTTTTAAACTAACTGGTTAGCACACGCCTTTCGAGAATCATAGCAGAATCATAGCCTTGAGACAATTTATATAGTATGTTTAATGCCAATTACAAATATTTATTTGGTAGATTAGGGTGGTACAAATGTTTCGTATCGTGTGCTTCCGATGAGTTGTTCTACAAATGATCAAAACAGAGTAGAAATATTGGTCACTTAGATCATGTATGCTTGGAAATAAGCAACATGCGAGAAAGATGAGTTACACATGTTGTCACAGTAGGTGAAGACAAAAATAACGTTTGTTTCAAATGACGTCACTAAGTTACAACAACAATCAAACATTTGTAAAAATTTTCATCATTACATTGCTGATTAGAGAAAGAAATAATTTTCATACCGACTTGTATATAACAAGTATTTTCCTCTTTCCTCTGGGATTCCAAAGAATATATTCCCCGATGTTAGTTTACGGCGTTTTTTTCTGTAGTTTTAAAATTCCTCCTCGTTTGATTAATTTAAAAATAAAAAAACTGTTTGCAATGCCAGAATAGATGCAACTGTTTCTTCTTGTTTAACAACATTTACAGACATTATTAGTTCTAAGTTTGTTATGGAAAAAGACTTAATTTGTTGCAAGAATAAATGTAAAATTTTAAACTGAAAATTTCTCAAATCTCAAATCAGCCGGATCTTCATATCATCATTTCATTTTGGGATTTATAACGTGTTTTGACCAAAAATATATACTATAATATTATAATAAATTTTCGTGTTTACCCCGTATACCAGGGTACTTCATTGTACCTCTTTAAATGCATTATCTGCCAGCAACTTTTCCAATGCAGATCTTCTGATTATTTTACTTGAAACTTTTCGTATGACATTAGGTGACCCTATTCTAATATAAGTTAGAGATTAAAGCTAAAATTTGATCGCATGTTGTGTTATCTTTTATGCATAACTAGAACTAACAGTTTGATAACTGAAGTGAAAGAAGAACACCCTTATTTTATTTGTTTGTCACTTAATGTTCGTATGTATAGAGCTGTTATGTAATAACGGGTGACATACACAGTCACAGTTGTAGATCATGGTATATAATGCTGAATACTGCATTCTGGCTATCAATGTGACAACAAGGTCATTAGGGTAGTTGCCCATCTGTTCAGTAGACCCAAGGCTATACCTAATTCATTTCTGGGCATGTATGTGTGAATACAATATAGTGGGGGTGATATTTGCGGCGTTGCAAAGGTCGGTATTAACTGTACCAGTACCTAACGTTTCAGAGACGGGCATAATTCAACAAAATTCAGCAAACGTTTTTAATAGAAACTATACCAAAAATGTTTACTTTTGTAATTTGTAATCTGGGCACAGAGGGTCTCGATTAGCTCCTCGTTGTCAAATAAATGAAGATTCCTAATTATCGATCAGTTCAATATGTGGTTTTCCCTAGTCGCTACCTAACAAGATTGAAAATGCCCGTCTATTTGATTTTACAACATCAACACACAGGTAACTGAACACCGCAAATACTAGAATGAATTAAATCTCGTACAAAGCAGCTCTCGCGAGAAACTGTGATGTTTATAGCTGTCACAACTGCGCACGGCGCTGAGACTAAACTACCTATTTCATTTAAGTCATTGGCTTTTATATTATGTTTCGTGGTTTGGTCCCTTTTTTATTTCAATTTTGTACAGACAAAACAACAACAGCAAGGCTACCATGAATAAAAGCATTGAGTTGTTGTCTATAAACATTGTCAACTGTTGATTGAATGAGTATTTGGTGTGTAGAACAGAAAACAATCATTTATAGTCGTCATTATGTCTGCAGTGAAAGGGAAATACGAAGGGGTTGTGGTTTGTCTAATTCCCAACTGTGTGCCTGGTCATGTCCTACAAATATTGGAAGCTTAACGACACGCCATGCCGCAAGGAAAACCTATACAATGAGCATGCCATTTTTACCGTGTACATGTATATTCTACATACCTCTCACAGTTATACTAGTTTGGTGAAGGAGCCAGTTATAATGATAAAAACGTCCTCCACGAAGGCATTTTAGTAGGATGTTACATCTTCATGAACACGGCTAGATGTATCGTATATCGTATATATCGTATCAAATGTAATATTATGTGCAAATTTAGATAGTTAAAATTGCAATATTTCTTCGCGAGTTTAAATTAGTAATTCAAACAGGGATAGCATTTTACAAAATTGTATTTCTTGTTTGTGAAATTTCTTTGAACAAAGTATATCGGTCCTCTTCACTAATCAAAGCCATTGCATTATGTATATCTACCTAAAAATCGGAATTTACTCAGTGTCAATGCAGTGTCATTTTGTAAGAATGTCTACACTGGCTATGACAACACTGCGCTGTGTCGTAGTTTAGGAATGGAAGGCGAGCGTGTACTTTGTTTGTACATATTAGCCTGCCCAACAATCTCAATCGCCATCTTTGAATAATATGGGACCAAATTGGCACATGCACCGCGTCACATCTCTCTTTAAACTAGGGTACTTTATCACTTGTGCATGACAAGGTCGGTTTAAGGATTAGACACGTCGCATTATCGCTGATTTAACTATTGGTTATTTATAAGTATTGTCTATGCGTCGATCACAAGATGGACATTGTGTAAAATACAATGTATTTGTAAAAAATAGGCAAAGTACAATACGCTCTATTGAAACACTACTATGATAAAAATGGCGTGACCAAAATAAATAAACCTATGATTATATGATTACCAAAGCATCAAACTGTCGACTTTTGTGTTGACAAACAGAAAAACAGACAGACAAAATAGTTTGTTCAAAAGAAGTTTCCCACCCATAAAATGCAACATTATTAAATGTAAATCCCTTTGCTGCATGTTTGAAACCCTATTTCGAACTCGTGAAAAAAATATTACAGTTTGAACTATTTTCACATAATATTGCATTTGAAACGTATTCAGTAGTTCCTACAGCGATGAACTAATTTTGTAATTAAATTGTCTACTATCGGCATTTATATTACAAACATTTTTTTAAGTTTCTTCGAAGCGAAGTGCAGTACGCGTTGTTTGTCTTGTGAACAGAGTAATTATCGGTCGTAATAGTCCGAGTAGTTACAAAAAATCAAAGCACTGATAATCCTGAGGAGTTGTAGGTCCATGATGATAACCCATTGCACAAATTAATTTGTACGGCCTTCGCCTCATCTCGGATGGTCATGGAAGGTTGTCGTCAGCGAAACCGTGAATATACTGCGTGTCACGTAAGGTCAACCACAGTCTCTCTATTGATCAACGTACTAAACGGAGCCGGTAAACATACTCTGGCAGGTTGAATGCTATTTTTCATTACAAATGACTGTGACAGAAGTGTATTCACGAAGCATAATCACTGACATAAAACGTTTTTGTTGGACACAATCTAACTTGCCTTGCCATAGAATAAACACTACACGAAATAAAAATCATTCAAATATATCGTCCTTTATAGGCACTTATAAGTTAATGCAAGCGTTTTTTTTATAAACGCGAATTTTTCATTTAGTGATAACGCCCTCACTCACATCATTTCAAAAAGCACATTAGTTTAGAATACACATAAATTTAAGACACACAAATCGTTTTTAGACGCATATCGATTTTTAATTATAATATGATCAGTGTGAATCTAGCCATCTGATTGGCTGAAGCCAGAGTTTATATCTGGCAATATATGACCCCGGTCCTGTTTGATGAATAATTAATAAAACAACTGGATTGAAATACGATAAATATTGTCGTCTGCAAGTTACTAGCGGCATTTTCAGAACATAGTAATTATGCCAGACGACGAGCCTCAGATCAATTTTGATCTCAATTTTAAATGAGACCAGCTGGATGAAATTGACGCTACTGATGAAGAACTTCTTCAAGCTACAATTGAATAAGAGCAACAGAACGCCGGCGTTAATAACGAGCCAGATCAACAGATGCCGGTATCTGCCAAAGGGCAAAGATTCCTAGAATGTTCTGAAGAAATGGTCGAAAACTTGACAGCAAAGAAAAATGAAGTGACTACTAACGCCTCAACAAAATGGGATGTGAAATTACTCAAATGTAAGTGTGTTAAAAGTCAAAATTAAAAAAAAATAACATCGTAACTATAGTTTGTACCAGCGAACGCCGCCATTTTCGTTGTTTGTAAACAATGCGTTGAATGTTTGACCCCATGATGACACAATTTCCGTACTAAAATTATGTTTCTTTTTGTATAGTGTGGTGTTCTGTACGGAACATCGACCCAGCCTTCGACATGGTGGAAGTGCAAGAGCTGTCAAAAATATTGAAGCATTTTTATGCCGAGGTCAGGGCTAAACACGGGGAAAGAATACAGCATAAGAAGCTACGCTGGAATTCGAGCAGCAATCCATCGCCACATAACCAATGTTCCATCCAATCGCCCCATTAACATTATCAAAGATCGGGAATTCCAAACTGCCAATAATATATTTATAGGGAAAGTAAAAAGTTTGAAGCGGGGAAGAAAAAATAAAATAAAACACAAAACGGTTATCAGTGCGGGAGACATGAGTAAGATGTTTACCAGCGGGACACTGTCCGATCGTGACCCGGTGTCACTTTTACGTTTGGTGTGGTTGTATGTAGAGTTATTCTATTGCCGAAGGAGACGGGAGGGTTTTCGGGATTTACACAAAGAGAGTTTTGTTTTAAAGAAAGATGACAGGTGATGCCAGCTTCACGGAAATGTAACAAATTAAGTGGTGTGTTTTGAATTGGATGCAAGACCAGTGGGTTATTAAACAATGGTTCTGTACACACTTCCACAAATGTGGATGGTTTGTTTTTTCTTAATGTTGTAAGAGAGAACCAGGTCTTAAGAATGTCATGATAAAATGCTGGAAGGCCAACGATGGGTTCGTTAAGACGTGTGATAAATAGCTGTTTATCATAATTCAAACCATGTACCTGCCTGAGAAAATATTCCGTGAATGAGAAACTAGAGTGTTTCAAATTAGCATACAAATACCTTTGAATGAACTGAATACGGAAAGTAGCAATACGTGTGGGCAAGTGTATCAAACCTTGACCACCTTCACATATGGGCAGGTAAACCGTTTCGGCAGTAACCCAATGGCGATCTTGCCAAAAGAAATTCAGAAACATTTGTTGAAGTTGATCAATTTTTTCCTTTGGTGGACAAAGACAAACAAATCGGTGTAAAAGTTTTGATGCTATTAATTGGTTCACAACTAAAGCGCGCCCTCTATAAGACATGGCATTTGGTCCACCATTCGAGTTTTGATTCAACTTTTTCGATTAAGTTTTCCCAGTTTTTATCTAAGAATACCTGATTATTTCCAAGAAAAGTGCCCAAGATTTTCAAACCGTTATTGTTCCAGGTTATACCCATTGGTCTGTCGGTTCTTGTTTTCCATTTTCCGACCCATAAACCTTGCGATTTCCCGTAATTAACACGGGAATTGCTAGCACGTTCGTAGATGTGCAGCCACTCTTCAAGTTTGTCAAAATCACTATTTTTTGTGAGAAAGAAACTCACATCATCTGCATAGGCAGTCAGATTAACACTTTTGCCACACGAGTTACGTATTTTCACACCTTGGATTTGACTCTGGGTTCTGACTTTATGAAGTAACGGTTCTATGGCCAATGAATAAAGTTGACCTGATAGAGAGCAGCCTTGTCGTATTCCACGTGAAAAAGGGATGTGATTTGTGAGGCTATTGTTGATACGTACGTAACGAGACTTTGTGTATCGGAATAAATGAGCTGAATGTATTTGACGAACTGTTCCCCAAATCCAAAAGCCTGCAGTGTACTAAAAAGATAACTGTGATGAATACGATCAAACGCCTTCTCCTGGTCAAGAGAGACAATGCCGAGTGAGATATTGTTTTCATTTGAGTATGTTATGACGTCACGTAGTAGGTTTATGTTATCAAAAATCTGTCGACCCGGAACACAGTACGTTTGATCAGTGTGAATAATGTTACCCAGTACACATTTTAACCTGAGTGAAATAGCTTTGGTCAAAACCTTGTAGTCGGCACATAAAAGGCTTACTGGTCTCCAGTTTTTCAACAAAGAATTATTTCCTTTTTTTGGAAGGAGAGTTATCATAGCCCGCCGACAAGACAAAGGCAGAATACCGTCCTCTATGGAGGCTTTAAAAACATTATATAGATCTGGTCCAATCAGTGACCAGAAATGTTTATAGAACTCCCCCGGCAATCCATCAATGCCGGGTGATTTACCGTTGGAGAAAAGTTTAACTGCACTTGTGAGTTCATCATATAACAATGGCGCATCGCAATTGTCTCTAAGATTATTATCAAGTCTGGGAAGATCTGAGAGTATTTTGTTACGGCAGTCCATTGAAACGGGGTCAGGAGAGAACAGTGAAGTATAAAAATTGTTAGCCAGTTGTCGCATTTCGCCTTGATTTTCAGTTACAGTACCGTCTGTATGCTGCAACTGGGTCATGACCTTTCTGGTACCTTTGTGTCTTTCAATGTCAAAAAAGAACGCTGTTGGCGCATCGTTCTCATTCAGGATTTTGTGCCGGGACCTGATTGCGGCTCCTTTAGTTTCGGTTTGAACCAGGTTTTCTAGTAGCGCCTTTTTGTCATTTAATTCTGTAGTCATTGATGGAGTGTTATGTGAGTTTTGTTCAAGGTGTGCTATTTCTTTACAGAGTGTGTATTTAGTTTGTTTGTAACTATTACTAAGTTTTGCTGTATATTGCTTAGTAAGTTCTTTAATTTTAACCTTCCCAACATCCCACCACATTTGCAAAGAGTTGAAACGTGGCTGTTCATTACGCCTTAGCAACCAATAATCATATAGTATTTGACAGTACTCCTCGTCATAAAGTAAGCTGGTGTTGAAACACCAGGAGGGATTACGGTTATTGACACGTTTGAACGACAGACACAGTTTGACAATACAGTGATCAGAGAGGTTGAAATGCGGCTCGATTGACGTGTATTTAAATCGCTGTGTGAGGGATTTAGATATGAAAAAAAGTATCAATACGTGATTTATTTTGATTTCTTATCCAAGTGTATTCTCGGGCGTTCGCATTGACATGGCGCCAAGCATCAATAAGTTTGAATCGCGCAGTTAGATTTGAGAGAAAGTTTGAAGATGGTGTGTGTGGTTCAGCACTGTTAGGCCTGTCAATATCTGGATTTATAGTGCAATTGAAATCGCCGCCCAGAATGACGGGATCTTGATTTATTCTATTAAGCAATTGTTTCAGCAATTTAAAGAAAGTTAATCGCTCCGTTCCATCCGTCGGTGTATATACATTTATTAGATGAACTGGGGCGCCATCAACGTTCACATGTGCATGTAGCAACCGCCCTGGAACAACGTCCTGAGAACTCAGAACATCAATATTGGAACGTGGATTTATTAGTATAGCAACACCTGCTGAATGTTTAGAACCATGTGAAAATAAAACTGGAGCCCTCCAAACCACCTGCCAATGAGGTTCATCCGAAACAATAGTGTGTGTTTCCTGTAGAAAGTGGAAATCACTAAAATGATTCATTTTTAAAAGTTCAAAGAGCTGATATCGCTTTAAGGAGTCACGACAACCGTGTACATTCCATGTGACAGCGGAAAAATTCGCCATTGAAATGAGCAAAAAACAACCAAGTATAACATAGATACAAGATTACAACCAGAGGTTCATTATACAACAATTCATTTATTTTTCGGTTTTTTAACCTGTTGGGTAACAATACCACGTCGCTTGTTTATCATATAGTCACTGGCCTTTCCATGTGTGTCGTCACATTTACTCTGGTCAGCTTTCGCATATTTCAATTTATTTTCTTTGTAGTGCTTTGCAAGTCTTGATGTCAGTTTCTGTATCCGTATTTTTTCTTTACTAGGAACGTCAATATGTTTGCGTAGGTGGTTCAGTGACTTAATTAACAGTCTGAAATCAGCACAAAAAAGGGTAGCCTGCTCCACCAATTTTCTTGAATTGTATGATTCTTCCAGGAATGTCATCAATGATTCGTGAGAGAAGTTTTTCTGATTCTTTTGAAGATTCGTCTTGTGAAAGCTGAGATAGCTCAGACATTTCTGACGTCACTGACTCTGCATCATCTCTATCACCCGTCATATAGACTGGTTCAGAAGGTTTATTAACATCAAAATCAAAAGACATTGGTTCTTGCGAGTCCCCGGGGAGAGTAAACGAAGTGTAACTCTCCATAGAAGAGGGAGGGGTTCGTACCTTCTCCTCATTAGTATGATTTTAAAAAGGTATGCTATTAGAATTGATCGGGTTAACAGGTGTGTTTTGACTTAGGTCATCAACATTGATTGCATCAGAGTCAATGTCAGCAGGTGTTAGCGTGGGTGTATTGTTTTCATTGTTTACGTTATTTAGGTCAGGTTTATTTGCATTTACAGTGTCAGTACACATGGCGGTTTGATCAGTATTTGATTCATCTTTAGAAAGTTTGCGTTTCACGCTAATCATGTTAGATATCTCGTCATTTAATTGAGTGTCATTTATATCATTTTTTGAAGTGGGTAGATCTTTATCTTTACGTAGATCAGTTGGTGACGGTGCATGCGATTCAGTTTCATCAACATTCATTTCATTTTCATTGTTTTTATCAGTTAGTGACAGCGTGTTTTCCGCGCTATGTGTATTAGTTTCAGAGTTTGTATTGACATAGTCATCAGTATATAGCTTTTGGTTATTTTGTGATGTGAGTGCAATATTGTCACGGCAGTTACGCTGAACATGCCCTTGTTTGTGACATTTATAGCAAGTGATCTCATCTGTAGACAAATAAATACGATATGACCTCTCCTCGTACACAACATTAATGACACCTTCCAGTTTATCTTCACACAACATGTAGTCTTGTCTACGAAAAGACTTAACATGTTTCAAGTCTGGATTTTTACATCCCAATGGTATTAAGCGAACCGTGCTCACAACACGTCCGTATCGTTTTAACTCGTCCTGTAAAACATGACTAGGTATAAAGGGAGGAACTCCCGACAGTACGACCTTGGTCGCAGGTTTCACAAGTGGTTGAACATAAATAAAAGAATCACCAATTGAACTTATCCCAGCAGCACAGACCTCCTCGACTGCCTCCAATGAGTCCAAAAAAACGATCACACTGCCATTAACCCGTGACGCCGCTACAACATGTTTCGGCCCAAGCATATCAGAAATTGCGCGAACATACACTTCAATGCCAACACCAGCAACAGATTCACACTTCAGGCCATGTTTACGAGTTAAACCCGCAAAGGGATTGCCACGTGAAAGGCTCGCCGAGGTGGCGGCCATATTGGATGGATGTACTCGCGGGTCTGAAAAGACCCACGATGTAAAAACAAGTAAAAGAACGGCAAAAATATGCCCAAGAACCAAAAGCAACGTACCAGTAGAACCACAGAGTACTTGTACAGACACTTGTTGACAAATTGAGGTAAACTTAGCTTGCAAAACGGCGAAAACGACCAATTCGGAAGGAGCTCAGCTCAAACACGTCCGTATGCAAATACATACATACATACATTATTCTATGGATCGTTGATTGATATTACGCCATAATGCAAATGATACTATTATCAATGGAAGTGTCGACGAATTGTAATTCCCTCGTCCACCAGTGCAGCAGTCACGATAAACAGGCAGTTTACGAGAGTGTAACAATACGGAACGCATTGGGCCACTTTCTGTCTGAAATACTCTTACCACGGAGACTATTTTGATTCATATGGTAGTCAGCCCACGGAATTTAAGAAGTTCTCGTATGCGGATCTACAATCATCGAATTTCAAGTAATACATCCTGTATTACTCGTTGTGTAGATGTCGTTGAGGTGAGCCATTCATGAAAGGTCAAACTTGGTCTATGGCCGTTGAATCTTTGGCAAGAAGGCAAGGACATATCTTCTTGGCCGGGGGAAAACGAAAATCCCTACATTACACCGGAAACTCATTCCGTGTGATGATTATTTATGTCACAGTTATTTCTTGAAACGATCAGGTGAATATATATTTTAACTCATTGAACCGTAGTCCGCCATTTAAAAAAAAAACGAAAAAAAAAAAAACGAACGTCGATCAACCACACTTTCCATACTTTGCATACTCCAAATTTTACCAGATTCAATCCATCTCTTTTACTAGGTGACTCGTACTTTTATATTTCCAACCTATAACTTATATCTTTTAATATAACTATTGGTTTTTAATATTATTCTCTCTCTTGTTTCTTCTACGACAGATGAGTGATTCTGAATTAGAGTGATGGAATAAAAAAAATATACAGACTATACAGGAAGGAAGTAAGAAATATAAAAAAATGAACAACATATTTATATATAGAATGAATTATTATTTATTTATCACTGTTTACTATAATTGACGGATCACCATGGTGACGTCATCTTTTATGCACGGATCCCAACCCCGTGTGACGTCATCCCATCCAAATATGAACAGTGCCCTCATGGTTGTACCTAAACTGCATGCTAAACTATTCACGTACATTTCAGATTTCATAGAATCCTTATTATATTTTATGAGATTTAAGGATGTAGTAGACTTACGTGGTGATTTTTTTCTTCATTTTTTTTTTCTTTTATTAAATGGTAACTTGTACCTATAGGCAGCCATACGACCTTGTTTTTCTTATTAAATCACGTTTTCATTTCAAGAAAAAACGGCTTTTTAACAACAACAAAATAATTTACAATTAACGGAAACCCCTCTGAGCCAAAACAATAACATTTGTAATTAGCTTGATCCCTCAAATAAACATCGCGTGTACTCAGTCGTTGCTGATAGTTCATCGCATCGCTTTTCTCTACTATATATTACTGTTCATTTATTTTGTTTTGACCAAGTTTATTTTGAAAAATGCCACAGGGAAAAATTGGAAAAAGAGGGTTCCAATGACAGGCGAAACCTGCAAGTTTCTGAACAGCAGAAACCGTATTTTTTTTCTACGAAACACAGTCTCTCTATGAAATAAAGTCGGACGAGTCGACAACAGACAAGTCGAGTGAAACTCCAAGTGACATCTGCTCCACCGCACTGGAGACTGAAGACACCACCGTAACTACCTCGAATGCTAACGATGAGGACACCACTATACTGTCACTGGAGGCTGACGACACAGCATCAACATACAGGATGAGCATGATGTCGAAACGAGAAATATCGCCAGCGAAGTCTGCAGTATCTGGTAACGCTTGCGGTGAAGCGAATAACACTAGGCTCGTCACCTGGATATATGGATTTCGAATCTGGCTGACCACTGTAAATGTTCTCGGTGTAAAAAGGGAAAAATAAATATCCATGAAGAATCTCGTTATGGCTGGGAATCTCACTTTAGTCACCGGTGCAAATGCGACCTTTCGAACATGGCACATGCACGCGGATTGGCTAAGAATACGAGGTAGTCAATAATAGACTAATCAGGTCCATTGTGTCATGTGGGACGGCAGACTGACTTTCAAATTTCGGTGACGCATCGGTGGTTCGTAGACAAAGCAGTTACACGTACATTCTTTGCTCTTGGAAATGAAAACTGTTTTGTGCTGGTAATAATTTGATAACAATCGTACTGCAAGTCGACAAAACTGAACTAAACGAAACTCCGATTGTAACGAGTTATAGAGCAAAAACGACGACCTGTAATTCACGGCAGTACTGTCGGCAAGCTTGGCTGACTTGCTTCCAAGCGGATTCAGTCAGCAAATAGTAGGCCATATTGTGACTTCAATTACGATTTTTAATTGATATTCAACAACAGAAGTTTCATCGCCGATATTTAGTAAAAATAAAAAGCGTAGCTTTACTGAGTACTCGCATCTCATTATGTAGTTCTGCTCTGATGACAGTTCAGGTGCCGTGGCTTTCGTGAAAGTTGCAAGAAAGGGAGCGTAGACACGACAGTGTTCAAGTTTAACGGTCACATATCACGTTTTGTACATAAACAATTGCCAAGTTTGTTGTGATATGGGATAACACTCGAAACTAAGCTTGTCAAGCAAATAAACTTAAATTGATAACGGGATTACACTGTTTATTCAAGGGCGGCCATACTTCGTTTTCACGTTGCTTTTTTCAAATTATCGATTTTTTCACAACTTTATCGGCCATGTACCAAACGGGTTGTTTAGATTTTTATGAAACAAACACAATAGCTATCTTAAACATCAAAAAACAACTGAATACGATGCGCTGAACAGAAAATATTCTCTCGACTGTGCTACTTTTGGTTTTTGAGTCTTTTCAGCCATTTGAAACGTAACGTGTCTAAAACCACAAAAATCACGATTACGCAAACAGTTCTTGTCCGATTTCATTGATTTTTTTTCAGATATTGAACTCAAGATCAATTGAAAACAAAATGTAAAATATTTTTCAAGTATCAGTAATATTTCATTACTAATTGACCTGTGAAACGAGAGCACTCTAATTTATTACAGAATTCTTCTCTGTCGCTTTTTAAAAGAACCAAACAATTCAGAATTCATCTCTTTTACATTATTGTTAAGAACATTGTAGTCTTTCTTTTCTCATAAAAGTATGTTGGCTAACTGTTTTCGTTTTCTAGTAGCAGTAAGAATAGCACAATCGATTGTGTTTATTTAACAGTCACGTGACGTAATTAATGTTGACATTAGTCTTATATTTTTTGGATAGAGTGTTGCAAGGGCCACAATAACATGTAAAAATTGTTAGTCATTAATCATTATTACTATTTTTATCAAGCTTTTTCTGTTTTGCCCAACGAAAGTCTGTACATCCTTAATTTGCGCTACCATTAGTTAGTTTTTATGGTACATTTTTCATTTTTAAGCTTGCTTGACCATCTGATTGAAAAACATACATGGCTCAGAAAATGTTTAATTGTAAATGTTGATCTGAGGCTAGGTTTGAAAGAAATCATTAAATTCAACTTAATACATATTGTTTTTGTCGTGGTCAAGCATCTGGCTGCACTAAAAAATGTTATTTTAATATTATGTGTCTGGGTACATGCGATTTACACATACTGGATGTTCAAAGATCATTTCGTTCATTCCACACTCATGTGTAGTCTACGATACGTAACTTCATTCGCTTACACAAAATTCATGTCTATCAAACTAGACATGTTAATTAAGTCATTTAAATTTTAATTGATTATTTGTACATTATATAATTATCAACAATGATTGATTTAAATTGGATTTACATTGCGACATATACATAGCAAGGGCAGTGTAAATGGTTACAATCACACTGCAAACTACGTGTATCTGATGCCTGCCAAGTGTTTACATTTTGTTTGACCTATGACATCATGCATATCTGCACGTAGTATTGGGGTCAATGACCACGTAATATTGTATTCCAGTTTAAAAAAGTCATGCGGCGGTATGCGTGGAATACACACTCAAAATTGTGATATTTGAGTTAACCAACGTACCCTATAGTAGTATACAACTAATGTTTTTATTGTTTTTAAAAACATCACGTCTTAAAGGCTGCAATTATTTCTGTTCGATAATAATACACATATTTCTAAATACTAATGAGGTAAATTTGTAGATATTTAGCATATATGGTATTTTCTTTTATTACTATATTTGTTGCAAAGCTGAAACATGATTTGGGGTTTCAGTGTACGCCCATCTACGAGGGTCTACTCCTGAGTTACAATAAATTTGTTCAATAGTATCCATTTTGATAATTTGTCAACGCATTAACACGACACAAGTGTTATTCCTCTCAACCACTAAAATGCCCATGCACTGATTATATGCTTTAATCATTTAGTCAACGTACAACCATACCATTAGTCCGATAATGACATTTAGTGATTGATTGTTATAAGTATTCATGGAATTTTAATGAATAAAGACAAGAATATCGTACACTGAAATAAATTTAATAAATATATTAAGAAAATAAAAATGATTTTTTTTTCAAAGATGAAGACGCAGAATCAAAAGGCAGAAAATTGTTGCAGTGTAACATTAAAAAAGAAAACAACGTATTTAGTTTAAAATAGCTTAAGTAACAATATACCGGTTCCATATCGCTTAATTTATTACACAATAATAGTAAACATTGTTGATGGGTTCATTGTCGAGGAAACACATAAACTTTATTGTATAATCAGGAACGTATCTTTAACATTCCTATATTCATATTTGTATACCGTAAAACGTACCTTATTATGATTCTCATCAGCCCCAATCTGTGTGTACAGTGCTAATTGGTTAAACAGCTCATTAAAGAACACCAAATTAACCGCAAGCAATATGTGGATAGGAGCCAATTATATTATTTCTGTACTGCTTTAGATATTACATCCTCAGTAGACCTCATAGAAGCAACAGTTTGAGACTTAAAATCTTGGAACACATATGAAATAAAAAAAATGGAATGTTACTTACAAGTTTAGTCGGCTGCCAGTGCAGATTACTCAACACTCAAATCACTCATGCACTGTTGTGTGGCTCACCAAGTGAGCATTTTAATATTGCCAGATTGCATCTGCAAAAGAACTGAATCCATCACGCTAATTCTCAATGATCTTCACTGGCTTCAGTCGAACAGACATTTAATTTAAAACCTACAATTACCTATTAGTAGAAAATGTGTTTGAATCCCTTAATTTCATATCCATTCTTCACATGAATGTTTTTAAACAGTCAAGTCTTTTGACTTCCTCGTGAGTAGGACCTCAACCAAGGAACACTTAACCATTACACATAGTCATAAATGGGTGGACAAGATGGCCGGTTGCCGCCCGTGGCCAGTGCTCCCCTGTCAAATAAACATAACAGGGTGTGCCATAAAAAATGCATTGCATTAAAATATATTAAAACAAAATTTTATTTTTAGTTATATTTTTCATTTTTTCACTAGACAGGTGACGTTCCAAGCTTTAGATGTGTTATAGATGTTCCATTAAACTCCACCATTAAATGCCCAACTTTTTAGCAAAGAAAACTGTTTTAATCAAATTAACAACAAGAAGTAACATTAATCAGGATTTATTTTAGATAATGTGCGTTATTTCATGTCAAACCACTACACTTTTCGAACGTGAATCACTATCGCTATACTACTTTTGGTGCTAAAGGTCAGACCACATAATCAACATATTGTATGGCCGTTTTAAAGGAGGGGTTTCAGCACACTGTCTGTCCGTGAGTTGTGCATTGTTCCACGACAGTATCGACTTTTGTATCGCAATGCGTCAGACAAACGTAATTTGCACACCAATCGCCATTGACGACAGCAGTGACATTCACAAGATTAGTCTGTCCACAGATGTTTGTATTAAGTATATAAATTAGTGAAGCATTTATTTGTAAGAGCATTGCTTGGTGCGCAACTCTACGTTAGTTTTAATATCTGTTGCTTTGTGCCATCACCAGCGAAACCAATTCTTGCACTGATTGCCAACATTGTATAATACATAAATTACTAAATACTAACATATGCTCAACCACATCCCAACAAAACACAATTTCAAGTGTTTGACGGCGGCAGTAGTCGCGGAATAAATGTAACAGTAATGTATGCCCATGCAGATAGTAGAACAAAGCCATGTCGTTTCATAATTGCGATTCAATTGTATTGTTCAACTTATACCACGTTATTGTTTCTATTTCGGCAAATGGTTATGTAACAGTACTGCTTTGTTTTTCAGTCAATGATCAAATCACATAATGTCATAAACACTAATAAAGGCCAACATATATGTCAGTTGTACTTCACTGTTTTCAACCAATACCACTGCTTGAAGCACAAACTATACAAACATAAATACAAACACATCTTATCAGCTTCTTGTGTGATGTTACTGCCTATCGTGTTTGATCTGTCTGATTGTAGAGAACTCAATGGTACATGTGGCACTTGTGTTGTCTCGTGTTGTGTATTTGAAGTTAAGTTTTATGAAAAACATGTTATAGTTATCATAACGCTTATATATTTGTGATTTTTATCTCTCAAAGAACAATATCCAGAAGACATTTCTGTATGGATACATTGATGATCAACAATCGATGCTTGTAGTGATTGAAACTTTCTTTGTTACTTTGTGAGACTTATTGTTTTGGTAATACAACTTACTTAATTATACTACCTTAATTACTACCATATGAAGTTTTGTAAGTCATAAACCTGCGCTATTCCTCTATGATTGACACTCTGTCAAATTCATAGCTATGGTTAAACTAATTCGTAGTTAACAGTCTATGCCAGAACTGGAAAATAAATAAATAAATAAATAAATAAATAAATAAATAAATAAATAAATAAATAAATAAATAAATAAATAAATAAATAAATAAATAAATAAATAAATAAATAAATAAATAAATAAATAAATAAATAAATAAATAAATAAATAAATAAATAAATAAATAAATAAATAAATAAATAAATAAAAATGGAATTTAATTGCGAAAATCATAGGCTTGAGATACTTACCTTTTTAGTACAGCTTTGTAAATTACAACAACATTGTATGGACTAATACACTAAAAACTAGTAGTATCTTTGCATTGGGTAATATAATTCAGCACATATTATAATTCATCAGTACTATGTATGCAGAATTATAATACAGAATATATAGACCAATAAACTAGAACGGCATTACCTATAATACTATACAAAGTACATCATTGTATGGAGGATTTCATCCCAACAAGACTGAATTGCGTATACCACTGCGGTATCATGGTTGTTTCATATTGTGCTGTTTTCTTTACAGGTTTAATGTCGAACAACTACGTGATTCCGGCCACAATAAACTGCAAACTGAATACCTACAGGTGGAAAAATCCAGTTGTTTTGTCCCAGGGAACATCTTCCCAAAAGATAAATGGCAAGAAGGAGCAAATATTTAAAAACCAACAGCCTAGCTTGAGAAGCTAGAAACGGAGGTTGATACTTTGAAACATATGATTTCGAAGCACGACGAAAAAGTTAAGAAAAAAACACGATTATAAAAATTACAGCAAACATCACCTACAGGTACGTTTTATACCTCATTTCACACACATTTGTGTTTTTTTTCGAATTGCTGTCCGATTTTATCAACAACTCACTAATGATTATTATATTGCAACAGTTCAATCGCGACAAGTGTTTGTCATTGAAATAAGCATGGCGTCGCCATCTGAGTTGATGACAGATATAATCAATCAACAATGTCATTATCGCAACCGTCGGTGCATGTAAAACGGTATGACTGTTCTGGTATGATATGATTTTCCTTAAAATTACACGGTCCATTCAGCGATTACAACTGGTAACATATTAATATGTGTTGTCAGTTAAAACGTTTATTTTATTACACATCAACTGGACTTACGATTGGTATTGTCGTTTCGACAACTATCGTATGGCAAACCCATCAATTATTGCTTATATTGAATTTTCACTCGTGTGAAAAGATGTACATGCGTTTATTAGTTATACATGTTACCTATGGAATATTAACCAATGTCATAATTTATCCTTGCTGATTGAAAAGGGCGTTGGTGCCATCTTGGATGGCTGCATTCATTATGTTAATTATGTCACCTTCCGAACATGCATTTACATTTAGGTATCTGCAGAAATACTGATCGCATTAAGTATACTCATAAGGTTGTAGTAAAAGATGGAATCGATGACACGTCCACATTCCAAATGGGGTTGCAGTTAATCATCAATTGGAATTAACAGTTGCAGACAGAAAGAATGAGCGCGTACAGATATCATACAATTGGATGGAATCTACAGACGACAGTTACAGTTTGTTTGTTTTGACAGGGGTTTTCCTCCGTTTGACCTGACAAACGGTAGATATTATATCACTTATATTGGTAACAAACAAGTTGTCATATGTTATGACGACAATACCTTGATTACAACGTTTTCTGTTGAGAACCCTATGGGTATTGCATTAATAGACAATTATGAACATATTCTTGTAACTAGTTATTTAGAAGCAGAAAAGCCAGTCTGTGTGAAACACATTACAAGAGAAGGTGATTGTCCTGCTTCCTATCAGCCAGATGGTGAATCACTATTCAATCTACCATTTTCAGTAGCTGTTAATTTCAAGAATGACAATTTCTTCACAGACTACTAAAATAATGTAATATTTGTACTGGATTGTGAACTACGTGAATTCAAAAAGAAAATTTAGTTTAGAGATAGGGATAATGTTGACTACGAACCACGTGTAGTGGCGTGAAGCTAGGCGATTAGGTGCCGTACGCGAGCGCCGGTTCGAGTCACGCACGCAGTACGTGTTTACTATAATTAGACATAGTCTTTACCTTGCCGTTTATTCGGTGTTATTTGCTTACTTTACTTCCTATGTCGACAGCAACTATGAGTTTAAAATTATTTCTCAGTACTTATTCACTGTTACAAATGCTGTACCATTACTTTCACCATCCTACTACAGCCAGATCTGAAGGCCTTTGCCGCATTCTGGCCACGCTGTGTGGCGCGGATCGCGTGGACGGGTTTCATGTTCTCTGCACGTAATAAGCTCGGTTATTAAGCATCCTTTCTTGGGGATGCCCGGTGGCCGAGGGGAAGACGTGTAGTGGCGTGAAGCTAGGCGATTAGGTGCCGTACGCGAGCGCCGGTTCGAGTCACGCACGCAGTACGTGTTTACTATAATTAGACATAGTCTTTACCTTGCCGTTTATTCGGTGTTATTTGAAAACAAAATGTAGTTGTACTAGTAGGACTTGTGGCAATATAATTCAACAGTATTGAATACTCTAGCTCTAACGCCATTAGTCATTTTGTCTAGATTATTAAGTGGGGTTCTATCCTTATTCTGTCATCGTAAATTATAAAGTGATTTTAACATATTCAAGTTATCTCTCCATACCAAATATTTAATTAAGTAATTCAAACATACTGTTTTGTTTTTAACAAAGTAGAATGTCTTTCGTCGTTTATATGAACGTTTACAATAATTTGTGTTTAGTATATAGAATAATATTTTCTTTTTTTTTTATACAAATGATTACATGACTTAAAAGCAAATACTACATTTGCGAAAATTGTTTTGCAGAACAAAGAGACATGTATCAAACAGACACTTGATTGCATCAAGATCTATAAATTCAGAGTTCAGTCATCTGTTGACGCATGTCTTGCTTTTATGGATAACACACATTTCAGGTAGACAGTGAGTAACAGTGTCTGTAACATTCCCACGCAAACGTAATTATTCAAGCCCGGTTTCTATTAAATTATTGTAAACAGACGCGGTAAAACCTAACGAACCACCGTTATTGCAAACTCCGAATACACAATATACATGTAGTGAAAGTTCAGTAAGTTTAGCAACGTACCTCAATACACCTGTTCACGTGGACGACATTTCAGTTCTTACTTGTTGCACGCGGCAAAGACAATCACATTAACTCTCATCAGAACCTATGCTGTACCATGCCAGGAGTCAGTCGTCGATTTGCCACACTTCTCTATTTGACAAAATTTGCATAAGAATTCATTGCATACAACTTCGATCGCAAACATAGAAAAACAATATGTAGATTCAGTTTTATTCTGACATACATGTAAGAGTATTACAAGGGAAATTCCATAGGTCAAAAATCGTGTGGTGTTTGCTGAGGAAAACAATAAATGTAACTTTATTGCAGTGTTGCTAAGCAATCTTACACGCCCCGTAACTAACCGATTCGACTAGCCCATCACTTGCTTGGTTCAAAGTTCACAGAAGCACAGTGTTAAGCCATGGCACGATTCAGTGGAGCAAATCACAAGGAATTAATCAACCATCTTCGCGGTGAGTTCCGGCTGTTTGTTACATTAATTTACATATTGGGTTGCGTATCTATGGTGCATTGCACTTTTCTGTACAAATGACCACATGCGTTTCAGCTTAGTTCGAGTGAACATAACTATAAAGCGTGTTTTTTTAGCTTTGAAAAAGAAATCTGATATTGTATCCGAATACATATCAAAAAGTTGTGTTTGTGAGAAATGTAGTTTCGTTTTTTTTTAAAATAAGGTGGAAATCAGAAGCACGTACACATTCCACTGCCCCATCACGTGGCGGTCAAGAGCTAGTATCAGGAGGGAGTAAAGTATTGATAAGTTGCACCATATATCACGTAGACAGGTATCTTAAAATAAACAGGTCAGTTTGTTTAGATTTAACAAACCGTTACTATAACACGTAAAACTGATAACTCATATAATATACTGTGAGGCGTTTGACAATGTTGTAAACACGGACTTTGAACTTTGAACACCGACCAAATGTCAGACAAGCGCAAACTAGTACCAGACAAACAGGTCAGGTCAAACCATAGAAACGTGCCCATCTTTTTTAGCTAACAATAACGCTATGTCAGGACAGTTTGTATCTGTATAACTAGATATGCGATACAAATTGACTGTGAAAGATTGGTATTTTTTCCTGATTTGTAGGAATCTAAAAAATGTGTTTCACAACTTATCTCTTTATTTAGTTTCATGCCGTAATCAAGATGGCGGCCCCATATAGTAAATATTGCATTTATTTTATTATCACTTGTGCGCCATCTGACTGTGTCTTCATTCGTCTTTTTTTATCTCTATAAGAGGAGACAAATAATCAAAACACACAGACAGTTCGTGATCGAGACATTTCAAGAATGCTGGCAAGTCAGTCGACGTAACGTCCGATATTATCACATTATTATCGACACGATTGCAGTTCGCATTTATTTAATTTCAAGTCGCCTCAATAAATAACGTGACTTTCATCAAATACGGACTCTTGTCAGACAGTTTGAGGTTTAGGCTGCTTCATTTGACATGGGAATCTCCTTGCTTGGTCGATAACATATTTATTAAACTCTAACCAAAAGGAAAACAGTGACAAATATCATTAGGTTGATGTTCTTATCTCGAGATTAAGTGCTCCGAACAACACGTAACTCCGATGGCAGCCATATTCTTCAGGTCGAACAAAGGCAAGATGACAAGATGAAGTCAATGGAGAAGGTATTCTCAATAACCACAGTTTTTTGAAAGAAATAGACAATTAAATGTCTGCATGTAGGATGCAAAGAAAATATACAGCAGTAGTAAATACCACAAAGTCATTAGCAAAATGCTAGTAGTAGCAGACGACCAGTTCCTGGCGTTTTAGCCGTTCCACTTTCCCAGGAAAGTTTGAATACATTGACGTCATTAAGCCTCGTAATTTTGTAGTCGTTCGACCTCAACAAAATGGCTGTTACTAGAGTTACGTAATGTTTAGTGAGATAAATCCCTTAAAAACAACTCCAAACAGATGATTGTTGACACTGTTTTTGCACTAGCGGGTGTTTAATAAACATACTGTCGAATATGGTGAGTTCTATATGAAAATGGTGTACTTTCATCGAATTTTATTTGCGACGCCATTTGGCGCAAGTCCCTGGGATGAACCTTAGCTCATCTGTGTCGATAAAAACCATAATTTCTAAAAATAACAAATTTAATGACACCAAATGTATCCGGAATGACTAAAATAGCATCATGAAAACTAAAGACCAACACAAGAAGAGATATGAACCCACAGCTAGACCCACCCCGTTTGCGTTTTCGACATTTTTCAGATGTTGTAACCAGTAATCCAATACGAAAGAGCAACTGTTGGCTGGTTCCCGCCTCAAGTGTCATGGCGCAACTGTCATATGAGACCTGTAACTAGTAATGGGTCCAGCATTCTGATTCGTCTATCACTTTCCCGTTGCACAGAAACAGCGAGAAATGCTAGAACTATCTCAAATATGAAGTATAAGCAGGCAAACTGTATAGACATGGCGTAATGAGAACTTTTCTTTACGGAAAACAAATACAAGAATGTTTTCAAATTACGTCACTTAGTTACGTGCCCTTGGGTCGGAATCCCGGCCCAGTGAAACAATATATCGATTACTAGTTACCTGCGTCCAACTTACCGTTCGCAAGAGATGCCAGGAACCAGCGAAGTGCAACTGTATACCACACTTATATAGAGTGGTTTGCGCATGCGCCCAACCAAACGCAGCGTCTCCCAAATATCGCTTATCGTAATATGCTGTAATCCGCGAACCGCTAAGTTGAATCGAAAACAGTACAGCCAAGTCGATGATTTCTTAGAGATAACATGTTTCTATTTATCATATTTTCCAAACGTCTAAACGTAATTTTATTCTGTAACTTACACAATTCTTTGGAATAATTTGATTTAAATTCAGAAAATGAAAAATAAAATAGTCATGAACGTTAGCCGCTATTTTCAAAAACAAATATCTCACACGTCGTGTTCAAAATAAATATAAGATGTACGTTTTCGTTTAAATACATTGTTTACAAGAACAAGGCTTCTTCACATAACTTATATACTGGTATATGATCTGTAACGCAATATAAGTTTACTCATTTGTCGTGTTTTTGCGATTCCTTTAGACACTGGCAGTATAAAAACTGATCGTATTTATGACGCCATGATGGCAGTTGAAAGAGGAGATTTCACAAAGAGCAACCCGTGCACGGATGCACCTCAGAGCGTTGGTATGTATATAACGAACTTTAGTTCGAAACCAATCGTTCGAGCATATTCGATATAGATGAAAGACTTTAAACACAAACGGCCGCCTCGTAGAATTTTCCCACAAACAGTGCTTCAATATCTCTCATCGTTGAGTTCATTATTCCAAATGATTACATAGAGAACATTTGAAAAACAATTTAAAATAAACATTACTTTCTCACTCTCTGAAATATTTCTGCAGCCATTTGCGTTTTTGACCCTTACATCTATCTTGTCCTCTCATTTATAGGTTATTCAACAACAATAAGCGCTCCACACATGGTACGTATATATTATTTGTGTGACTTATAATAGTGTTTCGTAGTTCTATTGTTTATAATGGTCACCCATTACCATTGAAAAGACACGATGTTACTAAGAACAGTTTTCAATTGCAGCCATTTTACCGACAAAATAAAAAAAAACTTTTTCGTCGCTCATAGAAGACACTAATTAAACGAGCTCATTGGGCCCGATAGTATGTTTTCGGACGTCACAAGCATACAAACGATTAAATATATTTATATACGGCTATGGATTTTTTTTCCCATGTCGTCTAGATAATTTCGTAGGACATGATCATAACATTGCTGACAACTTCTGCAAATTTGTTTAAATTCGTAATGCGTAAAACACTGTGAATATGTCAGTTTGTGCTTGTTTGTGGAATAGATCGACAACAACAAAAGCACAATCTACGTTCACAAAGACTACAACTAAATGCAATGTTTACGTAAGGGGGTGGTGGTAGTCAAGTCTACATGGCGTACATCATAGTAGTAATATCTGGTAAAAACAAAACACAAGTTTCTTTATATGAGTTTCTTCGCATATAATACCAGTTACTTCACATGCTTTACCCATTTGCGCTCTTTACACAGCATGCCCATGCTCTGGAATTACTATCAGACAAGTTACAGGAAGGCAGTCGAGCTTTAGATGTTGGATCTGGTACTGGTTACCTTACAGTGTGTATGGCTCTCATGGTACGTAATTAACTCTAAATTACAATATTTAGATTCATGGGCGTATAAGTAGTTCTTACATTTCATGTAATTATTCTTATAATAATAAATGATAGATTAAGACATATTGCCAATATATATATACATCGAAGGAGACTGAAGAGCATGTATTGCACTAGTTTAGACAGGCCAATGAAACATGCTGGTACATATTTTCGTCATGCTGTCGCCGATTACACATAATACTGTAGTATTTATTTCTCGTGCTTATCATAAATGTATTTGCAACATAATAGTGCGGAGAGAGTGGTAAAGCTGTGGGTATTGATCATATACAAGAATTAGTGGAATCATCGGTGAAGAATGTGAAGAAACAACATTATGATCTGTTGACGTCGGGAAGAGTGATACTAATAAGTATATTTATTTATCTGCTTGTTTGTGTGCTTAATTGATTTTATTTCGTCTGCCCGAATCTGTGAATTCTGTATTTGAATGTTTATTCATAACAATGTATGTTTAATGGCTCGTCTATTTCATCGATTGCTCTGCTAGTGTGTAATATATTATAATAGGTTTATGCGCAGAACGATTTCTGTATGATATAACTCATACATAGTGTTGCATATTTCCAGATGGTGAAGGCAGAGACGGATACGCTGAAGAAGGTCCGTATGATGCAATACATGTCGGAGCAGCACCTGACGTAGTTCCCCAGGCTGTAAGTACATACATAATTGATTATGTTTATACTCATTCCTAAGAAATAGTTGAAATAATTGAGTTTGTTTATACTCATTCCTAAAACAAAAATGAAATAATTGAGTTTATTTATACTCATTTCTACGAAATAGACGCCGAAATTTCGCCTTGATTGGCCGCATTATAGCTTGCACTCTATATTGGGCACGTGCTTTGTGAACTCTGAGGTTGCCGACATCAGTTCAAGTATACAAACACACAGCAATTTGAGTATACCAAATGATCATAACATACAGAGCGACAAATAGTTTCAACTGTATATCGCACAAACATTGGTTATTGTATTTCTTTTCATTTTCAGTTACTTGACCAGTTAAAACCTGGCGGACGTCTAGTTCTTCCCGTTGGTCCCAGGGGAGGCAAACAAGTGTTGCAGCGGCATGACAAATCCCCAAATGGGAAGCTTGTAAAAACAGAGCTAATGAACGTCATATACGGATCACTGACTAGCGTGGATAACCAGTGTCCTGATTTATGGAAATGATTAGTTATATACCATGGTTTTATAATAGGAATGTTTGCTGAAATATTTTTGCGCAATATGAATCTTGCTATTCATCACTCTCAAAGGCTTGTCATTTGTATAATTGTACTAAAAAGAATATAATGCTCGTTCAGATTTGTTAGACAACGACAGGGTGTATTGTACGTGTAATTATGTTTAAATTGTAATATAGACAGACATTTGCATTTTACTCTTTTTCTTATGGTAACCAATTGTAAGACCCAGAGACGAGAGCATAGCAGAATTCATAGTCATAGACTTTAGAAATATGTTAACGCACCTACAATTTATATATTATGTTTAATGTTATCGCTAACCACAAATAAATATTTGTCTAAGTGCAGTTCAAGTGTTGTATTTAATTGGTAGATTAGGGCGGTACAAATGTTTATAAGCAAACAATAAGTTCGTATTGTATGCTTTCGATGAGTTGTCCTACGAATGGTCAAAACAGAGTTGAAATATTGGTCTCTCAGTTCATGTATGCTTGGAAATAGCAACGATGAGTTGCACACGTTGTCACAGTAGTTGAAGACAAAAATAGCGTTAGTTTCAAATGACGTCATTGAGCATTCATTCACAATCATTAAAAAAACAGAGAGTCACAATAAAGCAAATCATTCTGGGCATTAGTAGTTCAAATAGCTTGTCAGCGGTTCTAATTCGATTTCAAAATAAAATTATTTTTTCAAAATTCATATTCATCATTACAGCAAAAAATATACTAATTATGCAAATTAGGTAATTAATATGCATGGATATTGAAAAAAAAAACTTACGGGAGTGTCATTGTAATGTCAATTTAAAATTGAGTAATCATTATGCAAATTAGGTAATTAAAATACTTGGATTTTTCCACAAAACTAATCAGATCTCCAGATTTTTCTATGACATCTATGTACTAAGTTTAATTGTCATTTGATTGTTAGTACTTGAGTGAGTCCTTAGTTAGGTAATTAATATGCATGTATTTTTACACAAAAAATAATCAGGTCTACACTATGTTCGAGTGCATATAAGTTTCATCAAACTCCAATCAATAGTTCTTTATATATCAGAGTAACAGTCATGGAACAGCTAATAATTAGCTAATTATCATGCAAATTAGGTAATTATTATGCATGGATTTAACCAATCAGATCGATTTTGTGCATTATTCTGGAGAATCTATGAATTAAGTTTCATTAAAAACAAAAATATGGTTCTTGAGATAATAGCAGTAGAACAGGTGGAACAGGTGTGTCGTTACAACGATGATAAGACGTGTATGTGTGTACATACACGTCTTACCATCGTTGTAACGACACACATTGAACTAGCTCTTAATATAGTTGCGTTATGTTTGGATTAAAACGCGACTCACAATTCAACATAGAATGTTCATTCCAAGGATACATCAAATTACGATAGGGTGAACGAATTGTGAGACAAACTTACAATTCTAAAAATCGTAATAGAAATTAGCGACTATGTAAACAAAATAGTACATGTTAAGATCATAAAAGCAGAAGTCACGGCAGCCAACATATGAAGACTTTAGAATTGATTCAATTAAGCCTCGTGATTCATGTCAACAAAAAGACATGCGATGAACAGAAAAGAATAGGAAAAGAGCAGTATGGATTTATGAAACATACAAAAATGCACTTGTCACGTTTTTACGAATTATGTGAAAGTTCTATTGAAATGAAACAGAGTATTTATTTATGTTTACTCATCGATTACTAAAGCTTTTGTAGTGAAACACGAGCATAGATATGCACGAAGATTTAAACATAACCGAGAGAAAAACATACAACTATATTGAAACAAACAGCAGGCATGAACAATTAACAAATACGAAAACTAAAGAGAGGAGTACACCGAGCATGGATGTTGTTACCTGACCTTTTCAATTTATATAGTTACAGGTGTTAATAGTCTAGTGATAGGAGGCTATAACATGAACAATTTAAGATATGTAGATGAGAAGAGACCAAAGAGAACAGTTACAGAATATGTTTGATATGGTGATAATTGAGAATGCACAAAGAAGGTTATCAGATGATTGCAAAATGGCTGAATACATAGTAAGCAAGAAACCAGATATACAAGACTGTCAAATAACAGAGAATCAGCAATGAAACAGGTTGAGAACTTAAAATTACCTTGGGAGTTTAATTACATCAGACAGAAGCATCGATAGTAAAATAAAGAACAGAGTTGGAATTTCAAATACTCACAAAATAAAACCAAAATTAAAAATATTGTCATACATTCTCTACTCTATGGCGATGGATGTTGGACAATATAACAAACTATGGAAATATGTGGTTTTACAAAAGAATTCTTTGAATATCTTGGACTTATGAGGAAGTACTATCTAAGGCGGGGAATAAAAAAGAAACGTTTTGGAACAATAAGAGAGAGACAGTTGAAAATGGAAAGAAGAAGTGCTAGAGGAAAACAGAGAGACTCACTTTCAGTCTCGGCTATTGGATGAGTTACATATATTATTATCTCATAAATTATTAGTATAGTTTTATTTATTCCAATTTATACAACATTGTCTACATAGGCCAAAATAAGTCACGTGCCTCTCCCTCAAATTATGGGCGGTCATTCGAGAATAAGATCTATTTAAAAGTAATTTGGATACATGTAATCGTTTGTTGTAGTTATATTGACTTTCTATTCATGGAGTGTTTCTACGATATCAGTATACCACTGAGTTACTGCTATTTTAACAGGTCTATCTTTACTCACAGCGATTCCCGAAGGATACTTTACAAGATTACTAAACGCATTATCAAAAAGGAAATGGCTGTTGTACAACATGATTTTATGACTCCAAGAAGAAGTGACGTAGGTATTGTCGTCACCGTCGACGCTAATACCACAAGGAAGATACGACTTGCCATTCAAGTCTCTACAGATATATGTGTGCGGGTTTCCAAGATTAGCGTCGAGGACTTGAAGGCTGTGATTATACTGATCAGACACGATTACTTCATCCTTACTGTTGACTGCAAGAAAGTGGGGATTTTTCAGCCGTTGACTGCCAGATGGCGAATATGTCTTCAGATGTTTCCCGTCTGATGTATATTTCTTTATACTGTGTCTATTCCCCTTCCAGTCGGTTACAAATACGTATTTGCCATCCTGAGACAGCGCGATTGCTTTAGGGTCGATGATGCCACTATCTGGAAAGGTGCCAAGTAACTCGTTGTCGTCACTAAACACCACCACCTGTTTATTGCCGGCGTCGGTGACAAAGTAATAGCCTTCAGAAGACACTGCAACATCCCACGGTTCGAACTTTCTCTCGAATGTTTTATAGTCCAAGAGAAGATCACATGTCCCTTCCCAGTGCAGTATCTGTACACGGTTGTTTTCGGTGTCAGCCACTGCTAATCTTCCCAGGTGGTCGATAGTAATTCCACGAGGCCAGTCAAACATCCCGCGGTCTGATCCGCGCTTGCCTATTGTCTTTGTCGGCTTAAGAACTAAATAAAATAAGGTAGGAAGTAAGATATTATTGGAAGATATTAATCTCGTGTTTCATATTTGCATAATTTCAACTACTTCCACTTTCCATCTCAGGGAAATAGTTTTGCCCATGATTACACCAGGCTTTATTTTTGTGCCGAATTTTATTCTGCATGTTGATTCTGACGTCAGAGATTTAAATTGCGCATGTCCATATAGTCATTTTAAGTGCGCATTCACTGCACGCTAATTCAAGATCTTTTATGGAGTAACAAGGATTACATACACTTTAAGAGATGATTGTCAAACTTGACTTTAGTTTGACATGAAACTCGACTGTCTGATGGTATTGATCCGATAACATATCCCGATATTATTAAGATGTGGATAATTCGCTTTATAATAATATTTCTACGCATATTGTATAATGAACATTATAGTTAAAAGGAAGCCCAATGTTTCTAATCAGAAATGGAATTGACTTTTTATAAGGGTTTAAAAGAAATATGGTGTTGATACGTATTATTACCTTTGGGTAAGCCAGTGGCAGCAACGGTGATCTTATTTATTGGTTTCTGTTTAGCTTTAGCCATTGCCTCCTTCTTTGCTATGATATGAGCTGCAAAAACAAAAATAGTATTAATATCATTAAACTAGTTTATTTGGGTTTTGTAAAATATGAGACACGTTTTGGGTGTCCTTATTGTGTGTCACAATCATACCTCTTTGAGATTTTACTGAAGTAGATTCCTCGACTGATATTTGCGAAATTTGCCTGGGTTCTTCACTTAGTGATCTAGAGGACGGCTCTGTAAAACAGAAAAATGGAAAAATGTTTAATTAATTTAATAAAAAACAAACAAATATCAACTACTGTCACGACACATAATTATATGGACTTCATTATTATATTATAAATTGAATACTATGGTATATATTAAATGTGTGACAATGGTATAATTTTAAAGTAGCTGATCGCTTGTCCAATTGACATCACCAGTATAGCTCCAGTCATGCATGTTTGATATCCTTATATGATATCGTAGCAAACCATACCAAACCACACTTTAAGCTGATACGATTGATTGATTGTGTCGAGACGAATAGATGAACGTAAATACACATCAAAAACCCATGAATATGATTTGTTATATAATATTCATATATTGAATTATGCGCATTCGCTTTGCAATATTGATATACATCAGTAATTCAAGTGCATGCAAATAAGGTTGTGTACGCAATATTTAATAATTCAATTATTCAATAATTATTTCACATCATAATTAGATCGATTAAGAGCTTACGTACTTTGATGATTGCCGATTACATCTATCACTTTTTCCGCCACTGACACAAGTTCCATCTTCTCGAGAGCTGATACCAAGTCATCAGTGTTTGGTTTGTGGGTTGTATCTTGCCATAACCTCAGCATTTGGTATGCTCGCTCCGTTGAATCCTGCTCGTCGTGTTGTATTTTGTTGATTTGAGCATCGGATATTTTCAGTTTTCGTCCAATCATTTTCCATTTTTCTACAGGAATACACAAAGAGATGTCGACCAAGCAGTCCGTCTGTAGCTTCTCACGTCTGTGGGTGAATATCAAACATTCTTTTTTTAATTTAGGGTCACTGCACTTTTAGCCTGACGAGGTCATGTGAGTGCTACAAACCCAACACATGCCTGACGTGAACGACGTACTTTTTCACTTACCGACGATTTTTTTGTCGGTGCCAATCAAATTGCAAGAACGTCAAGATAGTGACAACCATCAAAGTGTAACCATTCACGGTATTCACTAAAACGAAGGACCGCAAAGGACCGAACCAAAAGACCAAAAGGACTCAAACGGGTGTAATGACTATAAACCGCTATAAACATTGTTATATGTTGCATTTGTTTACAAATTATGCGGCACAGATTAAATTTACATTAATACCTTGATAAATATATTACATGATGAATATAAATCTGGTTTAAAATGCCACTCATTTAATAAAACTTGTAATTTAGGGCCATTCATTTAATAAAATTGATATTATAGAGGCACTCATTTAATATATCTTATACTATATGGACACCCATTTAATACATCTTATAATATAGGGACACCCATTTATCAATTCCGAAATTATTTGATGAATCTGATATTATAATGACACTCATTTAATAAAACTCATATTATAGGGCCACTCATTTAATAATTCGTATATTATAGGGACACCCATTCAATATATCTGATACTATAGGACCATTTATTTAACAAATCTGATATTATAATGCAACTCATTTATTCAATCTTATATTATCCGTCCAGTGATTTGATAAATCTGATATAATAATGCCAGTCATTTAATAATTTGTATATTATACGGCCACTCATTTAATAAATGTTATAGTATAAGGACACCCATATAATGAGTCTGACATTATAGGACCACTCATTCAATAAATCTGATATTAAAGGGCCAGACATTTAATAAATCTTATATTATAAGACTACTCATTTAATACATTTTATATTATATGGCCACCCATTTAATAAATCTGATATTATAGGGCCACTCATGTAATTAATCTGATATTATGGGGCCACTCATTTAATGAATCTGACATTATGGGACCACACATTTAATGAATCTGATATTATAGGGACACCTATTAAATGAATCTTATATTTTAAGGCCACCCATTTAATGAATCTGATATTATAGGGACACCAATTTAATGAATCTGATATTATAGGGACACTCGTTTAATGAATCTGGTATTATGGGGTCACTCATTTAATGAATATGATATCATAAGGCCACTCATTTAATGAATGTGATATTATGGGGCCACTCATTTAATGAATCTGATATTATAGGGATACTTATTTAATGAATCTGATATTATAGGGACACCTATTTAATGAATCTGATATTATAGGGACACCTATTTAATGAATCTGATACTATAGGGCCACTCATATAATGAATCTGATATTATAGGGACACTTATTTAATGAATCTGATATTATACGGACACCTATTTAATGAATATGATATTATAGGGACACCTATTTAACAAATCTGATATTATAATGCAACTCGTTTATTAAATCTTATATTATCAGGCCAATGATTTGATAAATCTGATATTATAATGACACTCATTTAATGAATCTGATATTATGGGGCCACTCGTTTAATAAATTTGATATTATGGGACCAATCATTTAATGATTCTTATATAAGGCCCCTCATGTAATAAATTTGATATTATACTGACACCTTTTTAATGAATCTGATATTATAGGGCCACTCATTTAATGAATATGATATTATAGGGCCACTCATTTAATGAATCTGATATTATGGGACCACTCATTTAATGAATCTGATATTATGGGACCACTCATTTAATGAATCTTATATTATAGTTCCACTCAATCAATAAATTTGGTATTATACGGACACCTATTTAATGAATCTGATATTATAGGGACGCCTATTTAATGAATCTGATATTATAGGGCCACTCATTTAATAAATCTGGTATATTATAGAGACATTCATTTAATAAATTTGATATTATGGGGCCACTCATTTAATGAATCTGATATTATAGGGCCATTCATTTAATGAATCTGATATTATGGGGCCACTCATTTAATGAATCTGATATTATGGAACCACACATTTAATGAATCTTATATTATAAGGCCACTCATTTAATAAAGATGATATTATAGGGACACCTATTTAATGAATCTGATATTATAGGGACACCTATTTAATGACTATGATATTATAGGGCCACTCATTTAATGAATCTGATATTATAGGGACACCGATTTAACAAATATGATACTATAATGCAACTCATTTATTGAATCTTATATTATCAGGCCAATGATTTGATAAATCTGATATTATAACGACACTCATTTAATGAATCTGATATTATGGGGCCACTCATTTAATGAATCTAATATTATGGGACTACTCATTTAATGATTTTTATATTATAAGGCCCCTCATTTAATAAATCTGATATTATACGGACACCTATTTAATGAATCTGATATCATAGGGACACCTATTTAATGAATCTGATATTATAGGGCCACTCATTTAATTAATTTGATATTATAGGGCCAGTCATTTAATGAATCTAATATTATAATACCACTCATTTAATAAATCTGATATTTTATAAAGACATTAATTTAATAAATTTGATATAATGCAGCTACTCATTTAATGAATCTGATATAATAGGGCCACTCATTTAATGAATTTGATATTATGGGGCCACTCATATAATGAATCTGATATTATGGGACCACTCATTTAATGAATCTTATATTATAAGGCCACTCATTTAATAAATCTGATATTATACAGACACCTATTTAATGAGTCTGATATTATAGGGACACTCATTTAATGAATCTGGTATTATGGGGCCACTCATTTAATGAATCTGATATTATAGTGTCACTCATTTAATGAATCAGATATTATAGGGACACCTATTTAATGAATTTGATATTATGGGACCACACATTCAATGAATCTTATATTATAAGGCCACTCATTTAATAAATATGATATTATAGGGACACCTATTTAATGAATCTGATATTATAGGGACACTCGTGTAATGAATTTGGTATTATAGGGACACTTATGTAATGAATCTAATATTACACGGACACCTATTTAATGAATCTGATATTATAGGGACACCTATTTAATGAATTTGCTATTAAACGGACACCTGTTTAATGAATCTGATATTATAGGGACACCTATTTAACAAATCTGATATTATAATGCAACTCATTTATTAAATGTCATATTATCAGGCCAATGATTTGATAAATCTGATATTATAATGACACTCATTTAATAAAACTCATATTATAGGGCCACTCATTTAATAATTCGTATATTATATGGCCACTCATTTAAGAATTCGTATATTATAGGGAAACCCATTCAATATATCTGGTGTTATAGGGCCATTCATTTAACAAATCTGACATTATAATGCAACTCATTTATTAAATCTTATATTATCAGTCCAATGATTTGATAAATATGATATTATAATGCCAGTCATTTAATAATTTGTATATTATACGGCCACTCATTTAATAAATGTTATATTATAAGGACACACATATAATGAGTCTGACATTATAGGGACATTCGTTTAATGAATCTGATATTATAGGGCCACTCATTTAATAAATCTGATATTAAAGAGCCAGACATTGAGTACATCTGATATAATAGGACCACTCATTTAATAAATCTGATATAATAGGACCACCCATTTAATAAATCTTATATTATAAGGCCACTCATTTAATACATTTTATATTATAATTCCACTCATTTAATATATTTTATATTATATGGCCACCCAGTTAATAAATCTGATATATTATAGAAACATTTATTTAATAAATTTAATATCATGGGTCTACTCATTTAATGAATCTGATATTATAGGGCCACTCATTTAATGAATCTGATATTATGGGGCCACTCATTTAATGAATCTGATATAATAGGACCACCCATTTAATAAATCTTATTTTATAAGGCCACTCATTTAATACATTTTATATTATAATGCCACTCATTTAATACATTTTATATTATATGGCCACCCAGTTAATAAATCTGATATATTATAGAAACATTTATTTAATAAATTTGATATCATGGGTCCACTCATTTAATGAATCAGATATTATAGGGCCACTCATTTAATGAATCTGATATTATGGGGCCACCCATTTAATGAATCTGATAATATATGGCCACTCATTTAATGAATCTGATATTATAGGGCCACTCATTTAATGAATCTGAAATTATGGGGCCACTCATTTAATGAGTCTGAATCTGATATTATAGGGCGACTCATTTAATGAATCTGATAATATAGGGACACCTATTAAACAAATCTGATATTATAACGACACTCATTTAATGAATCTTATATTATGGGGCCACTCATTTAATGAATCAGATATTATGGGACTACTCATTTACTGATTTTTATATTATAAGGCCCATCATTATATAAATCTGATATTATACGGACACCTATATAATGAATCTGATATTATAGGGACACCTATTTAATGAATATAATATTATAGGGCCACTCACTTAATGAATCTTATATTATAAGGCCACTCATTTAATAAATCTGATATTATAGGGACACTCGTTTAATGAATCTGTTGTTATGGGGACACTCATTTAATGAAAATGATATTATAGGGCCACTCATTTAATGAATCTGATATTATAGGACCACTCATTTAATGAATCTGATATTATGGGGCCACTCATTAAATGAATCCGATATTATTGGGACACTTATTTAATGAATCTGTTATTATAGGGACACTTATTTAATGAATCTGATATTATACGGACACCTATTTAATAAATCTGATATTATAGGGTCACTCATTTAATGAATCTGGTATTATGGGGCCACTCATTTAATGAATCTGATATTATACGGACACTTATTTAAGGAATCAGATATTGTACGTACACCTATTTAATAAATCTGATATTATAGGAACACCTATTTAATGAATCTGATATTATAGGGCCACTCATTTAATGAATCTGATATTATAGGGCCACTCATTTAATGAATCTAATTTTATGGGGCCACTCATTTAATGAATCTGATATTATGGGGCCACTCATTTAATGAATCTGATATTATAGGGACACTTATTTAATGAATCTGATATTATACGGACACCTATTTAATACATCTGATATTATAGGTCCAATATTTTAATGAATTTGATAATAAAGAGCCATACATTCAGTACATCTGATATTATAGGGACACTCATTCAATAAATCCTATATTAAAGGCCAATCATTTCATAAATTATATATTATAGGGCCAATCATATAATAAGTGGCATAATTCATCTAATTCGCCCTGCAATGATTGACATTTTTATTTAGAGTGGTCATCAATGTATTTACGGCGTCATGAACACATTGTTAATCATATTGGACATAAAATTAACATAAGAATGCGTTTCTATGATAAGTTAAAGATTAATGCTATGAACTTTGACTGATATTCAATAAAAACCAAATAACTGGTGTAAAAATGCATACCATTCTGCAAAAAAATGTATTATCAACAGGTCATTTTGTGTTTGTTAGTTAAAAATGTCATTTTGTTGGAACTATTATCAATTATTAGGTGGAATATATTATTCTAAATAGATTGTAACCCTACTGTTTGAATATAAATGAACATGTGGTCGTACTTACCTAGAGTACATGTTTTGTTATTGTAATTGATTGTAAGAAACCTGGTAAAACACATAAAGAGATGTTAATGATGTTTTGTGTTGTATGCATAATTATAACTATAATTATATTATAACAGTTTGATAACTGAAATGGAAGAAGAATACTCTTATTTTATTTGTTTGTCACTTAATGTTCGTATGTATAGAGCGGTTATGTAATATCGGCTTGTCTACACAGTCACAGATGTGGATTAGGGTATTTAATGCTGGATACTGCATTCTGTTTGTGATTTGTGACAACGAGGTCATAAGGGCAGTTGTGCATCTGTCAAGTCGATCCAAGGTTATACCTACTTCACTTCAAGGCATGTCTGTGTAAATGCAATATAGGGGTCTGCGTATTTGCGGCATTACAAAGGTCGCGAATGGTTGTACCACTACACGTATTTGTCCGAGTAGTCAAACGTAATTGAACAGAGTTCAGCAAGTTAACAATCGCATTTTTGTCAAATAAATATAGATTCCTAATTAAAGATTAATTCAATATGTCGTTTTCCCTGGTCACTACCTATCGGGATTGAAACTTCTCGCGTATTTGATTTTACCACATCAACACACAAAGAACTGCACACCACGGAATGAATTAAATTCCGTATCAACAACCCTCGCGAGAAACTGTGATTTTACTGCGTTCGCAACTGTACACTGCCACCTATCTCATAAAAAAATAATAATAAACACGAATTGTCGCAACCGGCGCGTGAGTATGGCAAACTGTTGGAAGAACAAAATGTGACCTAGTTGTTGTTAGGGGATCTCGACTGACATGGTGTGTTTTTCTGATCAATATCTACTATAACATGTTTAGTCTACAGTATTTGTGGATATAGCCTGTTCCATTACACCTAGAATAGCGTTACAAACAGTAAAAAGCGTATTGAATGAACAACAAAAGTAACTTACCTCGTATTGATTATGGACAATTCAATTTAAACACGAGCAGTTCTAGTCTGCTTGGTAACAACCAAGATGGCGGTGTTCATTAATCATTAAACATGTTTGCCAACACGATGTCACGTGTACTTGAACCTGCCTACCTTTCTATCAGCGTATCAGTTACACATACTAGCAAGTAATGTCAAATTGGCTTGCCTCAATTCTCCGCTGCTGTCGTTGTTGTTTTTTTTATAGGTAAATGCAATCAAGGTAAATAGAAAACAATTATATAGATCACGTGACATAAAAGATGAAATACTGAACCAGTTGTACTGTCCAAAGAACTTTGTGCGCTCAAAATGCACTTGGGATACAATATCGGTCATTGGCTTTATATGATGCTTTGAGATGGTTAATTTAGAAGTTGCTAATTATGCAAATTGTTTGAAAACATTGCTTAAAATTCCACATCGCGTTATATGTATTCTAGAAAGTTTTAGACCAATTTTCTCCGAATTCTGTGCAGGAAATAAAAAACAAGACTTCCATGAGGTAAATCATTGATCGGTGATTTGCCTATACACATTGTCACCTGTTGATTAAATGAGTATTTGGTGCGTAGAACAGAAAATAATCATTTATAGTCGTCATTATGTCTCCATTACGTGGTTGACAGGTTGTGGCTTGTCTGATACCCAACTGTGTACCTGGCCATGTCCTACAAGTATTGGAAGCCTAACGACACGCTATGTCCCAAGGCAAACCTTTACAATAAGCATGCCATTTTTACCGTGTATATATATATACTACATACCTCTCACAGTTATACCAGATTGGTGAAGGAGCCTGTTGTAACGATGAGAACGCCCTCCGCGAAGGCATTTTAGTGGGCATTTACCTCTTCATGAACACGGCTAAATGCATTGTGAATATTTAAACTCCAGTTGCATCAACAAGTTTTAATGATGGTTATTTCTATCACAGATTGTTGTAGCACAAGAATCTGTTTGTCCATAGAATTAAAATACGAGCCTTATTGGCCCCGTCTATTAATGGTGATGTTGAAAGTTATCAAATAAAGACGAGAAGTACAGTGATGAATGGGATGCTCGAGATCGAGGTTATGCAATATTATATTATTATAGCATTGTCAATATCAGCAAATTATGTGACGTCATTTCCACAGATTATTTGCGATAATGTATTATTGAGCATCAAGGCCCGTCCCATGCATAGGAATAGAATGTTGAGTTCGGAAAAAAATAAAGATATGGGCATTTAATAATAAGGGAAATTGTGGGGTGAAAACGATTGAAATTAAAACTGAAAATGAATAACTCTGAGCTATATAAAAATTATTTGTACTTAGTTTACATGGAAAATGTCATTCTCGCCAAACACAAAACAAACACAAACACAAAACGTCGTCTGGCCAATCCCAACTTCGCGAGAAACACTCGGTACCGACGACCAACGCGTAAATAAAAGTAGCTCCCACCAAAGGCAAACAGGATGGCCAGTTTTATCGATGTCAACGAATCCCAATTAAATGTGCTCGAAAATACAAGAAACGAAAACAATACTTCACAGCAGACTAAATAGGGAGTACGTGTTACGCCACCAATTTTGAAGACCTTCCTGTCGTTGAGCTCGCCGACTTGCTGTGGGAGTGTTACGCTTCAGCTCGCAAGCAAGATGGGGTGCAGTACAGCAAGCCGTCGCTGTCTGGTTTACGAGCTTCAATCCATCTACACATCACTGGTTCTCCCGATCATCGCAAAATTAACATCATGTAGGATAGGGAGTTCTAAGTTTGTCTACTTTTTGTGTACGTGTTGAAATGACCGCTGCACACTGTATTGTGCTTGTGTGTGTGAATGGGAATCGTTGCGTCAACGCGTTGACGTTATATACTGTACATGACGTGAGTTGTCCATTGCTTTGTTGTAACACATGGTTAAAATGAATTTACCACGTGTTTTTACGATCCCATTACTCCCAATTCAAACAGCACTCAAATTTCGCTTTACTCAACTTCGTTGTGAGAATGGGAACAATTGTGTTAATCACTTACGAGAATAATTTATTGAATCATAGGTTGTGATTCTTTTAAATAATTGTTTTGATTTGTTTTTTCATCATGTTTATATTAAGCTATGATACAGCTACATGTAGAATGAAATAAGTAGAATCGCTTGTGAGTGTAATTCCTCTGTGTATGATCGAAGATAAATTAGGAATCGTTAATGTCAGTATGGTTCTAAACTAATTACATAATTCTCCAAAACATATCGTTATTTGGAGATTGAAACTCAATTATGCAAAATTACATAATATGTACACTAATTTATTAATACGTAAACTATGTATATACTCTCGAATACAATTACACTAGATTACTAAATGAGGTTTAATGAGACTAGTTACATGAAATCGACTTGACAATGTTTTCATTAAATATGTCTGCCCAATCTTGGCAGGGAGATTATACCATTCAAACAAGGCAACGTCCAGTACTCAAAACCTCGTCAACCCTATTTATGCTAATAAAATAAATCGGTAAGTGAGATAATCTGAAACCATTCCAATGGAATTAAAAATAATCTACTAAAAATTAATTGCAAATTTCAACCTGACTTTAATGAGCAATTTGCGTTCGAGTTGCCCATATCGATCGTCCAATAAGCCTATTTTCAGGGATATCATTACTGCCGTATAAACTATACATTAACGGGCATGATTTCCAATAGTTTCATTAGATAAGCGATTACTCATACTTCTTCATTTGTTTCAACCTATTTTATTACACCATCAAATGGCCTGCTTCGAATCACAGAGATAGAATTAGCTGAAATCAATATGAGGGCAGTGTCTTAGATAAATCCGAATTGTACACGTGTACATGCTGTATATCGATAGGTAGAACCATTGTTCACCCCCACCTACACTACCCGCCCTAATTAACAAATGTACGTGGTACTGCAGTTCTGATACAACCTGATCGAGCATCCAGATATTGAAAACAAAAGTTCGATGTAAATATATATATGTCGTGAGCCAGTGTGTGATATTCATAATGACTGATGTAAAAAGTGTCCTGACGTTACTGAAAATACCATTCCACATTGAATCTCTCAATTCAGGTCATTGCAATCGAACGACGTAGTTTACTCTGCTACCAAAATGATCATGAACAGACGGAAAAAATCTGCTTAACAAAAGTTCGACCGACACTGAACATAACACATACGGTCCTTAAATAATCGTGAACCAAACGTAAATCAAAGATTAACCTGTGATTGTATATTTCACCTAATACAAACAAATGTTTACTATCTACCTCAACTGAACAAGTAAAACATTGGCTTTGTGTAAATACTTATCATTTGCGTACCATTACATGTCGCCTAAATATCACTCTAAAAGCCAGCCATACCCAAATATACTTCCCGAAGGTATTATTGTGAATCATTTTTTTTACCTTAATCCCGAATATTAGATGATTTCAATGGGACCTAGATTGCGAGTTTTAACTTGATTTTGTTCTGTATGAATACCGCGCTGCGAATAACAAGGTGCGTTGTGGGTTTACTAGCCCATTCAATAACGTCTACACAATTGGTGGTATTCAGAGGTCTTACCACTGCGTCTTCCGATACTTAAATATTATTGGGAGTGTTTTCTTCTTGCATAAATCCCGAAAATGTAGCACCTAGATCGCGATTTTTGACTTGACATTGGTCCGTACGAATAACTCGTTGCAAATGTAAACAAGGTGTGTTTTGGGTTTACACAAATTGTGGAGTCCAGAGGTCACACCGCTGTATCTTCTGATGCTTACAGCGTGCTGGATTCGTTGCCTTCTACTAGCTTTTTATGTTGTATAATGTGTAAAGACTGTGCGTAATATTATTTTTAGAGAAAGGTAAGTAGTAATATACATGAATCACTCATTTTACTGGATGTTCGCAATCTATAACTTTGTTGAAAGGTGCCTGAATCAGGAAGACTGACGCTCTTTCCTTTTATTTAACAAGTACACAGCACAAATACGATAGTTTATTTCCCAGTTTGGTTTGAACTTCACTACTCAAACATTTTGTTTGTCAACATACTGAAAATTATTAGTTATTACTAAAATTAATAAAATTATTATTATTAGTGTATAACTGGGATGTACGCGGAAGTGCATTACGCCAACCAATAAAAAGGCGTTTTGTGACATAATAGTCACTTAATTAAGAACATATATTATTGTGATGGTTTAATTTGTGCTACAATGTGCGAATAAGTGCAATGGAATGCGGTGACTACAATGAGCTACGTTTCATAGAGTAAATGCGATTATTTCTGTGTTTACACAATCACGTCATTGAAATATTACTAATCAGTTGGTATTCGTTCATTCGAGACAGAATTATAAAAAAAAATGAATGACAAAAGATCAGACGCATCATTGTTTAATATACTTACGATGTGCATGTTGTTCAATAAATATTGTATTTTTATGTGATACTGGCCAACATCATTCCGAATACAATAGCAACATTACCATTGTTTTACCGAGATATTAGGCAACATTAATTTGTCAACTAATTTTAAAAGTGTCGTCGTTTACAGCAAATCATGTCTGGAATTAAGCATGTGTTTGTGAGCAATAATGACGTCTCGTGTTAACAATGTCGACTATGAACAGTTTCTACAATTTGTAGAGTACCTAATTTATTCGATATAAAATGTATCCTATTTTAATTTATTTTCTCTCAGAAACGGAAGGTATAAAATGGATTCACCCTCTTCGAGGTTAGATCCACTTGCTGTATTTATTGGAGTTATTGGCGGAAGTATAAGGGATGGTAAGACTTGGTTTGGGTATACCTACACTGTACAACATTTTATTATGTTGTTGGACAAAATTTTGACTCAACACTTCTTCCATTAGTTAAGTAATATGTTTGTTCGCTACATGTAGCCGTTGAACTGACCACACTGATATTTCAAATTTCAGTAAATGGTTGTCGCCGGTTAAAACATAAGCCATATCAGCAAATCAAACTAGATAATACAAAAACACCTACCAGATCATAAAATATGTTACTATACATCTGTCACCGTAACGCCATAAGTTACAGCGTACCGTAGTTTTTTGGTATTTTACGGGGTATTTTCTTTCTACTATATAAGGTAATTCGAATTCCAAATATGGAATGAATACACGCGTAAGCGTCCTTTAATAATAAAAACAAACATGGCTGCCACCAGGGTTTGACTGGACTCCACACAAAGAAGTTTGCTGATTCTGCTCTAAACATTTTGTATTTCGGCCTTCCCATGACGTATCCTTGGAAGGAAAATATGTATATTAATAAGGTTATTACGAGGATACCTCAAAGTATGCACTCAGACAGTACGCCGTCGCATCGACCTCCGCAGCGCGTTGGTCGATACTTCCGCTGTACTGTCTTCGTGCATACTTTGAGGAATCCTCGTAATAACCTCATATTATGATCTGACACAGTCAGCTAATGTAAATAATTCCCTCAAAACATTCAAACATTTAATTTACTGTTACCAAAAAAGACGAGTTTTAGTGGTGTAATTTAATGCAATGGTATTGTAAAACAGTAACGAATCAACTAAACACTAAAACAAAACCAGGCTCTTAACTGTCTGTTTAATAAATCGTGAACAATTACTATAATACTTACAGGAAATGGTCAGGAAAATCGGAAATCAATCTTATTCTCGTCTTCTGCTTAACTAACTAATGATGGACTTGCGTATACCGGTATAGAAGTTAGTATCAACTAATTGCTATTTGTTTTTGTTTTTACTTTTTGTATACTTTCAGATGAACTTGATACAATGAAAAGATTGTCAGTTCCATTATTATCTCAAAATAAAATTGAAAAATGCAATTCAGCAGCCGGATTGATAACAGCACTTTCTGAAAATGGAAAAATATCTACAAATGATATGGATAATCTTATCAGTATGTTGAAACTGGCGGAACGAAAAGATCTTGTTGAGAAGGTTGAACTTTTCGAGAAAAAACGCAACAGAAAAGGTAAATCACATATATCCAATCCCATTACATTACTAAATATATCATGCTGTCCTGTTGCCGATATGTTAACTCCTATGATACAAACAGTTTGTATTTGTGAAGCAAAGTAATTTATTGTTGTTCTTGATTAAAGAAGAAAATCAAAACAGAATTCTCAGAGCAAGAAAATGCTGTTATCGCTAACTTTATCCAATGCAAATTATGTTCCATCCTGAATGTGTCATACGTTGAGATTTTGTAATCTGTATATAAAAATGTTGCATAACATATGTCAATTTTCCCAGCTAAGAGATATGTGACCCTAAATCTATGTAACACAAACATACAAATTAAAACATAACCCAAACACTATTGTATACTCTATGTAATCTTGACTAAGGTTACAGTTGGAGAGAAAATGATTAATTCATCCGTCACATAAATTGTGAACATAATGGGTTGAATGTTATTTCGAAATAATTATCAATGACTGCTTTTGGTTTTTCTGCAGAAAAGAAGAGACGAAAATCGACGAGTTCATCGAACACTGAATCGCAAGAAAGTAGAAGTGTCTGTAAGTGATTAGCGGATGAAACATTTGCTATTCACCTTTGATCATAAACTAGAAATAATAGACGGAATGTGACTTAGACTTAACGTTGTTTTTTTAAAAACTCCAAATATTGAGCTCAAGGTTTAAGTGTTTATTAATACAAACCGCCAATTTAGGGTCGTTTTACGCTAATCATTACAGCTTATCTGGTGGCGTTTTAGTGTGATAATAATGGTCACTGGGTCAATCGGTAAATAACTCTCACTCACTACATCACAGTTAACTGGTAATATTTAATGATAGTAACATGCATGCATATGTCTTATTAGATTTTAAGCTTGACATGAAGATTAAAGACAATTTATTGGCCAAATACCATAAAAAACTTACAAAAGCTTTGGACAACAAAATGAAACTTGTCATGAAAGGTGATGATCTCAAAAAGCTACCACAAATGGAGGATATAATAGCCGAGATTAAACAACAACTAGTGAAAATAGAAAAGGGCAGCATAATTCTCATTGTCAGATGTTTCTCAGTGGGCGGCGTAATATCACTGACACATGCACTAGTATTCGGCGAATTGGAAGAGAAGATGACACAAGTATTGATAACAGATGAGATGAAAGCAATACTGGCGAAAGAGGGTGTTGATCAAGATATACGTATATCAGTGACTATGGATCTCAGGCACCTTAAGTGGGCAAAGACATTTTTTGAAGGTGAAGAGTGCTTTGTCTACTTATATTATTGCTACCTTTTTATTTCCAATGTTTCGCTGTTCTTAATTGGCTAAAAACATGACAAAATGTCATGACCGTGTTCTTACGTTTGTGGGTAATTGGAGTTATTTTTACGAGTAATACGATGTATTCTGTGTCCCTATATTCACGAGCAAATAATACAGCAGGGATACTTCGAATTGCGACGTCGTTCCATTCTGTTCTTATACAAACGTTGGCAGACGCACTATTGGCGAAACGAAAATATGCCGACCGACAAATGAAGCGAACAAAGTATATTTTTTTTTCAAAATTACAAATAATACAATACAACGTTTCGACGCTTTCTTGAGACATAAGGCATAATCATGTGTGTTGTATTATCGATATGAATGAATGAATGAATGGATGAATGACACCTTTGTCCCAACTAAAACCCAGGCATCTAGAGAGTACGTGACATTGTCGGTCGATTTTCAAATATTTTCTATGTTTCAATAGCTACATTATTGTTTTGATTTGCCGATCACAGCAGTTTATATGTTTATAGTTCTTGTTCCAGCTTCAGTAGGGGTTCATCACTTTTGACATTGTTATAAGTATTTTGTACAGCACTAAACTATGAAGGCGAATCTTTTTCATAGTTTATGCGCAACCAATCAAACAATATAAATGAAGTGTCGACATCTTGGCAATTCAAGTTGTACATCAACTGTTGAGTAAACATTTTGAAAGTATTTTATCTTATTTATTTGCATATTCTTGCAAGATTGTGAATGGCACAATACTTCAGTAATAATTGTGTATACATCAGTAATAATGCAATCATAAAAAAGGTACACGCGGGATATACAATTAATGCCAAATTCATGTTTCTATGAAAATTTATACATCACAGTATCTTTCATTATACCCACTACCTTATTGCCAATTTGTTGACATATATATTTGGACGAAATATGTATGTATTAACAATGTAACTGTCTTCTGATTACTTTGGTAGGTTTGGAAGATGAACGTGTTCGTCATGCTGGTACCATAACGCACTTCCGGAAAGAACCAATGTATGAGTGTTTAGACTTGGAGGTGCAGAACAGACGTTCCTCGGATACATATATACAATTAAAAGCAAGTATCTGTAATTGTTTTCTGTGACGTTGAATATTCAAATATATAATATTATCTGCCCGTGTTGCAAGTATTTGGATATGAAATGAACCGCAATTTAATAAATCAATCTATATGTTCCATTTTGAAATACTACTAGTATACTTATTGTCTTACTGAGATTTACATCAAAAAGTAAAAAGGTCACATAGGAAAATATACAAGTCCATGGACAAAGAACAAACCTTTGAGATCAAACGACAACGCAGTCTACAAGAACAAAACAGCGCTTCATTTCATAGTCAAATCAGTACATCTTCATTTGTATGATGTTGGATCTTATCTGTGATCAAATATACAGTTTGATGCTGGGTTGTTGGTGAAACATAAACATGCACTATTTCTGAGTTCAAACAACAAGATATTTCCCCGATTAAATTATTCCCTGTGATTGACTATTTTGAAATAATGTGTGTACTCGAAATTATCAATTATATATTCATTTATTTATATTTATTGCATTATTAAAATTGATACTTTTTATTATAAAAAATCAAAAATTCATTCTTTCCATGACAAAATGAAACAATGCGGTACACAAAACTAATATTCATAGTAATGGGTTACACATTTTTTAACTTTGCAAAATACTACCAAATAGCGTTTCTGAAATGTGCAATGTTTATACAGCTTTGAATTATAAGCTCAATATTGTTGTTTTATGCGGATACAAATGATTGATTGATTTTTTTTATTTACAGTGATTTAGTATCACAACACATATGTGAAGTATATAATTAACTTTATAGCATATCCTTCTTTCGCCCTAGACCAAACCTTATGAAGTGCCAACTGCAGCGGACAGGCAAATAGAAGAACTTCAGGAAACGATTAAAATGAAAGACGAAATTATTAACAAGATGACTGAGCAGATACAATCTATAAAGATAGCCATCAATCATCTTATACACAACTATGACAATTTTGATCCCAAAACACAGATAAAAGAGCTGAATTCAATCGCAACAATTTCGAATATTCCAATAGTGGGTGAGTATGAAGTTAATACCGGCCAATCTATTGATACAGGGAATCGACAGGTTTCACCAATTAAATGTCAGTGAATCATACCAAAAACAGTCCTCATTATAGAATAACATGACGGTCTCACAATTTTAATTATGACAAACAACTATTTATCACTGTTTCACTCCAGGTCGCAACTAATATAGCTGATTGCTATATTTGATTGTTATATCCTACAAAATTTGTTGTTAAATATATTCTTGAGAAAAAAAACACTAAGTGAAGTTCGTAACGAACCTATATATTAAATAGGTGGTAAAGCTGGTTTTACCACAATACCACACTGGACGTTTATCCTTAGCGAGTATTGCAATTACAAAATACGAATACAGCGAATGATATCGAAACTAGACAAAACACTACAACACATTAAATTATTTAAATTAAATTAAAAGACGGCCAACATATGACACAGAAACAACGATCAACAACCTACCACTTAGTTTTTGTAAATAAGTGAAATGTCGTTATTTTTAAACCGTGTGTGGTGTGTGTGTACGTGTCTAAATGTGTGTTTATCTGTCTTTCTGTGCGTGGATTTTGAACGTGTGTGGGTGTGCGTGGGTATGTGTGCGTGTGTCAAGGTCATATCATGTGTTTTTGTACTATATAACATGGAAAAATATCCGTGTTCCTTGTGCAATTCGCAATATGATTTTTTGTATGTATGGTAGGTTTAAACCTGTCGAGGGATAATAGCAAGGACCTAGAGACTTCGCAAACCAATTCTGACAAAATTTGGAGCAATTTTCAAGTCAAAATATCAAGCAAGCAAGGGCCTTGAGACTTCGCAAAGAAATTCTGACAACATTTGGGGCAATTTTTAATTAAAAAAATCAAGGGCACAATTTTGAAGTATTTTGATTCAATGCACGTATTTTCACAATATAACTAACAGACAAAGGTCATCATTGTCTTTAAAACTAGACATACTTGTACCTTTTTCTAACCCAAAATTTCATATTAAAGTGTTTAAGGTTTAAGAAAAGGCAACAATATATATGTGTACAAGCCCTAAGCTGTGGATCTGAGTGTTTATGTAAATATTGAAGTAATCTAGTACAGGTTGTCATCTCCTGCGAATTGTGAATGATGCTTTGTTTAATAATGTATAACTGAAATGGTACCTATAATACAATTAACACTAATTTTGTATATAGATGAAGACACAGATGAAAAAGAGAAAATATTAGATGGTAAATAAACTACTATTGTATAATTTTATGAAATAGTAAAATTAAATATTGACACATGACTTCTCGAAAATACAATTAACAACATTTACTTCCTCTACATAGAGAAAGACGCTGAAGATAAAGAAGCCAAAAATGGTGAATATTTACTTGTTGTTATAATTGAAGTTGAATGTTATGAATGAATGTATGGTGCATGATGGCATTACCGGTATTGTCATATTTATTTTTGTCACCATAAACTTCACTAAATATTGTCAAATTTGTAATTGATTTTTCAGTGATTATAATTCATGTATATGTATGCTGTTTCGGCGATCTCATTACAGTTATAGTCAAGGGCATGTTGCCTACATGTACAAAATTCTAATGGTTTATTTTTACCGTATTAGTCATTTTACCATGGTCTTGTTAGCATTGTGGTAGTTGTTTCACATTCGCACATTTTGCTGATTTGTTTAAAAATCTGATATCCTACATATGAATTCAGTTTTTCTTAATTACATGTAAAATAGTGTACACTCAATACAGGCATCAAAATAAACACAAAGAAAAGGGCACATATACAATAGATAACCACGCGACAAGTCAGTCAGAAACCCTGATAATGTGTTGGTTATCTGACTTAAACAAAATTCTGCTATCAATCAGTACTAATGCCAAAATAACAAACAATGGTTTTTATAGCGTGCTTGCGCCATAACCTACTACCTGTTGTCTTTTTTGTTTGAAATACTCAATAATATATGAGTAGGTGATCTATAAATAAAGAAAATTTACTTCTCAAAGAACAACTAACAACATTTACTTTCTCCATGTAGAGAGAGACGCTGATAAAAAGGAAGAAGCAGTGAGTGGTGAGCATTGTTTTTACAATATTTGAAATTGAATTTCATTAATCAGTGTATTTTGTCTTCCATTACTTACAATATAAGGCCAAAGGTCAAGGCAACAGTATATATATATATATATATATACTGTAGCTCTGAGTGGTGATAAAAATATTGAAGAAATCTGGCGTTTCCATATTACAATTAACATCGCTTCTATATGTAGGTAAAGACACGGATGAAAAAGAAGAAATATCAGGTGGTAGGTAAACCATTATTATATTTTTTCAAATTGGATAGAGAAAACTACAAACTACAAACACTCCCTTTTTCGGTGTAGGTGGAGAAGTCGGTGAAAAAGAATGGAACATTCGGTGGCAAGTTAACTAATCATGTAATTTTATGAGATAATAAATTAGAAATTAGGCAATTGAATTCTTGAAAATACAACTAAAATGATTTACTCACTCTATGTAGGGAAAGACCCTGATGAAAAAGAAGAAGCCAAAAGTGGTGGGTATTTTTTGTTGTTGCTCTAATTGAAATTGAGTTTAATGTATGTATGGTACATAGCGACATTATTGCAATCAGTAGAAGTGTTAATATAGAGATGACATCATCAACTTGGCCTTAAGGTTTAGATGATTCTGCATATAAGCTATAACATTTCGGCGATTCAGTTACAGTTACAATCAGGAGCATGTTGGCTACGTATACGACATTCTAATTGATTATTTCCACCATATCAGTCATATTACCATGACAATGTTATCACTGTTGTTGTTGTTTCAAGCAAATTGTTAACATAAAAATGTGTACTCGCTGGTCTTTACTTCTAAAATATCAAAGGTTTTCAATTGCCAGGGAAAACAATTTAGACAACGAATTCATATATAAAGCATGACTTGCATCATGACTCTAGGTGTAAAGAGAAACACGAAAAGCGCAGTCTCACTGAAGATAGAGCACAAGAGACAAAAAATGTGCAAGTATAATACTTACTTGTCGTTGGATGATAAGGATAAGGGGGCCATCAACTTGACGTTGAGGTTTAGATGATTCTGCATATATGCTATAACAATACGGTGATCTAATAATAATTATAATCAGGGACGACAGGTGTATGCAACTCCAATAAGTTTGAAACAGTCTATTGGAATACATATTCAACATATGGTTTAGTATGACTTTAAAATGATACGTTTGATGATATCGTCTGCAACCAGGTCGAAATGTCCAGTGATAGGTTTGTCTGTTCAGACAGAATTCAAGAATTTGGTCAGACTTCAAGTTGTCACGAATGGATTAAACTTTGAAATTTAAAATGGTCGCAGAAGCGTTGGGGAAGTTTGAGATACTGTTGGCAAATAATTGCCTATTGGTGGCGCTAACAAATATTTTACTGAAATAGATTGTTTTAGAAATACGATTGAGTTTTGTTAGCTTAATTTTTTGCATAATTATAAATATGATTGTGGTCTACAATCCCAGGTGTTGCTATAGAACGGAACATTAAGTGTTAGGTAAACTACTCTTGTAAATGTATGAGTAAAATTAAAAGACAATTTACTTCTCGCAAATACAACTAACAACATTTATTTTCTCTATGTAGAGAAAGACGCTGATGAAAAAGAAGAAGATTTAAGTGGTGGGCATTTTTTTGTTGTTATGTTACAATCGAGTTTTATTAATCAATGTTTACTATGTTGTGTCCCATCACTTACATTATAAGGTCAAAGGTCGAGGTCATATATATATATAAGTTTCCATATTACAATTAACATCATTTCTATATGTAGGAAAGGACACGGATATAAAAGAAGAAATATCAGGGGGTAGATAAACCATTATTATAATTTTCAAATTGGACAGAGAAAATTGTCAAACTACAACTACAAACACCCCCTTTTTCGGTGTAGGTAAAAAAAAAAACGTTGAAAAAGAATGGAACATTCAGTGGCAAGTTAACTAATCATGTAATTAGATGAGATAGTAAAATTAGACGTAGGCAATTGATTTATCTAAAATACAACTAAAAGATTTACTTACTCTATGTAGGGAAGACCCTAATGAAAAAATGAATCCAAATGTGATGGGTATTTTTGTTGTTGCTCTAATTGAAATAATGTTTTATGAATGTATGTATGGTAAATAGCGGCATTGCCGGTATTGTCATATTTATTTTATTCAATAAATTTGACCGAATAATGTAAAAATGGATATTCATTACGTAGAGAATGTTCAGTAATAATGATTCACACATTTGAATGTAAGTAATTTATAACCTAATTTGCACCATAAACTGAATGAACGTATTTCTTGACAATCAGTAGAAGTGTTGGTATAGAGATGGCATCATCGACTTGGCCTTGAGGTTTAGATGATTCTGCATATAAGCTATAACATTTCGGCGATTTATTTATAGTTATAATCAGGAACAGGCTGACTACGTATATTACATTCTAATGGATTATTTCTACCATATCAGTCATTACCATGACAATATTATAATTGTTATTGTTTCAAGCAAATTATTAACATAAAAATGTAAACTAGCTGGACGTACTTACAAATGTACATCCCCCCCCCCAAATATCAAAGATTTTCAATTTACAGTGAAAACAATTTACAACCAATTCATATATAAAGTACATAATATAAGTGCACAATAGTTATTAATAATTGTATACTAATATTAATTTTAATAAATATTAATATTATTTTTTGGATTGTGATATAATGCGTTTTGATACATTTCTAATATAGGCAATCAAAATAATGAATAAAATAATATGGTGAATACAGAATAAATAACCGCGCAATGAGTCATTAACAAACCGCGATGACGTGTTGGTTTTCTGACTTAAATCATATAACTGTTATCGAATACTATTCCTTTTGTAACATTGCCAAAACATCCCTCAAACAGGCAATGGTTATTATAGCGTGGTTGCACTATAACTCACCACACTTTACCTTTTTTATAATAAAAAATATAGCACATATGTTACTTTGTTATCCCATCACTTACATGTTAAGGTCGAAGCTCACCACAACAGTAAATGTGTGTATAATGCCTGGACCATAGCTGATTTGAATATTGACGCAAGTTGCCATCTACTTGTTGTGTTGTTGAGTTGTGAGTGCTATTTTGTATGATAAAGTGTTAACGTACTACCGATTTCAAATAGTGTTCATAATACAATTAACACTATTTTTCTTTTAGGTAAAGACACGGATACAAAAGTAGAAATATTAGGTGGTAAGTAAACGACTTGTAGTTTTTAAATATTCAAATTGGATAGAGGAAATTGTCTTTCTTTTCAAATCTACATTCTATCTTCGTTTTCAGGCGAAAAAACTGGTGAGAAGGATAGCGCATTAGGTGGTGAGTAAACTATTGTAATGTTATGAAATTGTAAAATGAAATGAAATAGTACAATTACAGTGATAATAATTTATATGTACATGTACATAATTCACAGCTTAATTTGCAAATGAACGTATTATGTAAATGAACGTATTTATTGACAATGTGTCATCAAGTGATTAGAGGTGATTCTCTGTCAGGAAAACTGAGGGTGTGGGGGGCTCTCTGTGTACCACAAGTAAACACAAAGGAACTAAACAATGTTACACATTTTATTTCACCTGTACATTATTCATATAACCAAATGTATTAACTAATGTATCACCTCAAGGCAGTTGAATACATTATTATGATACATGCTAACTATCCACAAAGGATATATATCAGAACATTTGTCTTACCTATATGATATATTCCCAGATGTTATAAATGTGTTAAACATGTTATCATAGCTTTTGTTGTTGTTTGTTTAAGGGCGTTACATGAAGAGTGAAACTGTAAACACATTGTTCATTATTATAGAAGACTTATCATGCAAATAGTCGCATAAAATGAACAATATACGCATCATATGATATAAAAGTCTGTCAATAAAAGGCAAATACTTTGAAAATAAAGTAAAAACTAGTAAAACTGATTTCAGAAGTATGTTTTTTAGTGTATTTTTAAATGATAAAACAAGACTGAATTACGGATTGAGAGGCTCATGCAATTGCAATAAGTTTGAACCAGAATTTTGGAATACATATTCAACATATGGTTTAGTATGACTTTAAAATGATACGTTTGATGATATCTTTGATGATATGTCCAGTGATGCGTTTGCCTGTACAGACAGAATTCAAGTATTTGGACAGACTTGAAGTTGTCACAAATGGATTCAACTTTGAAATAAAATTGGCCGCAGAAGCATTGAAGAAGTTTGGCAAATAATTGCCTATTGGTGGCGCTAAAAAAACATTTTACTGAAATACGTTGTTTTAGCAATACGAATGAACTTCGAACCTTGTTTTTGCATAGTTATACACGTGTTTGTGGTCTACAAGCCAAGTGTGTCACTATTGAACGGAACATTTAGTGTTAAATAAACTACTCTTGTAAATGTATGAGATAGTAAAATTAAGACAATTAACTTATTGAAAATACAACTAACAACATTTACTTTCTCTATATAGGGAATGTCGCTGATGAAAAAGAAGAAGCCAAAAGTGGTGAGTATTTTTGTTGTTGCAATAATTGAAATTGCGTAATATAAATAAATGTATGGAAATAGCGGCAATACCGGTATTGTCATATTTATCGTTGTCGCAATAAATTTACCCAAATAATGTCGAAATTATAATTCATCCTGTGGATATTTGTCAGTATAAACATTATTCATAATTTGAACCATCAACTAAATCAATGTACATGTTGACATTGTGTCTGTGGCTGCCATTAAACATTTTCTTTACTCAGTATTTGAATGGTTTATTTCTACCATATTGTTCATATTACCAAGATCTTGTTAACATTGTGGTTGTTATTTCAAGGGATTTATTAATACTAAAAATGAATGAATTACTGTTCCATAAAAAATAGGTCGAGCTCAATAACACATCATCATCATCTAGCGTCAAAAGCGCCTTGTAGCGTATGAAAACAAATGAAATAAAGTGACCCTGAACTAAAATTACTGGCCCTGATAAATTACTGCCAGACATTATGATTTCAATAAATCATGGTTTTGTAATTGTTTTACCATTACTTGTATCAATGTACACGAGGTTCAGGGGAAGTTGGCTTTATTAGTAACATATTTATTGTGTATCCTTCGATTGGTCGTCAGAATCAACATCGATTCGAACTCATATCTTTGGCAAAAGTGATTAGTACTCCTTCACAATGAATTACTAAATTAGCGATTGTATTAATCGTTAGCTTGTCATGTTCTGAGCCTTGTAATTGGTTTGTTTTTAGCGTAACTTGCATATTACTAGGAGGCGAAAGTTTCGCTCTATGTACCACAACAGCCAGTACAGCTTTAACTCAACTCCGATGCGGAAATGGGAAACTTTCTGGTAATCACTTGCGCGATTATGTTTTTGACTCATAAGTTCTGATTTTTCTTTTCAATAATTTGTTTTGTCTTTACAGTCGCAGGTAAGTGTAACTCCTCTGTGTATGTGGACTCATGATTGAGAATAAACTGTGAAACATTAATATCAGTATTAGTTATTATGCTTACAGGTAAAGGTAAAAAGAGAAAACGTACCAGCACGGGTAAGTGTAATTCCTCTGTGTATGTAGACTCATAATTGAGAATAAATTGTGAATCAAAAATATCAGTCCGTTTAACTAATTAAAGTGCATCGCCAAAACATGTAGTGCTCATTCAGCTCAATTACACAAAATTACATAAAATATACACTAATGTTTTTATTTCCAAATATATTTATTATTACGTTCACAGATACAGATGTACCGTATAAACGCGCGTATATGGGTAAGTGTAATTAGTCTAGGTTGTATTTGCATCTTCTAGTTAATAGCTCAATGACTGTAGCGAGGTCATGATCTATGGGAATTATCTGTTGCATGTTCGCGACCGTGAATTACTTACAAAATACTTCTAGTTTTCGGTGTGAACACAAATATGAAATAAATATTATAAACGGCCAACGAGTGTATTTTGTAGCGGATATGACGATTTCTAGGGTAAATTGTCACATTTGATGGATATAGTAACCAAGCATAAGCACATATTATATGAAATATCTTATATTAGTGATAAATAAATATGTTGGAACCTATCAAAGCAAAACACTTTAACGAATTTTGAATTTGGTAGGATGTATGCGTTTCTCTCGAATACAATTACTTGAGTGGTTGCTATATACCAAACATTTTCATAGCAAAATCGCATGAGGCAGAATTTCTACAGAATTTTGACAGTATATCAAGAAGAAACCCGTTTTAGTACACGACGCGATTTTTCAAGAACTTACAATACATACAGCAATGGGACAACAAATATACGAGATAACTAATTGAGGCGAAGCTAACTAGTTATATCAAAACCGATATGGCAATTTTTTTCAGCAAATACGCCTGATCTATCGTGGTGATGTTATTATAAAATTCAAATAATGCATGTGTCTATGTTGCGCTTCCTCACGTGTCGTGTAAACTGGCTTTCAAATTGTCTTGTTACCGTCTAGCAACAGTTGCCACGCATATAAAAACAAGTTCACATCACAATATTCCCTGAACACTCCAACAGATCTCATACTTAACTTTCTGGTCACATTTGCGGTGAAGTAATTGTTTCGAAATGTCAATAAACAACTGAACATTTCCTTTCTATATTATCAATATCAGTGAAGTTTGTGACATCACCCGTGTAGATTATTTGCAATAATGGATCCAAATATTGAACATCACGGTTAATACTACTGATCGTTATTGCATTTGAATAGGAAATGTAGGCAAATATTTGTTCTTAGAGTAACATGAATACAAGGTTTATCTCGCCAATTTCGATATACTGATGTTAGTTGGCCAGCAATCACTATAAAGAGCAAAGCGATGATATTTTTCGGGTTTACGTACATCGAACCATCGGCAATTTATTGTGTCAATTCATCATCCAATTTAACATGTAGTATATAATAATTGTTTATGCAAACAAAACCAACAAACATGAAAAACAGGGATTCAAACTCACGACCACGGCAATCCTCTCGCCTCATCAGGCATACATGTTTACTGTCATGCCACTGTCCCTGCGCCAAAAAAACGCAGTTAAAAATGATGTGTAGTGAAAACACTGATAAAGGTAGACATCTGTTCAAAGTCACATACACATTAGTGCATTCCTGCAGCGAAACAACTTTATTCAGATTTTGACATTCTTCAACGTATGCCTGTGAGCCTGCTCTGTTTCATGTTTCTGAAACTACTGCATTTTTTTACGTTTAATGATGTGATAAAATAATAACTCAATTTACTGCAGTTTCCCATATTGTCACGTATTATCGAAAACTAAATGATACAGAATGTTAAACGTTGTATAATTTTAAATTAACATTTACGTTAAATGTTGTTATGTTTTAGATATATCTGTACCTATAATGCCCGAAGGAATACCAGGAGACAGAGAATTGTATTGGAAAGCAGAGAAATTATTCATCAACAAAATGGAGCAAATAGCAAAGAGCAATCTGTCATTTGAAATGAAGAGAAAGCAAATGCAACAGACTTTAAATGATTTGGGCGTTGATTTAGCAGGAGTAAAGATATCATAAATATGTTATGACGTTCATATTAAAGAATGCTCTGGATATAGTTGATCATTTCAAATTATAACCTTTTTTGTTTTGTGTATAAACATCTCACAAGCCGCATCGTAGTATAAATGAGTAGGCTGCAAATGTATTATTAAAGTATTATAGGCTTGTCGGTTTTTTGGAAAATAAATTTTGTCTCAATTGACAACTCTTACAAAATAAACTTGTTAATGATGAGCACATTATGAATTCCATAATAAACACCGTATGGTTGTAAAAAAAAGATATCGTGCGATTAAGAAGGTGTTCGTCATGTGATATCACAAAGTAATAGCGGATAATACGTGTACCTCCTGGCTGTCGCGATAAGACATGTTCCATTGTAATGTCGACGAGACACCCACGTAGAACAGTTTTTAGTTTATTATCTTTTAAATCTTGGCAATTTATTAATCACTGTTTTGATAAAGAACATTTTTCTTGGTAAAGCAATATCAGTATAAGAATTAAAAACAAAGTATGTTATGTTACGTCAGTCACAAGTGTTAATGAGTATTTCAAAGTGAATATTAGAAATACTTTTATGTTGTGTTATGTTTTATGTTTATGTTTAGGAATGTATAAACATTCTCTAAAAAATACTCCGCCAAGCGTATTTGAATGAATTAATGAAATTTATTTCACCATATTATTTCAACAATAAATGTAGAAATTGTACAGGTAGTAAATATATATAAATAAATAAATAATGAATTCCACTTCCTTTTTTCCATTTAAATGCATCAGGCAAGTTTCAATTTTTGTTGCAAAGTATTGTAGACTGTGTTGATTGAGTGTAAGATTCAGTTTTGGGGTATAATAGTTGAAGCTACAGGCTAAGTGGATTTGATAATAATGGAACAATGGGTCCAAATAGTTGAAAATATTATATATCATGCAATAACTTTGCAAATGTTATTAATGTGAGCTTTCCATGACATGTCATTGGAGACGCAAAGGGAATTGACGACATATCCTCCCTCTATCGGTGACCGTTAATATCCAGGCTTCCCTCATAGGTGACCGATTGTTGTGATGTTTTAATTATAATGTAAGTTGTGTGTTTTTTTCAGAATATATAGTAATGTGTTAGTACTGCATCATTCACGAACCCTTTGAAAGTCTTTATACATTTCTGAAAGATGGAGTTCATTGTTTTGAATAAATTTAAACAGGTTTGTATCATCTGCAAAGTGTCGAAAATGGGAGGATTTGGATCAATTTGCTATATCATTAATATAGATTAAAACACAAAAATTGTGGAAAGAATCTACTTTTGCATAACCCCGCAGATTATAGGTCGGAGCAATGATGACATGTTTTCAATATATACAAATTGCTGGCGATTACAAGGGTATTTTTTTAAACCACAATAGTGGGAGACCTATAATACAATAGTATTCTAGTTTGCAGCACGGAATTTCGTAATTGATAGTGTCAAAGCCTTTTTTGGGATCGATGAAAATACCAAAAGTGATATGGCCGAGGTTCAGTTTGTCAGCTATGTCTGACACAATGTCAGCCAAGGCAAGTTTTGTACTGTGTTTTTTGGGAGAACACCATCATGTCCTACTGATTTCCTAGGATCTAAGGCACTGATTACATTGATTATATCGCTCTCATTCACGATAATTGTCAGTTAAATATTCAGTAAAGTAAACTATATCGGTGAAAAAGTGGTAAAACTCTTCAACAATATGTGTTGTTTCTGTGAGGATTCTTTCCCAGGCAAACTGTTTAAAGGAATTTAGTACGTAGTGATGTTTTAGTTGATTTATTTAAATTAGTATTTATAAGTTGCACGTTGTGTCAGTATTGCCATTCGCGGACTTTATTTGAATAATAGCGTGTGTTTGCTGACTTGCTATATGTTCTATATATGTGGTTTGTTTTTCAAAGTTGCAAGGATTTTTTTACATCATGGCAAATAATTTGCGTTTTGTTTGAGCTGATTTAGTTATACTTTTTGACAACCAAGGTTTAGATGGATGTTTTACTTCTCGTTTATTTAATTTGACCTGCAAATTCTTACACAAAACCGTACAAGAAAGTCATAAAATGTATCATATGCATCATTAGGATCGGAGTGAGCTTACACTGGCTGCCTTGATATTTCGTTCAAGTTCACAATTAACATGCTTTATTTGTAATTAGTAAAGTCAAATTTAAAAACCGTATCTCCTTTTTTTAAAAGTGTGCGTAATTTTTTTAAAATTACAAATAAAAGGGTAATGGTTTGTGATATATGTGTGAATAGTTCGGCATTGTATAAAATATCCAGCTGCATTCATAAACACGTAATCAATTACAGTACTAGAAATACCAGTAACCCTCGTCGGTGTGTTAATAATTTGGAAAAAAATGTACGAATTAAGAATAGTATTGTAGTGAGTGGCAGGTGAGGAATCAACAGACGTGTCTATGTTCATGTCGCCAAGTATAATCGAATCAATACCCTTGGCTGACAACTGGTGTAGACATAGCTCTAAACTGTAAAAATATTCATGACATGGTGTATTAGGTGTATGGTACTTAACGCCTATGATAATCGTGTTGTTGTTTATGTGGGTTTCCACAAAAATCGATTCACAGTGCATAATTTTATATCTGTTAATACGGGTAAAAGACAATGATTCGTGAATGTACAGTACAGTGCTACACCTTCTCCTTTTGAATTGTCATAGTTACATGTAATTAAATTAAAGGACGGTAAATTATAATGAGAACAGTTAGAAAAAACAACAAGTTCGTCGAAATGTTAAGACAAAGATCTGATGTTAAATTGGATTAATTTATGCGAGAGATTCGAAAAGTTAGAATGTGAATTGAATTGGTCAACTGAGTATCGATTACAGTTATACTTAACGGTGGCATTGTCATATTGTGTATCCATAATAGTTCAGGTTATGACTCAAAACGTTGGTAACATCAGAAGAAAGTTGTCGGATACGCTCAATATCTTTAAGTGAAGTTATAGCACCGGTTCCCTCACTTCGTCGTACATAAATCTTACTGCCGACTGTCCATATAAACTTCCATCCGCACTGTTTTCTGACCACGTTAATATAAATGGTATTTGTTATATTGTGATCTATATCCATGTCGTTTGTTGATTTTTTTTTATATATTACCTTGCGCTGTACAGATTATTGCGGACAGATTTTCGGACAAATCGCACGATAATAGGTGCTGGTCGCGGGGCTGGTTTTGATGGTAAGCGAAGGCTCACGTCAATATAAGAACAATGTAATTTTAATAATACTGTAAATTGACAGCTACTGAAACTGGATGCTTACACTTTTGAATATCACAACTTTTAGTGAATTTATTCATTGTATTTTGTTGTGCTTTTCTTTGGTTTCAATTTTATTGAATGTTTACAGTCATGCTCTAAATTCTAAAAACATTCGATATTTTAAAATGTTTGTGTTCTTTTAAACTCTGAATTGTTTTAGTGTATGAAATATTTTTTTAATCATAATTTGCTATAATTGTTGCTGTATTGTTGAAGTACATTGTTGTGAGACTTTATTATTCATCGTAAACAGTTGTAAATTTAACCTATTAGTAAAATAAATTGTACACTCATAAATCTTCATATGATGGACACAAATGTCACAATAATAGTTGGTTATGTCAAACACCTGTCAATTATTTCTCATTCTAGATAATTTAAATACATTAGATAACCTCAATCAAACACTTAAGTACGCTACAATAGAGGGCGCTGTGAATTAAAACGGCGCTGTGGCGTTGCGTGTGTGGATTCATTTTATATTGACAAGTATTTGATAAAACATAATTTACAAGTATTTTGCCCGTGGTTGAACACGTTTATTGTAACCTTTGTTAGCTGAATTTTAGTTTGCACTAAAGAAGCCACGATATCTGAGTTTAGCTTAATAACGCTGGTAGGGGGGGTGACAAGTCGTCATAGATTGTGTTCGATATAGTTTGATCTGCTCGCTGTATAATTTGATATTAAATGAATTAAAATTTGATTTGTAAAAAAAATATCTATAGGAGTTCATATCAATAAAAAAATTCAATACAGTAGAATAAATAAATAAATCTAACGACCTCAACGACGACATATCACCTAATAGTTGTGAATACCTATCAATGCATATAAGAGATGATCGCAAGTACATACATACACAAGTACAAAGCTTGGACAATGGGAATAAGGATACCGCATCACGTGACCTGGTTTATATTTTTGTTTTATCTGTCTCAAAGTTATTCTATCTATCTATGATATGTTCTAATAGGATTTCCATATACATTACTATTTGCGTGAAGATATTAGTAACACACCTCATAATTCTCAATACAGCGACTCATGTTATCTATTTTAGTACAATGCACGTTTGTTTTTTACATTGTTTGGACTGCACCAAGACCTATTGTTGCATGCTGGGTTTGCTCACCCAAGGAGTTCATATTACATACCTTGTGTATAATGACACATCACTGGTACAACAATGTGAACGATCGTTTAGGGGACAAATGTGCCGTATTGACAAGCAAAACGACAGAATATATCTTATTATCTTGAGCTGTACCACGACCAATTGATGTGCAGCAGCTTGGCAAATGACTGCCTTGCATAGTCATTGCCATGCATACTGTGACACACTATTAACACAGTCGGCACTTTTTGTACAGCATCATTTGTGTGACATGTCAGCTTATTATCGATTAAAAGAAAAAAATCCAAATCAACAATCGAAAGTTCGATCGATATTTATTTTCATAATTTCATTTTCGGAATATAAATTGGCAGTTGGCATTGAAATTGGCAATCGGGAGTCGAAGCGGTAATAAGCAATAAGCATCCTCAAGCCAGTTTAAATTTCTCAGTCATAGTTTTTTATCAGTGTCATTTATTATACAAAAGCTTCATGAAATGCATAACAGCAATAAACTTATAACTGGGTGTTTTTAAGTGCCTTAGAATTCTGGTATTGTAACACAATTATTCAGAATATTTTATGAGAAATCACTTACATTTATTAGTAAATCATTCCCGGTGACTGTTTTCATAGTGACGACATTCTTAATAAGTAAATAATACTGATTTCACATGTTTTTATTGCTTGTTTACTATATGCAATCTCGCTCAATGTGTGTTAACAATCACGCTTTGAATTTGTTTATAAACATACGCAATTTTAAATTTCTTAGTTTATAAGATAGATCGGTACTTTGAATTTCATAGTTTATAAAGTAGATGGTTTGCATTGTTATGTTTTTATTAATAATTTGGTTTTGAATAATGCCTATGGTGTTATTTATACTGTATCGTTGGAGGTACATTGTTTGCAAGAAAACAGTGCCCAGCATTAACATTTTAGTGAAATAAAATATATTCTACAGCCATAACCATATTCTCATTTTACATTAAGAGTTGTATATTGTGGATGTATAAGATGTAAATCATTTGTATAAAATGTATTACACAGAGATTTGACCGTTGGGAAGATAGTTTTCTTTAATGTTGATGGAATGACTGTTACAAAAAATCTCTATGCTCTCTTGCATCCAGTAGATTTTTTTTTTAGCTAAGCTCGTTACGTATATCAACTTACACAACAGGAACAGCATTACGGCTAACCTTTGCTAGTCCTTGCCCCCCTTTCCGTGGGGTTACGCAGTTATGTCAAACGCCCGGCTCAATAATACTTCAGTTGAACTCAATCAAAACAATACAATATCACGCTACAATAGAGAGCGCCATAAATTTAAAACGGCGTCATGTACACAGATGCGTGAGTGGATTTGTTTGCCCGTGTTTATTTAAATATAACAACTGTTAAGCTGAATTTTAGTTTGCACCAAAGAAGCCGAGATATCTGGGGTTGATTATCTTACGCTAGTACAGGGATTACAAGTCATTATAGATTGTGTTCGATATAGTTTGATCTTATCGCTCAATAATTTATTATTAACTGAATAACTATTTGGATTTGTAAAAAATGAGGAACCTCACTACAGTGGGATAAATAAATACATTGAATACAAATAACTTAATAGTGATGAATACTCATTAAATACATATATGAGATATACATATATGTATATATATACACAAGTACAACACTCCAATAATGGTGAATAAAGATATCGCCTCACGTGACCGGGTTTATTTTTATTTTATTTCTTACAAAATTCTTTAATCTATAATCAGTTCTGATAATTAATTTATATAAATTATTATCGGATCTACTTTGGTTGTAGAAATACTAGTATATTCTCGCCATTCACTTGATTACAAGGATATGCGATATATTGTATTGTTTGAATATACATGTGTAACGCATGCGCCAGAAATATAATTTAATAGCATTTCTTCAACTAGTAGTGCAAAATGTAAAAATGTTTGAAAATTCTTCGCACAATTCAAAGAGGTTATCCAACATTCAAATGTGACAAAAGTCATTGTGAATTGACAGCTATTTAATCAGTATTATTAATTTTTTGAACATTGTACTTATTAGCCATCTCATGTAGATGAACCCAATAATATATAATTTGAACTTTACACAGATGTTTTTTTCAAAATCAGATATTTCATTTTTTGTAGTTTATATTCGGGGTATAACGAACGTAAAACTGTCATACAGTGCTTGTTTAATACTGACAATTCAACTCTAAATTGATCTTCAATTTCTGATTGCTGATTTAAATTCAAGCAAGTACAAAATCAAAATATTTATTGTAGCTTGTTTTATGATTTAATTAGAGAAACAAAATTGAGTTTACGAAATGTAAAACTGATGTTCATATACGTGTATTAGAACGTAGTGATTTTATTTTGACAATTGGGTATTTTACCATTTGCATGACGATTTTATTATTCAAAATGTTATTCTATCTTCGTTTTTTGCAATACAACATTGTAAATATATCAATATTGCTAACCAGTAAATGTATCTTTTTGTTGGATACACCACACGTTTAAATCCGTTTACTGTAACAGCAATCCAGACCGTGTAAACTCTGAAAGTAGTCCAGTACCATATCACACACATGTATACCGTAGATGTATAGACGAATAAGACTCAGACTAGTTCTCCAGTTTGGAAGGCTGTGGCTGTGCTTTACGTAGTGGTCAGTCTGCAAATGCGAGTTCCCGTTATAACGTACTGAAGTCATGAAGATAGTTAACCAGTGATGACTCAGAATTCTGTGTCGTCTACGTGTTCACGTAGCGATTCATCAGACCCTTTATGCATGCACTGGGAACGGCACTCTGAAAGGCTGGATTCCAAGCTAATCCATATACTGACAGTAAATATATGAAAAGTATATCACCACAGTGTAAGGTGATATCACGATTTTCATCGTAAGACGTCGTCATTTCACTTTTAGAAGTGCTCCACCAGTATGCAGGAAAAACAACCCTAAAGTTGTAATCCCACGAATAAGTTAATTTCAGACTTGATAACTATAATTATTTGCTTAGTGCAGTGATGATGATTCATGCTGACTGACATTGCAAAAATACATCGCAATAAAGAAAGTGAAATAATTCATCGACGGTTTTTCACCCGATCCTGTTCGATTCATACCTTTGAAACGAGGTCATGTATTATGGTGTCATGCTATGGGAAGGCATGACACCAATCATATGCTACCATACCACTCTATGTCAATCGATTGTATTGCGAAGGGGATGACACCACATAATAGACACTGGTCGGCGCGATGTAATCCACTAACCCTTGGATCTGTTGGGTCAATGTACGGTTTGTGGGTGGGATTCAGCCATGTACAGTTAATTGCAATTATATATACTTTGATAATCAAACTTTTTTGCGTTTCTTTGGTGAATTGATAAGCGTAAAATGACCATTATTTTGTATTTTCAAATCATGCGAATCGATCGTATGAAATCACTCCTATCAACACCTATCGCGTTATGTCAATCGTTTCCGTAAGACAGCGATTGACACCACGCCATTACGATTCGCGTGCACAAAGATCCCATGTTTAGGTCACTTTATTATTCTAGCTGGATCTATTATACGTCAAAATTTTCGTACATACATAAACTTTTATAAACGAATTTACTCGTATTTCATTGACACCCTAAATAGCCTAAAATTACCATTATTGATTTTTTTCAAATCATGCGATTTAATAGTATGAAATCACTCCTATCAACACCTATCGCGTTATGTCAATCGTTTCCGTAAGACAGCGATTGACACCACGCCATTACGATTTGCGGTTGACATTTCGCCCTCACTTTGCCTCGGAAAAACATTTGCTCACTCGGTATTACATCCGGTACTTGCCTCTTTACCAACAACCTTGGAATTATGTATAGACCCTATGGTTAATGAGATAAAGTTACGTACTTTCATACAAAGTGTGGACAAAAATAGATAAATTCATGAATAGAACTTATGTTGCTTCGAGGCTGTAACTCACGTAAACCTCGGTGGATTTTGACAACATTTTTAAAGTTGACAATACTATTGTCTACTTTTCTGACATACCCCTGCATACTAGCCGGACATGTAGGCGTGATTAGGCCCTCGCCGGCCGGACGGCATCAGGCCTGACTGATAATGATTAACTCACGCGACCTCGTCAGGCTACAACCCTGTCAACAGCCGGGAAACATCCCCTGAAATATCTTATTTGTATAATATATACACACACATCAGAGTATTACCAGTTGGGGGTCGATGCATGACTGTATTGTACGAAAAATCGTAGAAGTGAAAAAAAAAAAGAATGAAATGTATTATCTGCTGGACATACTGTTTCTATTGCGCCCTCACCGACGGACTCACTCGGACCTCAACTACGCCCGGGTACAATACGCTACTGGTTCCTTTGTACGTGAAAATGTTCCTCGAGTTTGTTTGATTGACATTGTTGAATTTTTGAAATGAAAATAGACTCAAAATTACACAAAATATACTGACGGGTGTGTAGCTGGTAGTTTGAAACCCCTACAGTAAGAATAAATGGTACCAAGGGAAAAGCTGATGGACTCCCGGGGATGAACTTTAGCTTCATTGTCTTGATTGTTAGATCACTCAAGCTCTAGAGACAGTCTTTGGAAAATATGGACCGCTTTTCAGACAGAAATAATGAATAAAGGTTACCCCTTTTCAAACAGACAGGGTAAAATAACATACCCCTTTTCAGACAGAAGCGGTGAATGTGGGACCCCTTTAGCGACACGTATACATATGAAACATCAATGTGCGCACACCCCCCCCCCGGATGGATACATGTAGGAAAGTCATATACTGTATTGCACAATAGCATGAAATTACAGCTATATCATATACTAGTAAAATGAGAACCTTCTACCTGCATGATTTCCTTGAAAAAAAAACAATTTATTCTTTTCAAGCGAGTTGCCAAGAAATTCATTCGTTGTTACACATCAGTAATTACTGATTGTGTGAAAGTATCCTCTAAACAATTGTCACATGTATGCATAGTTCAGGCAGGCTTTGAGTACAGATACCCAGTGTTACAAGTATATCCCATTTTGATAGATAATTTACTTCACAAGTCCTATTGTAAGTCCACATAAATAATTATTCTTTCTAGAAAGCGCCCCCCAGTGTTCATTAAGTGGTGAAGGAAGAACCAATTCTACTGCTTATTTCCAAAACAATTTTGCATAGTAGCATTGCACTGAGGGTATACATTTCAGGGTTGATTCTTATGAATGATTTACCACTATATAGGAAGTTGATTGTTCATTAAGATTGACTAGTGCAGTTCCATTAGTGCAGCAAGAATAACACATCTGTGAATAAACAAATTAGGTTTTTTCTTACTATGATTGTGTCTGGAAAAGGTGAAAAACTCCAAATAATGAAATGTACCTGTATCATAATTTTATCTAAAAAGAAATATTCCAAAAACAAATTTCACACTTATAGATGCGAAGGACTTTATTCTTCATCAGTAAATAATTTTCAATCCACAGTGATAATGCATCAGAAATACTGACCTACTGGTATTTAGCTTACATTTAGACAGAGTTAAACCGGGAGATAAGTCAAAGAGTATGCCTTTCCTAAGGAAATAATCCAACTATTAATCACCCAAATAAATCATTATTATTTTGGTAGGCCATGGTTTATATAACATGCACAACGCCAATGGGAAACAGTCACCTCTGGTAAGAGGTGTAAAAATAATTCAAGTCAAAGTGAAAATGTTAGGATCAGGCCACTATCTGGATAACTCTCCCAAATACACACACATACACGTTTAACTTTTAATATACTAGTAGTTGCGATGTGAACTCGATTAAAACATGTTCTTATTTAGGGTTGCGCTTTAATTGGAGCTTAATTAAACTCAACAAGAATGCAATAAATAAAAGTTGAATATCTCGTGACTGAACATAATAATGTTTGTGAAGCTTAGGTTTAGTATTGGTAGAAAGGTATGGTACAATTATATTAATATTAATATAAATCAAACCATACCTTTACTAAACCCAAGCTTCGCAAACTTAAATTTGATTAAATATTAATATAAATTATGTAGCAGGGTCCATAGCACCAAGAGCCAAGTGATTTCCAAGATTTTTCCAGACCTTTCCCCAAACGTTCTTGCATTTTTCTCCCCCAAAACATTTTGACCCTTAATTAAGGCCAACATCATCCCCAAAGCTCATCAACATTCTGAAGATATGGTAGTTTCCGAGAAAAAACAGGCTTTTTTTTAAATGAATTACCCAGTAATAACTATGAAGAAATTTAAAGACTTTTTAAAGATTTTTTATTTTTCCTGTAATTTAAAGGCAAGTCAAAGACTTTTCAGACCTCAAAAAATCCAATGACTTTCAAAGGATTTTCCCAACGCTATGGATCCTGTGAAAATAGTGAGGGTCGTCACAATGTAGGTTCTGTCGTCACAAGTCGGTGTAAAGTTCACAACATTGTTACCACACACGCACACAAGTGTACAGGTAAAATATTTCTTGTAAAATAACATTTTATTTAAAAAATAAAAAACATTAGCGTCTGCTAATAAAAGCGTTTCTCATTTTTTTTAAAACTATAAAGTAGAAGAATCTATTGATTATTTATACTTGTTCTAAGTTTTCCTCAGGTTCCCAAGTACAGTGTTTTTTTCCAAAACCAACCCATTTTATGAAACAGTACTTCTTTCCATTTATCATTTTTCTTCTCAGCACCTTTTCAACAGTGACGACTCCTGAATAAAACAATATACTTACAAGGGTTTTTCTAAAAAAAATTGCAAGAGGGAGCACTGCAATTCAGTGGCTCCACCAAATGGGGGAGATAGGATTGTCCCTACTAGGGTGTGGAGTTTTGATAATTCTAAGTTAAAATGGGGCATTCTATGGCTTCCTTGGGGTCAAAATTACTATCAGACAGGTCACAGTTGAAGACTGTGGCCACATGTGATTCCTGGTCAATATTAAGAACTTTATGGTTGCCAGAGGATCTGCTCCCCAGGGTATGAGGGCGCATGCCTCCCACAACTTGATATGTTTTATTGTGCAGCTACATTTGCACTACTGAAATTTAGTTGCCTTTATTGGAATATAAGATGTATTGTGTCAAAGGTAAAAATGTGATTGTTTTGGTACTCCTTCCCCGACTAGGTTGTGATTTGAGATGTGTCTTTATTTCCTTAATATGCAACTTTGGTGAAATATACTGCAAGGTAGAGCAGATTGTATTTTTGTATCATTTGTAAAATAAACTAATAATGTAGGAAAAGTATTTAGAACTAAAAACAGCACAAACCCTTTATTTTCACTTTCACTTAATTTTACTATTTCATGTTTACCTATTTGTTCTAAATAAAAATGACAGATGTGTTTCTGTTGTCAGAATAAGTCAACAAATGTAATTTTTGTTTTTCGTATTTGCTTCTATTGGAGATATGCTTCAAATAAAATGAATATAGTATGTGAGAAAGGCCGGGGTATAGTGTAACAACAGTGTTGAAGCACTTCATGCAAATTCAGGGGTACCTGGTCTGTAGCTTCAATTGATCCACATAAATAGTTTTCAAAGGAATATACCGATTGTATTGATTTTTTTTCTATTTTTCATTTACCTACCAAGTATGTATGTTAACTACCAAGTGACAGAATAAAGTAGTTTTTCTTTGTAAACACAATGTTTTTATTATAATATATAGTATCTATACTGTGAAACAATAGTTTGACATATTCAGTACTAATACCAATATCGGTATTACATATTTAGATTTTCAACACTAGATTAAATCTACATTACACTTACCGGAATTATTTGATTTTTTCTTTTCTTTTTTTGTCAATACTTTGATTGCATTTTCGGCTCAAGACATCACCTTATTCAGCAAACCAGAAAGATCTATATAACAAATATCATATTGGGTATACCCGGTACATAAGCAAAAACTAATTTTGTTGCATTACAAATTTTTTTGTTCAAAATGTTATGTACACAAATATAAACATGTACTTACCAGATTTATTCTTTGACTTGTTGTTTACTTGAAACTGTAACATAAATTATTTTCGTTAAAATAGAGCAACACAATTTATTCTGAATATTATAACGCTCAATGTTGAGACATTTATCAGTTACTACATTCACTTCATGATTCATCATATTAAAATGTTGCAGATAACCACTTGGCGACACAGTGATCATGATTATCATTCAAAACATGCTAATAATGTTGTATACATATCATTGTTCTTACCAGATTTTCTTTTCTTCAACACTTCTATAGGACTACCTACATATATACAAAATAAATAATTTAAAAAAATGAAGATATATGAAAATAAACAATAATTGTTAAGAACAGTACCATCCTAATATTGTCAAAGAGTTGATACTGAACAACCATGCATCCCACTGAGAATCCATGAACTGTGAATAATATTTCATCCAGTAAAACATGCCATTTAATATGTTGAGTAAATTATTTGTCATTTTGGAACATTTTTCAATTGTATAAATGACTAACCAAAACTGTTAAAGAGGTTTCAACTACAAGTTAATTCTTTGTTCCAATTTCCCTTATTGCATTCTTAATATCAAACATATTGGATCCAAAAATTGTAATATAAAAGGCATGTTATTAAAATAATATTATATACTAGCAATTAAATTATTTTACCTTCTGAGATGACACCAGGTATATCTTCTGTTGGTCCACAAAGTAAGGGGGACTCCACAGGATCTACAATACTGCCTAGAATAACTAATAGGTAATTTGCATGAATATTATAATCACATTCTGGCCTACTTGCCCATACTTGGACGAAAGACAATGAATATTGAATACACAAACTGCTATAATTATAGACAATGGATAAATAGAGGTCACTGATACAGCTTACAAATATTAGTCAACGTAGTTGTGTCTTAATTTTTGATAAAAATACATGTAAGGCCAGACTGTTTTTATTTTTTGTTTCTCGAGTTTAAATAACATTTTTTTTCCATTAGATTTGTATGATTCTCAAAGAATTGGAGAGAAAAAAATGAAATAAAATCTTATTCCATGTATAACCCTGTTTCTTATCTGTGCGAGACTTCGGTACTTTGATCACCATACTCCCACGAAAATGCAACTTGGATTTGTTATGTGACGGGCGGTAAAAAAAGGAAGATAAAATTAATATTTTATTTTGCCAACAGTAAATATGATTAAATAGATATTTTTTTTTAAAACTATTCATAAAACTATTATAATAAAAAACACAAAATTAGTTTCAGTTTATTATGCATTATTAAAAACAAGTCACCATGTGAAAAACACTAATGAAAAAAAAACACAGTTAGGCCATGAAAAAAAAATCTGTTTCTCGTTTCATGGAAATTTTAAAATGAGGCAAATTTTTTTGAATACAGAACTAAAATGGGAGAAATTCAAGACAAGTGCGAGTACAAGCGCATTTTGGAATGCTTTAGAAAAAAAACAAAAAAACATCTGAGGCGCAGGAAACGAGAAACAGAGATATTTTTTTTCTCAGCCTAAACTGTAAACTTTTATATTATTTATTATTAGATTTTATATGGGGCGGCAATTATACATGCAATGACACACGTGGAATAGTTATAACAAATTCAGTGTTACACACATATCACATCATAAGATTGCCACTGAAATAACTTATAATTTTGTATACATCAGCTTTAATTAAATTATTGTGAAAACAATGTCACTGAATTTATTTGGTTCATTCCCCATAACATCTATTAAATATTATTTTCATGGCTGTACCCTTAAAACATGCATGGTAATCATAAAACTCACCGATTTTAGACTTCATTTTCATACCATAGTATAAAAGAGCTTCAGTGAGAATGTCAATCCTGTTTTCTGGAGCCATCTCTTTTGTTAGTGATGAAAACTGACCAAGGTATGACCACAATCGTCCAATTCCTTCCCCATCTGTTAATCCTAGTCCTTTAATTCGTCTTGGACTGTATTTAACTTGCCAAGATGTTACACAACTACGATAAAATAACAGGATGTGTGTAACACACAAAATTATAAATCTGACCAACTGGCAGTATTTCTATTTAAAATTAACAATGCATTGTTTTTAATAATTAAATAATGATGGAATTTAGAACAAGTACCAAGGTCAAAACAAAAATTGCACACAATTGTTTAACTTGTGCATGCAGTGACCAGGAACACAAACATTTCCAGGGGTCCAGATTGTCAAGTTATGGTTCTCTAAGGGACGACGTCAAAAGATGTCGGATAAAAAACTTATTTCCTTTCGTTTGGGGGTGGGGGGTTTTGACCTCAAAAAGTTTCCATCCTACAAAAACGATTTTATTTTTTAATGAAGTCAAAAAAATCTTGGAGTATTTGTAATTCGTTTTTTTTTCTGTCCAATCATGGACAGAAATAACCAAAAAGGGAAAAAAACCAGAAAAATGGTTTGGTTTGAGTGTAAATCTGTGCGTCAAATGAGGTGCATTTGTAAAATCTTTTTACACCCACCCGACAACCAACTGCTATGCAATACTACTGTCCGATTATCAATTTGTATTTAATGGTGAATGTAGTCTGACGCCATGACCAATATTTATCAATTAAGTTTCAGTGGGGGGTAGGGGGGTTTGGAAAAAAACTAAAGGAATTAAGTTTTTTATCCGACATCGATCTTTTGATGTCGTCCCTAAAACAACTGAAGTGAAATAGGATCTTTCATAGATGGTTGTGCTTACCTGACAGCTCATCTGATGTCCATAGCAATGAAATATAGGGATTCCAAACTTCACAGCATTCAACAAATCAACACGTTTATTTTTCTTTTTTAAAAAAGTTAATAATAGGTAAGTGAGCATAACATAGAAGTTGTTTGAAATATATGACAAATAAAGCATAAATAATTTGATAACAAACCTTGAGATGGGATTCTAACTTGCAAGCAATGTCGTATAGTATGTACATCTTTCCTGACCAAGGCTCTCTGAATATGACAACCTGGAGTAAGATCACAGTATGTATCCATTTAAAACAAAATAATATCTCTAGATCAAGACAAATTTACTCACAAAATGAATTACAAAGTGTTAGACTCACCTTTCTCCATACAATTTTGGAAAGTTATGTCTACAGACAGATCCAAACACTGCAGTTTCATCCAATTTTAGGTTCTTGACTTTGGAACGTAAACTACTTCCAGCTTGAAAGTTGTGGCATTCCTACAGAAAACCAAAAATATAGATAGTTGTGTGAAAATAAATTATCATGGTTATAACCATAGTGGTCATTTCTTAGAGCAGTGGCAACATCCCTGGAAGTGCTCAGCAATGAACAAGCTTGTCATGACAATTATATATGGGGCATTGTTTATTCATTTGATAAATATTTCCTTGCCCGGATCTGTTCACAAAAACACTATAAAGAAGATTCTCAAACACTTACTAATACAATAGGATATTATAATTAACATACAACTGGTCAGATATTATTAACATTAACAGGTTACATATATCTGTGGACATAACTCTATTCTGAATGTTATATGATTCAGCATGGCTGTCAACTTCTTCTTGTGGTAAGAAGAAAGTATGTTCATGTTTCGGTGGTCCATATGATTTACCAGAGGAATGCTTTCTAACCAGTTGAAAATCAGCATCCATTGAGTATACCACATTACCATCTGTTCCTTTCTACAAAAATTATTGTATATGCACACTTAATAATAGTATATAGAAATAAAATGTCAGTACGGAAAAATACAAAAATTAAGTCACCCAACTAATAACTTACATCTGACAACATAATTTACCTGTCTGTAAATGGTTGTACAAACGTGTTCGGAAGTATCACAAATGCATTCAAAATTCTTTGTATTTGTAAAAGTATGTCACGTTTATATCATAATCTAACATTTTCCTTTGTTTATTTCACACGCTAGAATGCTATCAGCATGCACAGAGCAAAACATTCTTCATTTTTATCTTTGGCTGTTATATCACATTAAATGATGCGAACAGGGATGTATAACAATAACTTGAGGATATCATGAGAATACAGCAAAATATGCACTTAGACATGGCAACACATCAACCTATGCCACATGTCGGTTGGCATAATTATTGCAGTACATGTATTCTCAAAATCCAACATAAGAAATAATATGCAAAATCAATCAATGCTACCATTCAATATAATTTATATAAAAAATATATGCCACAGCAATAAACTATTGCAAGCAAGTGACGAAATGCCAACATGAATACTGTAAATACATTAATTATTCACTGGACTTTAATTTCACTATTTTTATATGCTAAATTAAATCTACGTGAACATGTAAGATAACAATGAAACTCATTGTTTCCTTCATATATTCGTGAAATTAAAACACAGTGAATATGTTTAAAACACCAAAACACAATAAAATGCTAGTGAAAATAAATGGTTTTATAGCAAAAGCATAACATGCATGGATACTCACTTTAGGACAAGCTGGACATGTTGTTCCATCATCAAAATCCTCATATACAGTACATAAATTCTGAATCATATCCACATGGAATCGATACTCAGCTGCTGCTTCTTGAATGAGTATTTTATATACATCTTTTGACTATAATTAAATTTTTTTTACACATTTAAGATTTTTCACGTGTTTGCCATATTTAACTGAACAAAATCAACTGATAGCGAGCACATTCACAAACAAAAAAGAAATGAAAATTGGTAGTATTGAATCATAATCCTTAAACAGGCTATTACAACTTTTCCATTTTTATTGTTATTGAGAAACAAATCAACTGAAACATAAAAAAATAATGGCTGCCAAATGGCCATTTTGAATCTAAAACAAAATGACATGCATCAGTTACCCACCACAATTGATGCCAAAAACAAGTTTTAATGAAATCAGGATAAAGAAACAGTAAATAATATTTTAAAATGTTGTTTTAAGGTAGTTTGAAAGCCAAAATTGGGCACAAGTTGAATAAAGAGAAAAATATGCATGAGTATATGTTGAGTCTTTGTATTAACCCTAAATACAATTGGCTAAGGCATGTCCATAATTTGACACACTGATGGACAAAACCCCAAAAAACAAGTACCAGTAACCATTTCCTCATTGACTGAATAGAGCATACCTCACAAAATGTTTCATAGATATTGTTATATTTATTCTTCAGCATTTCAGTGAATCCTTTAACAGAAACCTGACACTCCAACTGAAGCAACCGTAACCATTCCATTAGCTCAATTTGAAAGGCCACCTGTGGCTGGGTTGGTGATCCCGGCCACAGACCAAAGGAACGAAGCTGGACAGCTTCACATTCACATTTACAAAATGCAACATCAGCTTGATGCTGCCTTCCTGCAAAAAACATACAAAACAAATTGAATCAAATTGTAATTAGTCATTTAATTCAGATTCAAATCTATGCATTCTGGTTTGTTGATAGTAAACGCCAAATTCTTATGACAAATTTGTTAAACATGTTGATATGCACCTTGTACAATACCATTGCTAAAACAAATTTTTTAGAGTTTGTCCAAGTCACTGTCAAACATTTGAAACTTTTCTAATAAAATGTGCCACATACACAACCTAGACATACTCAAACAAATCTGTTGTGATTACATGTATATTGTATTGTATAGATAACAGTAATACATGTAAATTAATATATTATATAGGTAACACACACAATGTCAATAGAATAAAACAATGCAACTACAAACCGGTTTTGTCAATAACCAGCATAGGTTTACTGTAACTTCTATGGCACTCACTACATTGAGTAATAGGAGTAATTACAGTGGGAACAATATAAGTTTCAAACATGCAGCCCTGTTGAATGGACGAAAATGATCAATTGAAATTACATGTACTAGAAAACAAAAACAGTCCAAAGAACACATGCCCATACAGGATATTAACAGTGACTAATCAGGAATAGAATACAACTTTGATAGTTACATAAAAAAAAATTACACTCGCCTAGATATAAATTTTAAATTCTGACAATACAATACCAAATTTATAGTGATTACTTGAGCAGGGGTAAAGATTTCCTTCAAAATCTAGTCAAATTGGAGGGCTAAGAAAAAAACAAACAAGTATAAACCTTTTCTTGTCAATTGTCCTCATACTAACACTTTGACAGTCAGTTTGCATCCTGAATTTAATTAGCCATGTCTCCACCTCTGCCCATAGCAGGGATTTTTTTAAACAAGGGAACAGGAGCGCAACGCCCTCATGACCAGGCGCCCCCTTACCCTGGGGAGCAGATCCTCTGGCAACCATAAAATTCTGATTGACCAGGGATTACATGTGGCCACAGTATTCAACTGTGACCTGTCTGGTAGCAATTTTGGCTCCAAGGAAGCCATAGAGTGCTGCATTTTAAGTTAGAATTGTCAAAAACTCTACACCCTAGTAGGAAGAACCCTATCTTCCCCACTTGGTGGCACCGCTGAATTGCAGTGCTCCCTATTCCACTGGATTTTCTAGAAAAAACCCATGCATAGCGCTTCGCAAATGCTGTTAACAACAATTGCTGAGCCTAAAACACCCACAAGATTATGCGAAGTAGCAAAAATCATAACAAATACTACCGGTAATAAGTGCAAGTAGATTAACTGGCCTTGTATGTATTATTTTGATGCGATTTTCAATTTTTACATAGTATTTCATAAATACTATCAATCAAAATTTTCATTTCTTAGCCATGGTTTATTGATAATATATAAAGTTAGCATTGCTAACACGGAGTATGCTGGTCAATCACAATGATATACTGGTGTAGCCCTGAAAGTTTGTACTGAAACAAATTTTCTATTCACCTTCCATTGCTCACAGTGATGCAGCTGCACATATTTATGAACAGAATTACAGCATTCTTCACAATAATACGCATCCATACTGCAATCTTGACAGCGGATAATTTCTTTTATGTCAGTTTTACAGCACACTATACAGGTGAGAGTGGAAGGACAGTATGTCTCTATAACCTTAATTCTTAGTTTCTCTCTGATGTTCTTCTATGAATCAACTAAGCGTTGTTTGGATGATTCATATCGCCTCCGTTTGGCAACATTTGAGGCGAATTACTTTTCGATCAATGCACGTTATTGTTTTAAATTTGTTCCAGACGAGATCAACAAAGCAATTAGCATGGCGGACTAGTGTCACAGAGAAATGGCAAGCATCACGTGCGAGTGTCCAGGCATTACGGTGCAGTGGTGCTTCAACCCATGATGCCACCAGTGAAAAATCCTGTACTATCTCACACTGCAGACAGTAATAAACTAATAGTAACTACCCTTTGCATCACTACCACTGGAGGCGCCTGTACAAGTGCTTTTTAGAAAAGAAATGTTTACAATGATTAATAATGTTGTGGTCTGAAGTGAACGTGATTCTCACCACCACCAACATTTCGTTGTTTAACTGTTCGTTGTATGACATCCGTATGCCCGACGGTCAAGAATATGGAGTCAAAAATAAAACGCACACACAAACACTGAAACAGAACAGTCTACAGCAAAACGCTTGTGACACACATTGATTAATGGCAGGGGCCCTGACCAGGAGAATATACATAATATAGTTATAATGGGTGAACGGTTGGTCATGATGGAAGTACCTTGAAGTATTTTACTTCGTCAATACATGAAGTGGTGTTTGAGACGGGCACTATTCACACGAGTAATTTAGCTAACAATGATAACAGTAACACTGGTTACTCACCTCCATGCTTTGTCAACTAAAAAACTCGCAGCGAGAAGTCAATCACGTGACAAAGAAGAAACCATTGTTAATGTAGGGGTGGACATCTTACAACATTGCATTCAGAGGAATTCACACTACACGAATAATCATAATAATATGATTCGAGAATGCAAAAACATGTATTTACGATGAAAACATGCAAAAGATCGAGCAAAGAATCACACAGTGACCTAAATAAAGGCTCAATGTGCACGCGAATCGTAATGGCGTGGTGTCAATCGCTGTCTTACGGAAACGATTAACATAACGCGATAGGTGTTGATAGGAGTGGTTTCATACTATTAAATCGCATGATTTGAAAAATTCAATAATGGTAATTTTAGACTATTTGGGGTGTCAATGAAATACGAGTAAATTTGTTTATAAAAGTTTATGTATTTACGAAAACTTATACGTACAAGAGGTCCAGCTAGAATAATAAAATGACCTAAATGCGGATTCTTTGTGCACGCGAATCGTAATGGCGTGGTGTCAATCGCTGTCTTACGGAAACGATTGACATAATGCGATAGTTGTTGATAGGAGTGATTTCATACGATCGATTCGCATGATTTGAAAATACAAAATAATGGTCATTTTACGCTTATCAATTCACCAAAGAAACGCAAAAACGTTTGATTATCAAAGTATATATAATTGCAATTAACTGTACATGGCTGAATCCCACCCACAAACCGTACATTGACCCAACAGATCCAAGGGTTAGTGGATTACATCGCGCCGACCAGTGTCTATTATGTGGTGTCATCCCCTTCGCAATACAATCGATTGACATAGAGTGGTATGGTAGCATATGATTGGTGTCATGCCTTCCCATAGCATGACACCATAAGACATGACCTCGTTTCAAAGGTATGAATCGAACAGGATCGGGTGAAAAAACAACAAATACGCTTTCACTTATGTATTTATAAATTAGTATAAATTACCATTAGAGTATGGGAGTTGATCATGTGATATCACTTATTCATACAGCTTGCTAATACTCTTGATACCATGGGCAAGGATATCACTTACATTTCGTTGTTTAGTTATACGTTGTACGATTATAATACTAGGATGCCACGAGGTCGAGTAGATGGCCAAAATAAAACCTCGTCGACCCTATTTATACTAATAAAATTACAGTGAAATTTAAAAAAAAAGAACTATTAATTGCTAATTCCAACGTGACTTCAATAGATTGTTTGCGTTCGGGCTGCCCAAATCGATCGTCCGAGAATCCCATACATTTTGAGGGGTGTCAAAACAAAAATCTTTCACACACTAACGATCATGATTTCCAGAAGTTTCATTAGATAAGCGATACATTACTCATACTCCTTCATTTGTTTCAATCTATTTTATCGCAGTATCAATTGGCCTGCTTCAAACCACAGAGATAGAATTTGCTCAAGTCAAACCCGAATTGTACACGTGTACATGCAGTTTATTCGGCTGAGGTAGAACAATAGTTCAACCACCCCTAGTCTACCCATCATAATTCCAAAAATATACGTATGTACTACAGTTCTGAGAATACTAGATAGAGCATCTGGATATTAAAAGCAAAAGTCCGATGTAAATGTATAAATATGGTGATTAAAGATTAAACTGTGGTTGTATATTTCATCTAATACAAACGAATATTTACTATCTACCTTGACTGAACCATGAAAATCATTGACTCTGTTTTAATACCATCGACACTGTTATACATCGTTGTGTGTATAGTACTAGTTGTATGCGCACCATTACATGTCGCCTACGTATCACTCTGGCAGCTAGACATACCCAAATATGTGTTATGGTTTTCCCGATTGTGTTATTGAGAGTCATTTCTGTTTACCTCAATCCCGAATATTTGACGATTTCAATGGGACGTAGATCGCGAGTCTTGACTTGATTGTGGTATGTACGAGTAGGGCGCTGCAAATAACAAGGTGTGTTGTGGGATTACTTGCCCTTTCAAAACGTTTAAACAATTGGTGGAATTCAGAGGTCTTACCGCTGCGTCTTCCGATACTTACATATTATTGTGAGCTATTTATTTTTATCTGACTTCCGAGAATTTGATGATTTTATTAGACCTAGATCGAGATTATTGACATAGTTTTGGTCGGTACGAATAAGGCGCTGCAAATATAAGCAAGATGTGTTATGGTTTTACTTGCCCTTTCAAGGACGTCTGCACAATTGGTGGAGATCATAGGTCACATCGTCGTTCGATACTTACAGCGTGCTGGATTCGTTGCCTTCTACTAGCTTGTTATGTTGTGTAATGTGTAAAGACTGTGCATAATATAATTTTTAGAGAAAGGTAAGTAGTAATATACATGATAGACTCACTCATTATATTGGATTTTCGCAATCTATTACTTTGTTGAAAAGGGCATGAACCAGGAAGACTGACGCCAACCAATATAAAGTCGTTTGACGTTGAGTGTTGTGACATGGTAGTCACTTAATTGAAAACACATATTATTGTGTTGGTTTAATTTGTGCTACAATGTGCAAATAAGTGTAATGGGAGATGATGCCTATGAGACGCCGTTCATAGAGTAAATGCGATGAATTCCATGTTTACACAATCGCATAATTCCTGAAATTTGATGTCGTGGAAAATATTACTATTCAGTTGTATTCGTTTGTTCGTGACAGACGCATTATTTTTTAGTATACTTACGGTGTGAATGCATACATGTGCATGTTGTTGAACAAATTATGTGATACTGGCCAACATAATTCGGAGTACAACAGCAACATTAACATTGTCTTACCGGGAAATTAATTTAGGCAAGATTAATGTGTCAACTAATTTTAAAATCGTCAATCATGTCTGGAATTAAGCATGCGTTTGTGAGCGATAATGACATCACTTGTTATGTCGACTATGAACACTATCCACATTTTGTAGACTACCTAATTTAATTGATATATATTTTGATATATTTTCACTCAGAAACGGAAGATATAAAATGGATTCATCTTCAACGGAGTTAGATCCACTTGCTGAATTTATTGAAGATATTGGCGGGGATATAAGGGGTGGTAAGACTTTGTTTTGATATTCATACACTATATAACAACTCATTGTGTCATGGGACAACACTTTCATTCAACACTTCTTCCATGTGTTAAGTAATATTATTGTTGGTTATTTGTAGCCCAGTTGACCTGACCACATTGATATTAAATTATATTAAATCATTGTCGCCGGTATATCACATGCATATCAAATCAAATCAAACTAGATAATATAAAACAGAACATAAAATATATTACGATCTGACACAGTCAGATAATGTAACTAATTCCCCAAAACATTATTCAATTTACTGTTACAAAAAATACAAACGTTCGTTAGTAATGTAATAATGTAACGATATAATTCACTGTGAATTAGAAACCATAATGAAAGCCACACTTGACACAAAATGTTCAATTAATTAAATGATTTACGACTCCTAGTAAACAAACACTTCTATAGATCGGGTATTGTAAAACAGTAACGAATCAACTAAAAGCTGAAACAAACCCAGACTCTACACTGTCTATTTAATAAATCTTGAACAATTATTATAATACTTTGTGAATACTAAGTGAATATAAACAAATATATCACCGAATATCACCTTTTTTCTTATCTTCTACTTAACGGAAAAATGATGGACGTGCGTATACCGGAATAAAAGTTAGTATTCACTAATATTGCTACTTTTTTTACTTTTTGTATACTTTCAGATGAGCTAGATCAGATGAAAAGATTGTCAGTTCCATTATTATCACAAAATAAAATTGAAAAATGCAATTCAGCAGCCGGATTGTTAACAGCACTTGCTGAAAATAGAAAAATATCTACAAATAATATGGATAATCTTATCAGTATGTTGCAACTGGCTAAACGACAAGATCTTGTTGAGGAGGTTGAACGTTTCGTGGGAGAACGCAACAAAAACGGTAAATCACATTTACCCAATTCCAGTAAGCACAGTTTATATGTATCATGCTATCATGCATCCGAAATATTAACTAAAAGCAAAGTGAAGCAAATTAATGTACATTAATGGTGTCTTTGGTTAAAAATAAATTCATACCAAAAATCAAAACAATATTCTCGGGGCGAACAAGTATATGCAGTTCATCAAAGGCAAATTATGTTCCATCTTGAATGTAAAATGCCAAAGATTTTCATTATGCTTGGTCATTGTACATACCTGTATGTGCAAATGCGACCCCAAACCTATGGCCCCTAACACAAACATACAATTCAAAACATATCACAAACACAACCACTTTGTGTACACTTTCTGTATTGTAGATGAAGGTGCGCTAGTTCATAAATATATCGGGTTGAATGTTATTTCCAAATAATTAACAATGACGCCTTTCGTTGTTTTTTTTGCAGAAAAGAAGAGACGAATATCGACGATATCATCGAACACCGAATCTCAGAAAGGTAGAAGTTGCTGTAAGTGATTATCGGACTTGTTTTGTGAAATATTTGTTATTCGGAAAGTTGGCTTCTAATAGGTTGGACACCATCGGCCACAAACTTAGAAACAAACTTTAAATTAGACTGCAACTATTGAGCACAAGGGGCAATTGTTTATGTATACAAAACCTGAGTGTTTTATGAGTTGAACACATAAGATATCCAGAACATCAACAATTGTTACTAGGTTACTAGGTGCATAGCTCTCTCTCTCTCTCACTCACTCACTCACTCACTCACTCACTCACTCTCACTCATTCATTCATTCACCCACTCACCCACTCACTCACTCACTCACTCACTCACTCACTCACTCACTCACTCACTCACTCACTCTCTCTCACTCACTCATTCATTCACCCACTCACTCACTCACCCACTCACTCACTCACTCACTCACTCACTCTCTATCTAACTCATTCATTCACCCACTCACTCAAACACTCCCTCACTCACTCACTCACTCTCTCACTCATTCACTCACTCATTCACTCACCCACCCACTCACTCACTCACACACTAACTAACTCACTCACTCACTCACTCACTCACTCACTCACTCACTCACTCACTCACTCACTCACTCACTCTCTCACTCACTCACTCACTACATTACAGTTAACTGGTAATATTTAATTATGGTAACATGCATGCCTATGTATTTTATTAGATTTTAGGCTTGACGTGAATATTAAAAAAAATATGTTGGCGAAATACCACGACCTACTTGTAAAAGCTTTCGAGAATCAAATGAAAATCATCATGAAAGGTGGTAACCACAAAAAGCTATCACAGATTCGGCAAGTAATATCCGAGCTTCAGCAACAGATAGAAAAAATTGAAGAGGGCAGCATAATTTTCATAGTCAGATGTTTCTCAGTGGGTGGCGTAATATCACTGACACATGCACTACTATTCGGCGAATTGGAAGAGAAGATGACACAACTATTGATAACAGATGAGATGAAAGCAATACTGGCGAAAGAGGGTGTTGATCAAGATATACGTATATCAGTGACTATGGATCTCAGGCATCTTAAGTGGGCAAAGACATTTTTTGAAGGTAAAGAGTGTTTTGTCTACATATAATATTTCTGCCTGTATATTCCCAAAGTTAGATTGTTTTCAATTGATGATATGACAGAACCCAATGGCCTCGTTCTGACAATTGTAGGATATAGAAGTTATTTTCACTAATATTGTGTTCCAATGATTGGTTAATCTGGCATTTTAATTCATTCATATGCAAATTTTTGCAGACGCTCAATTTTAATTGATATGTTTGCCACAAAGTAATGATGAATCACAGAGAACAAAATTTACGATTTGTTTTTTTTGTTTTTCAAAATCAAGATTGATATAATGCAACTTTTGAATATTTCTTGAGATATATGTTCATGTGTATGTTAATATCGATATCAAATAACGAATAACACCTCCATCCCGACCAAACTCTGCATGCAGAGGGTAAATGTCATTGTCAGAAAATATTTAAATATTTTGATTTGCTTTGGTTTTCGATGCTTCAAAGGTTGATTTGTTTTTAATTTGCTAATCACTATAGAAACGATAGTTTTATTAGTGGAGCAGATAATGCAAACAATCGTTCATTTGGCTCAAATGTTGATTTTATATCAAGTTTTAAGAAAAAAGTGCTAGCCACTTGAAATTCGAATATGGCGGCCATTTTCCAAGATGGCCGCCAGATTACCCTTAAATTCACCAGATTCGTCAAGGTATTGTTATCGGAAATGTCCAAAGTGGTTCTTATTGAGAAAGATTATACTTTTCTTGGTCATGACTCTGTTGAATATGATAGGGGTAGGTACTTGCCTATCTGAGTTTAGAAAAAGGCGGCCATTTTGCAAGATGGCTGTCAAATAACATTTTTACGTGCCATGTATGCCAAGGTCCGAATTTTGCCCTAAACGTGCCTGAATTACTTAGCTAAATGTTATTTTCGGCAGCTTTTTCCCATCGAGAACTAAACTGAGTATGAAATCACATTTGATTAACCCAATTTCAATATGCACATGGCGTTACCTGAGTTCATGATTTGTCCACTCTCCTTAAACATAAACAGAACATATTGTCCACCTTCCTTCAAACATGAAACGAAGTGTCCATTTTTCACCGTAAGTCCAGCAGATTCATACTCCAGGTAAAAGTAGATGCTTGTCACAAAATATTAAATCGCGTGTTATTTTTTCTACATTATGTGCTTATTGTTGCTTTGGTACCCGGTAGGGGCCTCACTGGAAACTAACTTTAAACCAACTTTAAGCATACCATACCTAGATTTTGTGTCCGAAAACTTGCAAATGCAAATTAAAACATGTCATGAAATACTTTTTGACAAGCACCTTCTTTTGTTGGAGCAGGTAGTCCAAATTCGTTCAGTACTCACCTAGTGTTCTTGATTAATTCTGACAAGGGCAACTGCAAAGTTGAGTGCACTTTAGTCCATTATTTACACACTTGCATCTTCCTCTGCATTCCAGGTTACAACCACAACATTTCGAAATTGGTTCTAGCGTTGTCCATACAACTTTCCAATTGTTGTCTTCCTTCAACCACCCCCCCCCCCCCCTTGGATGGACACTGAACTTCTGGCTGAGGGATGACACACTGTTCCCAAATATGTCCTGCCTGATAGGCTGCTCGTTTGGCGTGTTCCCTCAGTGCACTTTGTGTTGGTGGTATTAAGTCATATGACCTTTGTTTCCGTGCAAAAAGATCAAGCCTAGACTCATCTACAGAATTAGTTGTACTAGACCAGTCATACATGAGAACAACATATCGCTCCAGAACTTGTAGATCAGACTCCACAACTTCGGATGGGCACTGACTGAGTTTTGCAAAGACGGCTGAAGCTTCATCATAGACATTCCATGTCTGCCATGCTGTCTTTTTTCCTTTGCTGTTGAATTCTGAGACAACATCGCACCCAGTGAAGACATGGAAAAATAACATTCCGTTAGTTTTCTCTGGCCCTAAAGTTGAAACAAGGTCATGGATAGGAAGCCATCGAGCATGCCCTCCTTTTCCAAATCCAACCCACATTTTCTCCAGGCCTAATGCAGTGAGAGAGGGCATCTGCGATATGGTGATCAAGATGATGTCTGTGTCATTTGCATCAATCATCAAAGAATTGTGACCTTCCTTGGCTGCATGCCAGGCATGTAAGAAGATGCACGTGTCAGCCTCCTCATGTGTACAGGGAGCCAATTCTTCGATGCTCATGTGCGTGTAACTGGCACTAGTGAGGGCGTTTTTATCCTTTGTCACAATTACAGCATTGTTCGTAGTCATCTTGGCCACAGCCTCAGCAAGGAAATGGAACAGTTCTGTTTTGTTTGCACTGTCTTGAAGGAAACTCTTCCAGTTTGTCGGTGTCCTACTCTTTTCTGTGACTCTCCTCTGGATGGCTTTTCCACGCTTAGATCTGGCTTCTGATTTCAAGCTAGACTTCTGATATACATCAAAAACGATGTCTGTTCTCTTGTAATTGTCACTGTAGTGTTGTCCGAATGTCTTTGGTGTTTGGGGTGCAATTGTATTAACCAGTGATGCACCATCTATAATCAGAACATCACATTCTGGCTTTGAATCTGGGAGATTCACTTTCGCTTGGAGAACATCCACCAGGTCAGCTTTAGTGTAAGTATGCAAATTACCTTTCTTGCTAAGTGAAGGGGGAAAGGTCTGGTTTTCATGTCTGAAAAAGTCTGTTAGATCACAACCTCGGGTTTGGCAAGAGATGAAAAGGCTGGAAAACAGTTTGCAATCCTCCTTCAGTAATTTGGTCTCTGATTTGTCGGTTAACTCTGGCCCAGTTGTGAAGAAGTCAGTGTTGTTGTTTTTCTTGGCTTGTAGAAGGATTCATTCTCAGTCTGCAGCTTCTCCATAAATGCCTTGAACTGATCTTTTCCTCTAGCATAATGAGTTACAATCAGTTAGCCCCGGACTGATCTGCTATGTCCTTTGTATCGAGCTTTAGAAGATCTCCTGTCTCTTCTGCAAATGGGTTTCCATTTCTTCCATATTCATGGTGAGCTGATCTACCTTATCAAGGAACGTCCTCTGAGCAGTTGGTGACTGTTCATGGTGGAGACTGTTCTTCTTTACATCTTTACTCCCTGATGCTGCTTCATAATTCGCTACCAATTGGCTTATTTCTGGTCCGGCAACCATCCATCTTCGAAGAGCCGATGGATCCTCTGTAAGGCCGATAGCTCCGCCATCCCCTTTGATGACAGCATTGTTCTGTTCATGGGCTTGGTCAATTGCCACTGCAGAGAAGTTCCTGTCCGATTTGTGAACGACAAAATTTCCCGCATGGAATTGTTTTGCGACTTCTGGGTGTTGCTTCTCCAGGCACAGCATATCTCGAAGATGAATTGGAAGCCATCTAGCATAATTGACGTTGTTTTTGGCAAAAAAATATGGTATCAGTTCTGAGAGTTCTGATTCCTGATAAAGCGAAAAGTTCCCTTCTCTGAATGACCGTACCAGTGTGAAAATGGCCAACTCCATGTTGAGAATCAAGAACCAAAACTGAAATTGTGGACTTTCTTTCCTACGGGCTTCGCACCATTCTTCCAAGGTGAAGTTTTCATCATCAGTCTCTGTCAGTTGAGAAAGATATATATTGTAGGCTCTCTTTAAGAGTTTGAACAAACTGCATGCTGTGACCTGGTGAGCTTGGAGAGTCCTTGTAACATTTGTAGCAGATAGATATGAGTCCGCTGTACCAGATGAGGCCACATCAGCTTCAACGAGAGCACCGGTCCACCCACTCTCTTCAAGCATTGACCCAATCAATTTTAGTGCTGTCATCTCAATATGTAGTCCGCCGAACATGATCACAAACTTGTCCTCTCCATATTTTTCTGGCCAATGCCACTGGATTTTTTTACATAATGCGTAAAGTGGCTGGTCAGCTGTTATTACTGGGGTTTGCCGTGGGTTTAGAAACAGCACAGCTTCCCTTATTTTATCCATGGCATGCTTAATGGTGGCCACGCTATGAGCCTGTTCTCGGAAAAGCGGAAGCAGAGCATTGATGCTGGTCTGAAAATCATTTGCTCTTTCCTGGCTTGCATGATGAGCTGACCATGTGACATTGGATGAATCATCTACCTCAGTGGTATCGCTGACTTTTTCTATCCAGTCGTATTCGAGTTTGAGTTCTCTTTGGAACTGTTTTGGATCTGGCAGTGATATGTCATTGGTATTGGTTGGTTCTGGATTCTTCGTGTGAAAGAATGCTGGTGGGATGGTGGTGAATGATTCAGAAAGTTCTGTAACCTTTTTTACCCGACTCTCGGTGGTTTTGAGCAGGTTGCGTACTTCTCCACCGTTATCTACACTTGGGTGCTGGAACATTGAAATGCTTGTACCATGAAAGGATGTACTAGCGGTAGTGGCAGTTGGATTGTGGTCTATGTTATCTACAGCAGATGTGGTGAACAACCCCTTTCTCAACTTCGGTGGTCACACAACATCATCTTCAACATATTGGCTCACAACTCGTTCACCTAACTGGTTTGATATTTCCAGCACTATGTCATATGATATGCTGAAGTTTGTCAATTAATTCCCTTTTTCGTGTCTTTCATCCCAACATATACAGCAAATGGTGTCTCTCGGGCTTTTGAATGACTGTGAATTTTGGCTCCGTCCTTTTGATACTTGGAGTAGCAGTTGTACTGCAAAAGTTGTGCTATAGCTATATTAATTCACCACACCATGTGTCAGATGTGATTTGATATCAACACCATGTTCAATGCTACATACAAATTGAAGTATAGCGGGTGGAATAGCTTCCTCTCCAAACCCTTCTGTGAACTCTGTGCTGAATTTAGTCTTGTGACTAAGCATTTCCTTTCGAATGATATCTGCAGCTTTAGCCAAATGAATAGCCTCACCATATTTGCTGGCATCGGAAAGAACTGTGCCTACATCATCATTGAATGCTAAAATAACATCCCGCCCTTTTTTGTGGGCTTCAAGCCCAGGAATCCTACTGAGTAACTGTTCCTTTAACCTGGTTGAGTTGACATTTGGCGAATCTACACCAAGCTGCTCTAATCGATGCTTGTACAGTGTGGCTAGATCAGCCAGTCTAAATATAGCAGGTGCTGCTTCGGTGTTTGTGACTTTGCTTTCCATTATATAGATTAGAAGTTCTGAAAAGGCAACAGGAAACAACTCATTTCCTTGTGTGTTCGAATTCCCCTCTTGTTGAAGTGCATTAAGATGCGCTCTTTCGTCATTGTATAAGCCTGCCAAGCAATGTGGATGATACTTTAGCTCCTGGGCAACAACGTCTCCAGCACTTAACTTTGCCAGGAGTTTTCCATGGTTTAAAGTCCTGGCACATTGGTTGACCCTTTCATTTAGCTGCATTGTCATTGCTTTTCTTAGATTTGATATTTCATCCATTTCGTCGCACAAGAAGCACTGCAGTTTTTGAGGATTTGAGGTTTTGGGTCTCTTTGGACGGTCTTCATCTCTGTCACCTGATGTACTTGGTCGAACTCTCCTCTTCTGTGCTCTTTCTAGTTTAGAATTACTGAATAGCAGTCGGCAGCTACTATGATACTTTGCTTTATTACTTATCAATGTGGCTTCTATGCCATCACCTTCATCCAGCCTTCTAGGATCAAGTAGTATTGGCATATCATTGATGGCATGAAACAATGGTACATTCTTTGCAATATTCATGTAACCAGCGTAGTCCTGTGCTCTCTGAAATGAGCTAAGCGGTGAAATCAGTGCTTCATTTTCTTTGTCCTCCTGACAAAGGCAACATTTGCTCCAGTCAGTCTTCCGGCTTGATTCTGTATCCATGATTGGATACACTTGAAGTTGGCATAGGCCGAGGGTTTATCCTTTTACCACCTTTTGTCCACTTTGTTGTATGGGATACAGTTAGGTTCAAACTATTGTCCTACACCTAACCCGATCGTTCATCCAATATCATTTAAATCCTGTGCGATCTGTACACCATCCGGATAACTTTGAATGCCCCCATTATCCTTGGCTCGGCTCTCCCGCGCTGGCACAACCTGTCAATTCAGGTGCGGCTATCTAATGTCTCTGGGGCTCATTAGATAGCATTTGGGATACTTAACCTGAAGGTTAGCTGATATTGAACCCCATGCTGAGTTGCACAGCTGTGTGTGTCACCAGTGTGCCCTGGTAGTGGATGACATACACACTTCTACTTGATGTTCCATCGAGGTCTTCTTCTGCTTGATGAAGTGCCTTTACCCGGCTAATGAGTTTCATCAACCCAGAGCTACTGGTTTTTGGGCGCCAGGACCCGCCATTCGCACCACCACTGCCAGAGGCTTTGTGGTTCGCAAGCCATTGGGGCATTTTTTAGACAAAAAGAACTCGACCTCTTTGCCACCCCGGCATTAGCAGTCCTTTTCAGGGGCAACAGTTAAATATTTTGCTAATCTCATTTTGCTAATGGCGGCCATCTTGAAAAAATGGCCGCCATATTGAAATTTTGCATGGCTAGCACTTTTCCTGACAGAGTGACATCTAACGTAAGTTCACACCAAATGTCATGCTTATATCACCAAATGAACGATTCTACCAAAAAATCAGACTTATCTGCTCCACTATATTGGTTGCTCAATTTCTGAAGAAAACAAACACATGTTGCAGCTTTAGCAATGGCAATCACTTCGGTTTTGACATTGTTACTCGTATGCTGTACTATGGAGTCAGCTCAGTTGCATAACCGAGACTATTTTGCACAGTAATTCCATGGCTCTTGGTAATCTTGTTTGTTTGTGAAGAGAATGACTCTGGAATTTTTATTATTCAAAAATTCACAACCATAATATTAAACAAGATAAACAAAGTTGAAATGCACCGTGGTAATTCAAGTTGTGATTAAACTGCCAAGATAAATCATCTGCATATGTTTGCAATCAATACCAAATTTATTGAGCAAGATTATAACTATAAATGCCCCAGTACATATGTAACATTTATAAAATTGTAATAAATTGGTTGTACTTTTAGATACAGATTCATTATTATCCCCAAATTATGCACAATCCATCAAATAACTTTTAAAACATGTTCAAAATAAGCAGATTCATTCTCTTCAAAATAAATATAGGTTTATGTAAAATGTATGCTTTGCTGTATCATACATTATACCCGCTACCTTATCACCAATTTGTTGACATATATATTTGAACAAAATATGTATGTATTAACAATGTCGCTGTCCTCTGATTACTTTGGTAGGTTTGGAGGCTGAACGGGTTTGTCATGCTGATACCAGAACGCGCATCCGGAAAGGACAAATGTATGAATGTTTAGACTTAGAGGTGCAGGACAGACGTTCAACGGATACATATATACAATTAAACGCAAGTATCGGTATTTGTTTTCTGTGACGTTGAATATTGGTGTCGGAAAATCACAAATTCAATTATTCCGTGAAAAATATTGAAAACAAATCCTCGAGCAAATATTCATAGTAATTATTTCAAATATAGCAACTCCTAAATATAAAGATGCTTATATGTTCTGTAACTAACCATTAAAGAGGAGAATTATAAATTGAATACATCCTCCTTATTGTTGTGTTGATACATAATTAATTGATTGTTTTTTGAATGAATGAATCCGATTCTATAGCCATATCTCTAACGTGCTTTGACTGATTATGTTCGAATTTTATATATTCATTATACATCATGTCATAGATATGCAGTTGTATTGTTTTGACGATCCGAATCAAAATGGCCGACGATCAGATACGAAATGACTGAATGCCATTTATTATTTAAAAAAATCATCAGCTATATTACTATAAACAAAACTATACATCTTAAATTTGATAACTAACGGGGACTGTGCCATGCATGGCTCGTTTTATAATGAATGTGGTGTACATTATAAACTGTAAATGTTCTCATAAGCTACTCTTCTTGCGTCGTAGTCCAAACCTCGTGAAATGCCAACTGAAGCAGACAGGAAAATAGAAGAACTTCAAGAAAAGATTGAAATGAAGAACGAATTGATTAATCGGTTGACTATGAACGTGTATCTAATAAGAAATACCATCAACCGCCTTCTACACGAATATGACGATTTTGATCCGAAAACACAGATACAAGTGCTGAAATTAATAGCAACAATTTCCAATTTTCCAGTAGTCTGTGAGTATGAAGTTGAACTTGGCCTATAATTGATACACGGAATCGGTCATAATAAAAATGAATTTTCTTAAATCAGCCCTATCTATACTACAACTAACAATATGCACATTTGACTTTCATACTGTTTATATTTGACTAATCACTGTCTCAATATAGATAAAGATACTGCTAAACAAGAAGGTACAGTTCAAGGTGAGTAAACAAGTTCTTGCACTTTTTTGAAACCACACAATTACAATTTATATATTATAATGTGTATTCCTTCTGTCTATGTAAATCCACTGCTGAACACAAGAAAACACTGTCAGTGAGATTGGGATTTATCATTATTTGGGATTTATCATTATTCCATAATTACTATTATTATACATCTGTCACCGTAACGCCATTACAGTGGTATTTTTAGGGTATTTTCATCCTGCCATATTAGGAAATTCGAAATATGGAATCATTACGCGCTTAAGCGTTCTCTTATAATAAAAAACAAACATGGACCCACAGAAAGAAGTTCGATGATTCTGTTCTAATCATTTTGGATTTCGGCATTCCCATTATGTATCCTTGGAAGGAAAAGATGTATAATAATAAGGTTATTACGAGAATACCTCAAAGTATACACTCAGACAGTACGTCGCACGTCGATACTCCAGCTGTATTGTCTTCGTGCATACTTTGAGGTATCTTCGTAATAACCTCATATTATCAGTGTAAATTTGACCAAATGATGTAAATATTGAAATTAAACGTGCAGAGATAGGCTGTTGATAACAAACAAAAGGATCAGCATATATGTGAATTAAAGCGGGGGAGTCAGCCCCTGCGCATGCGGCAAAGGGCCATAGCGTATCATTGTTTATAAACAAGCGTCTACCTATGAGTCTTTGCGTTCTAGCATGCGTTGTTGTCGTCGATTAATCGAATCGTTGATTCAATTTCCGCGCATGCGTAGGTGACGACCCCTCCGCTTTAACCATAAAATTCGTACCTGACTACTCTCTGTCTTCATGATTAGGTAAAGACACAGCCGAAAAAAAGGAAATTTTACACGGTGAGTAAACGATTTCATGCAATAATCTAACCATTTCAGGTATATATGCTGGACGTCATGCGACTATTGCATATATCTAGTATAATTTGTGTTCAGTTACATTAGATAAATCTTAGATTCTATTTTCTACATTTAGGTAAAGGCACTGATGAAACACAAGGGAAAATAAGCGGTGAGTAAACCATTTTTTTAAAGTAGTAAAACTAGTCATTAAGGCATTAAGGCAAAAGAGGAAACACTTGATGAAAACAAGTCATGCTCTATTTTAAAATGTCTGTTATCGACTCGAGATTGATTTGCAATAACATTGGAAGTTTATCCACTGTACCACTAAACTTATGTCTGCTAATCTTTTCGTTATTGACAAGTGTACTACAATGTTGTTGTTCTCATTCACGCAATACATTATTGAAATCAATGAATATAATTTCAAATTCGTTCTCCAGAATCTAGCATTAAAATCAATACCTGCGATTGTTTTCCAATAATTTATCGGTTTTCCTTTCATGCGTTATACCAAACTTGGCAGTGTGTTAACTGTGCATCAGTGTGCTTGTAGACACTGTGTTTTGTATATACTGTATTTACACATGTGGCTCAAATATATCAAATATGCAATAACTGGAGTTGACTAGACTATAGTTATTTTTCTTCTCTTGAAAACAGGGTTGTCAAAATGTTTGTACAAATGTGTATTGATAAAATAACTTTAAGTTAAAAAATATTGTGATAGGCATTGTGATTAGATACAATTTAATGTGAACTTGTGTGTATTTAATATAGATGATAACGAAGATGGAGAATATAAGGAGTATGGTGAATTATCAGATCAAAGTAGCTATGACACCAGTAAAGGTAAATTTTATGTTTTGAAATTAATAATTGATATTGTCAAAATTGGTCTGTTCAAACCTTGTCAAACTGGCAACTTAATGTGTGGTGATGTGCAATACGGTTAATGTGGATAACAAACAAAAATGTCAGCATATATGTAAATTAAAGCGGGGAGTCACGCGCGGCAAACGGCAATAGCGTGTCGTTATTTACAAACAAGCGTCTACTCATGAGCCTTCGCTATTTTAGCATGCGTTATCGTCGCATGCGCAGATGACAAACCCTCCGATTTAACCAATACAATTCGTACTTGACGACCGAAAAAAAGGAAATGTTACACATTGAGTAAACGATTTCTTGCAATTTTCTAACCATTTCGGGTAAATATTCTGGACGTCATGCGGCGATTGCGTATATCTAGTATAATTTGTGTTGGTTACATTAGATAAATCTTGGATTCTAATTTCTACATTTAGGTAAAGGCACTGACGAAATACAAGGACAAATAAGCGGTGAGTAAACTTTTTGGCATTTTTTTTTAAAGTAGTAAAACTAGTCTTGAAAGTGCCTTGTTTATACAGCACTCAACAAGAAGTATTTTTTTTTATGTAGGTAAAGACATTAAGGCAAAAGAGGAAACACTTGGTGGTGAGCAAACATTTTCTTGCAATTGCTGTAGTCGTTTATTTATGCTAGAATTTATAATTGATATTGTCAAAATTGATCTGACCAGATTTTTTCAAACTGGCAACTTATTGTGTGGTGATGTGCTATACGATTTATGTGAGTGTGTGTATGTATCTGTACATATGCATCTATGTATGATAAATTAACTTACTGTATTACCTGACTATTTTCTCGGTGTAGGTATGGACACCGCTGAAAAAGAGGAAACATCAAGTGGTGAGTGAGTGAATTTTCTACCACAGTATATTACTTCAGGCAAAGGACTTAGTATACCATAAGGCTGTTATATTTCATTCTCTGTTTTAAAATGTCTGATATCGACTCGAGATTGATATGCAATAACATTGGAAGTTCATCCACTGTGCCACTAAACTTATGTGTGCTAATCTTTTCGTTATTGACAAGTGTACTACAATGTTGTTGTTCTCATTCACGCAATACATTCCTGAAATCAATGAATATAATTTCAAATTCGTTCTCCAGAATCTAGAATTAAAATCAATACGTGCGATTGTTTTCCAATAATTTATCGGTTTTTCTTTCATGCGTTATACCAAACTTGGCAGTGTGTTAACTGTGCATAAGTGTACTTGTAGACACTGTGTTTTGTATATACTGTATTTACACATGTGGCTCAAATTTATGAAATATGCAATAACTGGAGTTGACTAGACTATAGTAATTTTTCTTCACTTGAAAACAGGGTTGTCAAAATGTTTGTACAAATGTGTATTGATAAAATTGGTACATAGTTTAATAACTTTAATGTCACACGCAACGTAATATTACCGTAATTGGTATACTACAGGTGTGATGGTTCAAATACCAAAATGGCAACAGTAACAAAATGATAAAATACGAACACGGAGCCAACAGATGAGGTTTCAACTGGTACTGGTATGATTATACTCTGCAAACATCAAGTACAATAACGCGGTAAAACTCCACTACTCCAATAACTAGATACTTAAACTCCAATACAATTCAACGAGATCTCCGATCTGAACTCAGTGCTGAACAACTCCCCTATATATACCTCCACTGTCTATAAATATACCATTACATCAGCATACATAATGAGTCTGGCATTTACTACAAATTTCTAGAATGTTCCGTTACCTTCTAGTGCCTCCTACAGTGTTATATTACCTATTCAACCAGTTTCTAAAAAAATCTAGAATATTCCACCCAGAACCAGTACGGTTCTAGAACATTCTCAGTGACGCGGAAGTGGTAAATAAGTCGTATGCGACTTGCGAGGCATTGAGTTGAGATGAAGTTACGAATTGTATGATGCTTCACGATCTGTTTACAAATATGTATACAACAGTAGGAACAACAACAGAACTAGCGTCCATTCGATTTTTCCCTTATATGGGGTAAACATTTTCACCAACATTGACATCCAGGGTTATTGACATCACATGCGAACACTTTTTTTTTAATAAATTGAATGCTATAACGCGCGACGGAAATAAAATACCGTTGCGAAACGCAACTGTTAGTTTTTCGTTTTCTTTCCGTTTTATCTGATTACGTTTTTGTAATGATTTTTTTTTTTGGGGGGGTGACAGCACATAGTTTTATCCATCATTTTGGTGGTTGTAGATTCAACCCTGTTTATTTTTAGTGATTTGCTTATCCTGATAACAACTTTGAAGATCCTTTAGGTGACGATTTTGTAGCCGAATGTCTAGCAAGATTGCCAGACTACAATGCAATTAGACCATCCTCTGGTTCTATTGATGGAGATGATTGGATGAGTGCTATAGTGGCCTATCTATTGATAGAATGTGTGCAACTTGTGGAAGATTTCATACAAAATATCCTTTACCCACTAAAATCGAAGAATACATGGCGAGCCGAGAGTCAGTGATACCTGCATACAAATAGTATTTATGTCCAAAATCGATTCAAAATAACATCCAGCCAAATGGCATCAGTCTGTTATTTATTTATTTATTTATTTATTTATTTATTTATTTATTTATTTATTTATTTATTTATTTATTTATTTATTTATTTATTTATTTATTTATTTTCCAAGGACACTTCTCGATGAGTGAATCTGTAACTCCAAGTACAAGTCGTGATGTTTTACATTCTGAAAGTGACAGCAATAGTAAGTGAGAATAGAAAACATATATTTGTTATTGCAGATTACCACCTAGTCGAGCATCTTCATGCGCCAAGTTGATCCATGGTACATCGTGGCCAATTCACGATGTAAGCTTATCCTTACAATTAATTAAATACAAATTTAGTATATAAGTCTTATTTTTGACCCGCTGTTGACATAACTCTGTACTATGGTATTGGTGATATATGAATTGGGCGCCATAGGATGGCACTTGATGGCCAAACAATCTAATTAAATATGTATTTTGCATTGTACGAGCGCAAAATAAGTTATTAGGAAATTATAAAATCTGGATATTAGTACCAGCTGTTTTATACGCATGCGCATTGGCCGATCCTGCCAAATCTCGTCATCTGTTTTGAGGCGTGTCTGGTCGTTGTGAAATTGCTTCAACCATTGGATAACGGAATTAACTGGTGTATGTGTGAAAACCGTTGTAAAGTTGTGGTAAAATGAATTTGCGCGATTTTTGCGCTACTAGTTTCTGAATGATTTGAAGCAGCAATGGAAGCAGACTATTTAATTGATAAGAATCTTGTCCAGAATATGATTTTAAATGGCCGAACTTATGGCGGTAAACGGTAAATATGGCGTCGAGCGACCAACATAGTAAACCAAACTCCCGATACTGGTGCGGACGATTATGATCGAACAACCACGAAAAATAAATGGCGGGACTTTGATGTTGCATAATTAGCACAGAAATAAAAGACACTCCCACAGTTGGACAACCAATCATTTTATTATTGGCCACGATGTACCACGGATCATCTCCACATCCTTTGTAAACACCACGTACACGATGTGCCCCCATCCAATGGCGGGATGAGCGGCTTCCTTTGTGCACAATCAGCGTCAACTTCATGAGAGAAACACAAAGCACTTGCTAAGTCAGACCGTCTGGTGGCGTCCTACTATTTCATCAATAACCAAATATACTATTATTCTGTTCCCGAATTGGACATTTGTTTATCTGGAGTAATTCCCAATTCTACGCCAGGTCCTTAGTAATTAATGATTCCACGTATTTATTTGGCCAGACGTAAAATGCTATAATGTTAATTCGCGGAAATGTAAACACACAGATACTAATAATGAATTACAAATTTGACAAAAAATACTAAATTTGCTATTCCATAGAAATAATTGAAATCAAAATATTTGGCAATATATTAAGTTTTGCGTCGCATGTACACAATGGAAATATCATATAAAATGGGCCTAATATACTAATGTTGTATTTATTTAATTGTAAGAACGAGTTTACATCCCGGAATGGCAACAATGTAGCACGAATCCAAGATGTAAAAAAAAACATTATACACTTCATTAAGACTTATCTGTACAAAACTTGAACAATTGTCTTTCTAAGCTATGTTTCAGAATGATATATCAAATTGGAATTCCTTCACTTGTTCAAGAACTGTATTACATTGCGATGATATTTTATATATATTTTTATATCTCACACATTTATCTCGCAGTCAGTTATAACATTACAATCTATGAGTGCCAGACATCACATCAGTTGTATGTAGTATCACTATTTCATGAACACATGACATAAACAGTTTACGTACGTTCTTGTTTATTCCTGGGGCCATTAATATTGGGACATATTATTCATAAATTCCCAAGTGAAAATGACATGTGCATGTTTGGGTCATGGTATTGGTGCAACTCAATTTTGCTTTAGCTGCCACTGTTCAAATTATTCACAATTCACAATACTTGTAAACCACTTACATGAATCAGTCAAAATAATCTCACGATGTTTGGCGATAACACAATACTGTACGACGTGGAACTGTTGTTTTCTTTAAATAATAAACGAATGTAATGCTTTTAATAATTATTTATGTAATTTGTATTAAACATGTGATATTTGGTACATAATGAATGAGGTAAGATGTTATTTTATTTATATAACTGATGATTAGAATGACAATTGTTTGTATATTTAATTAGGTGATGATGATGACATCGACGTGTTTATTGAACAACTGGGTATGGCACTTTCTTGTGGTGAGTTTCACACATTTAATTCACCAATCGTTCTTAACAAGTGTATATCAATATACGGGTTATTTGAAATGTCCAAGAAAAAAATATTATTACATGATAATAAATGGTTTAGAATAAATTCAAAATGGCTAGCAAGCCACGTACATGACCAACCAAAAACTGATTTAAAACCCAAATGTCTGATACCTGTGTTCAGGACTTATAAAAAAAAGGTTTATAAGCGTTTTTTGCAATTTTTCAAGAACACAAATACAGAAGAAAAATTCACACGATTGCTAAAATTTGTATTTGTGAAATTAGTAGCACATATACCAATAATGTCACAACGACAAATGCCTATATATCAGAACATTAATATGTCTATTTTTTGCATTACTCATTATTAGTTTACTAAGAATGTAATTTTTACTAAATATCCGTACCTTCATTCGTTGCCTAAACTTCAAATTTAGTTGATTCATATTTGACAACACTTTGTCAAAAGGGATTGCATATGAATAGTTAACCGTCGTTTGATCTCGTCTGGAGTCGTGTTTTTTGCATTACTCATTATTAGTTTACTAAGAATGTATTTTTTACTAAATATCCGTACCTTCATTCGTTGCCTAAACTTCAAATTTAGTTGATTCATATTTGACAACACTTTGTCAAAAGGGATTGCATATGAATAGTTAACCGTCGTTTGATCTCGTCTGGAGTCGTGTTTTTTGCATTACTCATTATTAGTTTACTAAGAATGTGTTTTTACTCAATATCCGTACCTTCATTCGTTGCCTAAACTTCAAATTTAGTTGATTCATATTTGACAACACTTTGTCAAAAGGGATTGCATATGAATAGTTAACCGTCGTTTGATCTCGTCTGGAGTCTTGTCTCAATTTACGTTTGGCTATAGGATAGTTCAAACCTGAAAAGTTATTATCCCTGTCAACATGTACAATATTGTTATGCCTGGTTCTTTGCCAAATAAAATGTTTCATGTCAACTCCTATTTTTGTGCAGGCCCAGGATGAACAAGATACATTAAAAAGGCAAACACACGGCTTCTATTACGTTAAAAATGTTTTGCCCATGATTATCACATTCACGCATTCAATAACTATATTTCCCTATTAGAAGAGCTTAAAATAACCAATACCACGTTACCATGGCCAATTACTTCTAAAATCAAACCCAAATAAATATTATTAACATGTGATTTATTTATAACCAATAAATGTAGCGAGTCGAAGACGACCAGAATCACAACCATACGTCCAAACTGCTGAATTGCTCGCTATAGCATTAGATACAAAGCTATTCTCTATACATGTTTTCATTTCATACACCATCTTGGAACAAATTTACTCAAGTTTCATATACTTTTTTAATATTTGATCTTTGTATTGTATTGCACCGTGACAGAACGACATAAGAATCATCTCTACCCAATGACTACAAGTTCGGCAGGGTACTAGCTTGGATTTCGAGAGACAAATACAATGAAATGTCTGTCAAATTTACAGACTAGCAAGTAGTTGGCCAATGCACGGAATCAATGTACTAAATTTTCTGTTACCCGTGCCATGTTTGTGGTGAAGAAAAATAATTTAAAACCTGTTTTTGGATATCTGTAATTAATAATCACACTACCTTTATTTATTTCCCCCAAATTACAAATAAATGAGGTGGGTGATTAGCATTCAAGCTGCATTTGATGATATCATGCAATTAAATAATGTTGTAAACTAATTGCCCCGCATCTGTTTGCATGGCACAGACGCATCCTTGAACGGCATGAACGGTGGCTGGCAGGACGGTTGGCTGGCAGGACGGTAACGCCGCCTTCAAAGTGTGTCTTTATTTTTTACATTTTATTACATTTACGTAATTTACTGGAATAAATTCTGTTCTACAATCGTTATTACCTATAAAATCTACCATTTGTTTATACTAATGGCTAAACTCACCTCCAAATTAGCATTTCCGATCAGTTCTCAACATGCTAACACCATGATTTGCCTTCTTGAAAAACGCTGAATTGCGTAGGTAGGCTCAACGCAGCCACACTAACTATGGGCGTATGGGTGAGTGTTTTTTGTCGATTTGTTGGGTATAGTATTTTTTTGTTTTTATGCGCGCGCACGTATGTTTGCAAGTATGTCTGCATGTAAGGTGCAATTTATATTCATTTTAATGTTACGGTACATATACCTAGCCCTTGGGGTGTCCGAAATTGCTGGCCACTAAAGATCCAAAATACCATTTTTTTTTTGGATCAAACACATGTCTATTTAGAAGATATCTAAATAACTAAATCAGTGTTAGTAATTGACTAGCAACGACATGAACAACCCCGACAACTGTATAAGGGCAACACTTAACACCAAATTTGATTTAAAATTTATTCCTGCCATGCTTGTTCCATTTATTTTGGCCCAAAATATTTCCGAGCTTTTCATCCTGGCAAAACCGTTTGACGAATATTTGATGATCTGTGTTTATTGTTTTTGAGATTCGGATATACGAGTATTAGCTTTATGGTTGATAATAAATTTAAGTCTCAAGTTTTATCATGGTGATTACCACAGGATCTCTTGAGAGGATGAAGCGCCTGGCGGTACGGAAACGACCAGATCTGAAGTATTTAAGGGAATATTTTCCTGATGCAGCAGTATTCTTGTTCACCCTGTTAGATAAGGGTCTTATATCTGAAAACAACTTCAGATTTCTATATAAGCTTCTGAAAGGAGCCGGCAGGGAAGATCTTATTGAGAAGGTGAAAACATTTAAAGGAAAAGGTACGTAATTAAATTAAATTAAATTAAATTAAATTAAATTAAATTAAATTGAATTACTGTTAAACTAAATGAACGATTTTGTCATGTTGTCTATTCATATTAGGTACAATACATTATATAACCAACCAGACTTAAACGCAATATTATACTATTCACTCTGGTTATTGTGATGGTTTTAATTCCGAGTAGAAAACAAGTGTCTTACAAATTATTATTCTTACTGAATTAGGTTTGCTCTAATTTTTGGTAAAACGACTGAATTTTCACTGTAAATGATTGCCTGTCATATCATGCGAAGTAGATCATGAAATATGACTGTACGTTATAATTATCCGCTATTTTGTCGTTTTTGTTTGTAGCTGTTTTTGCGAAACTACTAAACTAATACTCCTAGCATTCATTTGATATATAGATTAGTATGCATTGTGGCACAATAGAAATCAGTAATTTTGTGAAGAGGATATGTACCGATAACACGTGGATGTGTTTGCGCTTATTACGCTTGACTGTGTCGTGTAGTGTGAAATATTACAGTAAACGTCACATGGTTCGCCTTAAACGTCACCATTTTATGTACGTTCGAACTGTACGTGGAGAAAAAAAATCATATCAAATAACAACTTCTACTCGAATAGGGGACTTAGACTAATTCGAAATAATTTGACAGAGGGTTTAAACTCGTATCAAAATAAAGGTAATAATTAAACTGCAAAATACATGTTCACCAACGCGCTTAGTTGTCATGTCTGGTTACCGAAAATTAGCATATGATTTGTAAGCGTCCTAACGACACTTAGATTTATTTGACACTAGGCTTTATTACCGGGGCTGTATTATACACTCGACTCCGGTTCGTGGATGAACTAGCTCATGGCTTCACTTGTTTCAACCAGCTCAACAAACAAGCGATCATATTTGGTGATAATCTGTAAAGAAGTAAATAATTTGGTGATTACAATATCGATCAGTGCCATATAGGCAATCTTCCACATCGTTTCCCCTGCAATCATGACGAATTTCGCTGTTATATATCCAAACCTAATCACGCAGGTATATTATCCACATTTGCGTTACATATTTATTGGATAGCAAATACTTTCTAGAACACCTGGCTAAGATTTAAGCACTATAGTCATCGTACCGCGCCGTGTGGGTCCCATTCGACGGAATAACGCGTGTGAATAAATTGTTCGTTTACGGGGCTGTATGATGACAGCAACGCTTTACCGTCAGAAGCTGTGACACATAATTAACTTGATAATTGATTTAAATTTAAATAACTGAGATTGATTTCTGATGAACCAATGCCTCATTTCTCTGCAAAATGTTATTATACCTACAGGACGAACTAAAATTCGAAAGGATAAACACCCATTCACTGGTAAGTACAATTACTCTTGTGGATTCATGCTTGGCAAAACATCATACTGTGTATTGTCACCAGAAAGAATCATTAAACTAAACAACTTGTATAAAACCACACTAATATAGAAAAATATTAATTGGTCTTATACACATGTTGATATTGTTGACAATTAGTTAATAAATTATTGACATAGCCATTTGCCCAGGCATAGAATAACATCTTTAATTCACAGTGAGGGGCGAGTGAATATCCAGGTTAATATTGTTAGGATCACACGATTGTGTTAGTTGATGGAGAATTCTAGTTTTACTTCAAAGACTGATAAACTGCTTGGCTGAATTCAGGTGTGTGCCGTCTATGAATATGACAATTTCTGCTTAATTTTATATTTAATCCCCGTGACACAGACGCGATTGCCATTCTATGCACGTTTTGAACTGTTATCAGTTAGCTCAAGAGCTGAATCAATAGAATATCCGGCCAATGTCAATTTAGTAGCCTTGGCAAATCAAATTATGTTGTATTGTATTGTATTGTATTCGGAGACAAAACTAGGGTATCATTGTTTTAGATTGCAGTGCTGTGTAATGTACAGTGGTGTCGATGTCTCCAGCGCAATTCATGGAATTGTCACTGGTCATTCACCTCTCCCAAATTTCAAATCATGTTCGATTCTTTTATGGAATCATTTGATATTCCGAATTATCGCTCTCATAAGATGACATTAAATATCAGAAAGAAAAAATATACTGTTTCAAATTGATTTAAAATTATGCTATTTAAATATTCATCAAATCAAGTCTAGATATGATTAATAAATGATGAAACATTGGCTAATAATATTAAGTGTTGTATTTGTGTTTCAGATATCCCTGTGCCTATTGGTCTATTCAGGGCAACCATTAGAGATCAAGCACTTTATTTTGCACTGATGAAAGAATTCAATATCGAAATGACGCAAATCACGAGCAGCGATGCTTCACAGGAAGACAAAATCCGGAAGAAGAAAGAGGCTCTCCGACAATTGAAAACTAATTTAGAGTTGATACAGATCTAATTATGTTTTGTTCAAAGTGAATACTGGTGTGTTTACTTTTTCTAATGATAGTGTTTCTTCGGCTGTCAGAACTGTACATGTGTTATTGTTATATAAACATAGCAAAGTACATAGAATATTTGTTTGTTAGTTTTTTTACTTGAAAAAGTATAAGTTACTGTTAGAGTAGCCAAGAATAACCTTGAGGTTGTAAATTTATTATCACTTTTTAAAGGGAACAGCAACAGTTGTACATTCTGTTAGTAAAACAGTTCAAATAATTAATGTCATCCAATGGTAATGACAAGAACATATCTAAGAACATTTTATAAATGTAATGTAAGTTGTAATGGATACAAAGACTAGTCGATTAGATTTTAGTAGACGTCTTGATTCTACTAACGATTTTTCACCATTGCAAAACAACTCAAAAGACATAAACGAATTTTCTTAATTTGTTCAGAAGTGACTTTTCTTAAGACATGGGCTATTTGATTACGTTGTAGGGGTGATCAACGAAGACAGTTCATGTAAGCATTTTGCAGTTGGGGTAGAGGTTTGCCGTTTAGTTTTAAAATGCGTTTATTTTTAACTTTTAATCTTGGTTGATATGTTCTTATTTCCAAATTTGTTTTTACTTGTTCATGTGTCATGTGTTGTGTTTTTCAAAAGTGTACCTGAGGCTAAGGTGAAATCTCAACACTGGTGTTTATGGTCATCTGCGTGCACGTTCTGATGGTACACAGATGCTAAAGAGTGACAGGTCAGAATGTACTACCGAATCTTTGTTTTAATATTGAAATAAAATTCACTAACCTAGCAGTAAAACTTGTTTTCAGTGGTGGATATATGATAGACAGAACTAAAGTTACAAGCTAGGCACAGATTCAAAGTTGTCTAAGGCCGAGATTTACAACCCTTCATTTTTGACAGTCGTCGCTCTGCGCATGTGCGACATTTGTGTTAATTTTCCCACAATCCAATGCGCTTTTCGAATGGAAATCACAAGTATGAGGTTTGACCTGGGCACGACTTGCACTGATTACCACCGGTGACTCCATCGATACCTTCCAATAACATGAAAATTACTTAATTAAAGCTTGGAAACGTGTCAGTTCGTACTCGTTTATCTGCGCAACAGTCAAAGTCGCCATCTTTGTTTATATGAGACCCATATATCTCGCACATGCGCAGCGCGACGACTACCGCACTTTAATCCGACCACTGAACCGTCAAAGGTAAATGTTAATACAGGAGGTGGTTACCGAATTAATAAAAAACGGTAAAATAAATACTTAGAGCAGTATTGCAATATAAAAATGATAAGTTACGTATAGGCATATTTACACACTTTTTACATTCAATGATTTCACGCATATCGAGAGATCATGCAAGGCTCAATACATAACCCCAGCTGCGACAAATTTAACTCCTGGTTCATGTTAGTAAGTGTATATATCAGGTTTGCGTAAATAACTTAGCAGACACCCACTGTCATCACTGAACCCGGGACTACACCTCCAAAATAGCAACAGCCAATCAGAACTGGCCTTTTATATTGACTGACGGCGTGCTAACTGGAGGAAATAATGAACAAACAATTACAGTGTACGAGAAAAAAATCACTGGCACCGGTTAATGGTTCAATTGCCTTTGAAGTCTAACATTTTTGTTCAGTCGTCGATTTGCACGTGTTTGCGCTAAAGAGAAGCTCGAGAATTACCATACCATATGGTGTTCAGTTACCGTTCCGTTGTTTTACTATTGCAACGAACTATTTATTTTTAATTTCTTCGGTATAAAAATAGTTATTCTTATTGCAACTATAGCAGATTTGATTTGCAGTATGCTAAAACTGTGGTATTATTTAGTATTTTCACTCGCACCTCAAATTGGTTTGGTGTGAGAAGTGGACACTTCTCCGGCATTTTGGCAATACATCATATTCTCATTCTATTGATGACAATTTATTGATTTCTTGCTAATTTACGTTGATCTCAGATAATTCGTTCAATTTATCAGTGAGAAGTTCGAGTCGCGTCAATACATTGATGAGAATTTGGATTCTTGTTTTTTTTTTCATATCACCACCATCACCGTTATTGGCCAGGATGATATCAAGTGTAACTGTGTAGTTGGTTTTCCCTCAATTATCACAAACTAGAAAATAATACTTTTTATTTAAAATGAGATTTCATAAGATTTTGCAATTGTTGTCCTTATATTGAATATTGTTTTTTCATTTCCAACAAATGTGTTCATAGCTGCATCTTTCCCAGCAAAGTGTCTTTTATTTAGTAACCGCCTCACTTATGTTGAGGCTTCAAACCAAACACTGTGCAAAATTAACTAGAATGCAAACAAAAATCATTAGTAAATGATTAGACAACTGTAAACAGCTGTAGTGATGTACATCACCCAAAACAATGAAACATTCAAACTGATTTGACCCCAATAGTATAACGGTCGCCGGCAATATTTCCTGATCAATCGCGTTGTCACAAATGTAATCCAGTTTTATTCCAACGCAAGTCAGCTTACTATAATAACGAGTTATGGACATTATGTTGATACATTTTTCATCAGCAATCGGAATTTAAAGCGAGAGCTTCAATGCCGTATGCGATTTGAATGATAACACTGCAAACAAAGACTTTTCGTTTTCGGCATTGTGGAATTCTTTCGTTTTTATGCAGAAAAATACAGTATTTTTACCAAGTAAAATCATATTTACTAAATTTATTGTTCATACATGAGTTGTTAAACAAACTACATACTTTGTAATTTCAATCAGCCCTTTCAGACAAATAAAAGACACAAATATAGATAATATAGCAATTATATTTTTTCTGTATTATGTGTTTTTCTTCCAAAAAACGAATGAATTTCACAATTTCATGATGTAAAAAGAGATTATACTGGATTATTCGTGGATTAAAACAAAATATGTCAGTTGTCATGTCGCTCAATGGTCTTTGTCATAAAACGAATGACAGTTTATGTTGAGAGTGGGGAAATAAAATGTTATTTCCATATTTAAAAAAAAAGTAAAAATAGTACAACATAGTAGTAATATGTACAGATCCCGACTGTAACCTTATATTAAACGTATATGCGTTATCGCAAAGTATCACTGACAATTTTTCATCAACCCTTAGTATATTCCACTTGAAAACAAATTACAATAAAAAGAATAACCGCGACGTGACAGTCTGTGTACAGTCTTATATGAGATAGACTGTTAAAAAAAGAAAGGAATGTTTGGTTAGTCGATTGAGGGCTTGATATCCGGCTATCCTCTCATCTACATCTACACACACTTCAACTTAGTATGAATCTCTTGAAATTCATGTTTAATGGATATTTATTACCAAAGTCTGTCATCACCACCCATTCTTTCATAGCTCCCTTCACACGCATCTACATGATCTTCTTTCTCAACACCAATACACTCCTTCCTTCCCTTAAAAACAATTAACAGGTAATAAATAATCCATGTGTATTTCAGTGAACCAATTTCTAGTTCTGGTTCCCATAATTCTGGATCAAAAGTATAATGTAAAACATGTTTTTTCGCGAGCACGTCTTTTTCGCGAATTTAGCGAGAGAATTGATTCGCTAATTCTAGATGTCGCTAATGATTTTGTTATCAATTCAAAATGGCCGTCAAACAAAGAAATCAACAATGACAAGAGAGATTCGCTAAATCAACATTTCGCTATTACGTCATTTTACCACCATCCGCTAAAATTGCATGCCGCTTTTTCAACATGTTTTACGGTATATAAGCATGCTATTACCCATAGCTCCCTGTGTAAACAAAACATGTTTCCTTATTAAATATTCGAACATTCTGACGTCGCGTTGACATCGTCAAAACTTGTCGAAAGATAACTAAGTGATTTAGAGTTTTGAATGAAATAAAGTTAGTGAATTAATTATCTCATACAACCTTGTATGTTTACATTTAAGTTAAGAAATGTATAAGTAGTTTAAGTTACATTATAGGGACGACCATGAGGGCGCTGTTCATAGTTGGAAGTGATGATGAACAGCGCCCTCATGGTCGTCCCCATAATGTATCTGAGGTGGGAGCATATATTAGCATAAATGATGACGTCACAATAGGATTTCGTGCATAAATTAGCATAAATGAGGACCATGGCCGTAAAGGGGTTCATTTGAATGAGGATGACGTCACAATGGGATATTGTGAATATGCATAGATGAGCATAAATAATGACGTCACAATGGGAATTCGTGCATAAATTAGCATAAATGAGCGTCCATGGCCGTAAAGAGGTTAATTTACATGAGGATGACGTCGCAATGTGATATTGTGAATACATTTGCATACATAAAATTGATGTGAATACGAGGTCGTGTCGAGGTCATCGTGAATACATTTTCATAAATTACCATCAATTTTTTTATTATTATTATTTTTTAATTGGATGTTTTAATTATTTTTTAATTGGACAGGCGTGGACGAAAGATTTTCAGAATGCATCGTAGAGGGCGCTCACACACACACACACGTTAATAAATACACGTCATTTTGAAAACTAATGGAGTTTATTGCACAAAAGAAGTAAACAAGAATGAAATATTGACATGGAGTATATATTTATGACATTGTTGAGTATTTTTTTAACGTCACAAAAAAACATACGATGTGAGTAAGGAAAATAGTTGCGTAGTGTATAAATGTTTAGCGTGATTAAATATTTCTTTGTTAACACCTCGAAAAATACGTAGATACATGTAAATGTGCGGCGTGGTTAAATTTATTTTTAACGCCACGAAAAATACGAGTACATAAATGATTCGATTAAAACACAGAAACGAGAAAAGTCAATAATAGTAAACATTGATCAATAAAAAATAATTCATTCTATATATACATATGTTGTTTATTTTTACATTTCTTACTTCCTTTCAATGAGTCAAGCAGTCTGTACACTTTTTTTTTTTTTTATTCCATCACTATAATCAGAATCGCTCATCTGTCGTACAAGAAAAGGAGAGAGAGAGAGGATAATATTAAAAACCGATAGTTATATAAAGAAAGTATAAGTTATGAGTTGAAAATTTAATAGTATGAGTTATCCCGTAAAACTGCGGTCATCAATCCGGTAAAATGCAAAGTATACAAAATCGGTTGATTGACGTACAGTTTGTTTTTCAAAAAAATGGCTGACTACGCTACTACGAGTTAAAATTTATATTTACCTGATCGTTTCACAGAATAACTTTTGAAATACATAATCACCACACGGAATGAGTTTACGGTGTAACGTAGCGATTTTCGTTTTTCCCTTGGCGAAGAAGATATGTCCTCGCTTCTTGCCAAAGATTCAAAGACCAAGTTTGACCTTCCGTGAAAAGTTCATCTCATGGACACAACGAGTCATACAGGACGTATTGGCAACACGTGGCTTGAAAGTATTCGATGATTGTAGATCCACGTACGAGAAATCTTTTAAATTCCATGACATGACTACCGTACGAGTAAAAATAGTCATCGGTGTTTGATATGAGCGATGTGTATTACTCCAAAGCACACTCGTGAATGCCAGTTTGAACTAAATCACAGGATTAAGTTTAAGGCATAGGGGTTATTTATAACTAGCTCTTTTTTCTTATTCCATCCCTCTAATCAGAATCGCTCATCTGTCATAGAAGAAAAAAAGAGAGAGAGAGAGAATAATATTAAAAACCGATAGTTACATAAAGAGGGTTATGTGTTGGAAATTATGAGTCATCTCGTAAAATTGCGGTCATAAACCGCTAAAATGCAAAGTATGCAAAATCGGTTGATCGACCTACAGTTTGGTTTTTCCAAAAAAATGGCGGACTGTGCTACTATGAGTTAAAATATATGTTTACCTGATTGTTTCACAGAATAACCTTGACATACAGTTTGGTTTTCAAAAAAATGGCGGACTATGCTACTATGAGTTAAAATATATATTTACCTGATCGTTTCACAGAATAACTTTGACATACATAATCATCACACGGAATGAGTTTACGCTGTAACGTAGCGATTTTCGTTTTGCCTTGGCGAAGAAGATCTACGCAACAAGTCATACAGAACGTATTGGCCACACAAGGCTTGAAAGTATTCGATGATTGTAGATCCACGTACGAGAAATCTTTTAAATTCCATGACATGACTACCGTACGAATAAAAATAGTCATCGGTGTTTGAGCGATGTGTATTACTCCAAAGCACACTCGTGAATGCCAGTTTGAACTAAATCACAGGATTAAGTTTAAGGCATAGGGGTTATTTATAACTCGTCACAAGTGTTCCCAACGTGAAATAGACCTCCCACGTAGATGATAAACAACAGATGTTGGTGTATTTGTATATTTATGTTATCTAAAACATGAACACTCGCAAGCAGGGATATTGAATAGAGTTTCAAGTTTAAAGCGTCACCCATATGCATGAATTTCGACCTGCGTGTATTGAATCGCGCCTGGACATAACAAACATCGAGCAAACAAACCTAATCTCGTTTATGGCGATTAGTTGTATACTGTTCCGTTCGTGGCAGTGTGAATTACTACAGAGTTGAATTTCACCATGAATGAAAGTCGAAATACTCACATATTTCTAACATCAGTCACTTATAACAGGACTTGACATTCTGTTGACCCCAGGCGCTATCAGTCAATTCACTTATTCTTATCGATTAGACTTTGCTAAAATACTACCGTCCTTTTCGACACATAACAAAAACACATGGCCCACAGCGGAGGGATTTGATCTCCCAAATAAATGAAATAAAACACGTACGTATGGATATTATCGAAGCGTTCAATCCCATCGTTTTTTTCTTCAAATTTGATAACGTCAGACCCCCTGCCAAAATAATCTCGTAAATAAAATGACGCGTTCCCCATGCCAATGTTACGATTATACTCCAAATTATACAATAAAAACTGGGTCAACTTGATTCAGTCAACATGTATCTGACCCAGGCAGTATGATGGTTCCAGTCCGTCACCAATTCACTTGTCTGAAAAGACACACCCCTAGAGTGTATGACGCCTTGTCTCAATTCAGACCGAATCAAAGACTGTGCACGCCGTCGATCTATATTTGTGATCGGTGTAGATGAGAAACATTCCACCACTCTGATCGTTTCTATATCATCGGTAATTCAGTGTACCGCTCGAATGTAATGCAACAATCAATAGTTTATTTTTGAAGGTTTATTTTACAATGACTGGAAAACCGACCGAAATCGCGAAATTTTGGGATTCAATCTTTACTCAGTCAACCATCAAAACTATTCAGTTCATTCTCTCTTCACTAATGAAATGGCAGTAATCAGCAAACTATCATTCATCGTTTTTTAAACATCATTTCGTGTATCCACCATTTCGAAATACTAGAAGAGGCAAGAATGAACGTTACATTTCAATGGTCAAATGACAAGGGGCTGACCCCGCTCGAACGTACAACAGAATGTATTAAATACATTGACCCATTTGAAAGACAGAGTCAACCTCAAAACATTGAGAGCCATAGCCGATGCTTCAAACAGTGAGTTTCTCTTTAAATGGTTCAAAACCAAATTAAATGAAGCACTATGATTCGTCACAAATTACGCTGACATCCTTAGCAGCCTGGCAAAAGAAATCACTCAACCAACCAAAAAAGAAACATTATAGGCGATCTCCTGTTCGAGGTAACGAGCTTGGCTTGGCTACAAAGAGACAATTGTAGTTACTAGCTCGCCAAATTGACCACTTTGAAACGAGACATTTGGTCGATCATCATCATCAAGACATCGGCTCAGATATTGTACGCCTCGACAAAACAGACTCAAATTCCAACAAGAACAATCCTGATATACTTAAACTACGTTCCTTGCAAGAACGTGTAGACGTCAACAGAACATTTCTGGAGACCCACGAGATGAAGGACACAATTTTAGTATATCTGTTAATTACTGTTGATAGAACACATTTTATGAATGAATTGGTTTTCCGATTTGAAAATTATTGAGTACGTATTCATGCGTTAATTAATAATGTTCAATCCATTGAATTTGTGTCTCACCCAAAAAAAAAAATCAGAACAGCATTACTAGACATCTCCATATTTCTAAGACAAAATTAACCAAATTTTGAAATTATACATATTTTAATACCAAACTTGCTATTTTTACCATCAAACTACTGAATCACTGTACGTATAATTACGTATACCATTGACAAATTCAGACTCCGCTTATAAATTATACTCGATTATGTCTTTACCAATCATTACTCCGCTCATCATTCACGATTCGATTGACCACGTTCTGAATAATTTGTACATACAGATAAACTGATTTCTGCGATATACATGTACTTCTTGTTTTCAATACAAAACTTACTGCTTATTTGATCCCTCAATCAAAAACTGTTTTACTTGGGATTGACGTTTCCACGTTTCCACGTTGAACTGATGTGACGACATGTCGGTCATCAACGTTTTTCAGAAAGGGTGACTGTCGAAAAGTAGGACACCACTAATTTAAAATAAACAGTTATATTGGAGAGAATGAGATGAAATGTTATTATTATCATTGTAGATTCAATAAGCAAACTGGAAGCGGGTCAAGAAACGATCAGGTAATTATAAATTTTAACTCATAGTAGCGTAGTCAGCCATTTTTTTTTGAAAAACAAACTGCACGTCAATCAACCGATTTTGCATACTTTGCATTTTAGCGGATTGATGACCGCAGTTTTACGGGATAACTCATACTATTAAATTTTCAACACATACTTTCTTTATATAACTATCGGTTTTTAATATTATCCTCTCTCTCTCTCTCTTTCTTGTACGACAGATGAGCGATTCTGATTATAGTGATGGAATAAAAAAAGTGTACAGACTGCTTGACTCATTGAAAGGAGGTAAGAAATGTAAAAATAAACAACATATGTATATATAGAATGAATTAATTTTTATTGACTTTTCTCGTTTCTCGTTTCTCGTTTCTGTGTTTTAATCGAATCGTTTATGTACTCATATTTTTCGTGGCGTTAAAAAGAAATTTAACCACGCCGCACATTTACATGTATCTACGTATTTTTCGAGGTGTTAACAAAGAAATATTTAATCACGCTAAACATGTATACACTACGCAACTATTTTCCTTACTCACATCGTATGTTTTTTTGAGAAGTTAAAAAAATACTCAATCATATCATAAATATATACTCCATGTCAATATTTCATTCTTGTTTACTTCTTTTGTGCAATAAACTCCATTAGTTTTCAAAATGACGTGTATTTATTAACGTGTGTGTGTGTGTGTGTGTGAGAGAGCGCCATCTACGATACATTATGTAAATCTTTCGTCCACGCCTGTCCAATTAAAAAAATAATTTAAACATCCAATTAAAAATTAATTAAAAAAAAAAATTGATGGTAATTTATGCAAATGTATTCACGATGACCTCGACACGACCTCGTATTCACATCAATTTTATGTATGCAAATGTATTCACAATATTCCATTGTGACGTCATCCTCATTCAAATGAACCCCTTTACGGCCATATCCTCATTTATGCTAATTTGTGCACGAATTCCCATTGTGACGTCATTATTTATGCTCATCTATGCATATTCACAATATCCCATTGTGATGTCATCCTCATTCAAATGAACCCCTTTACGGCCATGGTCCTCATTTATGCTAATTTATGCACGAAATCCTATTGTGACGTCATCATTTATGCTAATATATGCTCCCACCTCAGATACATTATGGGGACGACCATGAGGGCGCTGTTCATCATCACTTCCAACTATGAACAGCGCCCTCATGGTCGTCCCTATAATGTAACTTAAACTACTTGTATATTCCAAATTGATCGTGATATCATGCTGTCGTTTGGTAGCAGGTGGCCCACTTATGTTATCCATCACAGCAGCTTACTCAAATACGGCATATCTATTAATATTAATTAACAAGTGAAATAGACGTCAAAGCAATTTGCATAGAATCTAGGCCCTTTAACGTATTCTTTATTCACGGCAAAACAATATGAAAGCGTTGTTTACTGGTTTTGAGGGGGTGAGTAAAGGATACCTAGTGTTACCAGTATTGTTACTGTTTTTGCAAATTTGTCCTGAAATTTGTTATTGTATTAAGTATAATGCTGTACCATTATTGTCAATAGGAACTTCTCATTCATACTGCAATGTATTTGGTGAGTAAAACCAAATTTCACTTTGAATAAAAGGCTGATTTTGTAGTACCACAATTTTATTAAACTTACTGACGAATCGCACCCAAAAGATTCATTCAGACAACTATGGGTTAGTTGTCTGAGCCAAATATTGTACTAGTAGGAATACGTCGCCGTACCGTGACTGCTTCTACGATTTTCATCTTCGGTGTTTTTGAACTGTTTCTTAAATTGCCAAAATTTGTTTAGCCGTCCTTTCAAGTTTTTGTCGCACAATTTCGTGCGCTATTTTTCTGTTTCCAGTTGATCTATCAACATATCGCAGTATTTCTTTTCTCTGCCATGTTGTGACTCAGCCCTATCGGAGTTCAATCCAGAAGGTTTATTGGAGCCGTACTTGGCTCGAAGTAAACGTGTATACTAGAGGTCATTGTTGTCATTGTCAAGCCTGTGCCCGAGTAAATTCTATTTCTATTTGGGGTGTACGTTGATAGCGTGGCGTAAAAAATATTAATAAGTATTAGTTACGTATTTCATTGGATCCTGGTCGTTATGTTTTTCAGTGAAATACATTTTAGTTCCGGCAAAAAATAAATGATCCCCCCAATATGTATTTTTCTCCTAACAAGTGGGAAATCTATCATATGGCCAAATCAGCGCTCTGCTGATAAAAACGCTTTTCAAAGAGATGTTCTTTTCTGCCAGGGCGAAATTCTACATTATCGTCAGAACAACAACTTTCTTTGCATATGGTATCTAGATGGTTGTACTGTATAAGATGCGTGCTAACATGCATTGTAACTACGTGAAATCAAACTAGCGCAATGTAATATTGCTATAATGTTATGTACTATCAGGGGTAAATTCTTCTCTCTTGGGGTTCTCCACACTGTCAGGGGGGAAACTCGTCTCGTCTCTCTATCTCGTCCCCTTGAGGTACGGGATCGGGAAAGTCACTTTAACTTTATAGTCAAATAAGACACACACAACGAAATACGTTTCAGCTCTCGTCTTAGTCGGTCAATCGAGCACTCTATAAGACACAGCGCCCTGGGGAAAAAATCCCCAAGACTCTCGCAAGGCTGACCCAAGACTAGCCCAAGACTGGACTGCCTCAAGGCTCGCCCCTGGACTCTCTCGGACTGCGTCTGTCGTGGAGTATTCGCCAAGACCAACTCAAACTCTCTTTATTCATTTTCAAAACTCTAACCAATTACAAAGCAGTAAAAAGACTCTAGGGCGTAACCTTCAATCATAAAGCCAATCACACTAAGTACTGAATACGTCATATCTTTTGATTAATCGTTCACTACATTAATAACTACGGATGTCAGAATAGCAACGGTATCTTGTAATTAGTTCCAAATCACTGAGCCAAGTTCCGTCCAAAACTTCAAATAGACCTGAACGATGACAGACATAACACAGCAATTCGCTAATAATCAGTTAATTAAGTCGGTTAACAGATACGCAAAAACAAATTCATGACAGTACCACTTTTCAAACATCGATAATCATGTTATCTGTTCACACTTGACGCCTCAAACAAAATACCGATGGCATCTTAAATATAAGCAGTTATATTCACGTGTTTGTGAACGGGATCGGTGTGTTGGTTTGGATACATGACACCAGCTCTTAGATTTGCTTTTGTCTCGGTGCAAATTGTTGTTGACAGAAACCTCTCTGAAAAAAAAAACATAATTAACATTAGTAAAACTATTTACGTCTATTCTTGGGACTCTATCAAAAGTGTTATATGGGTTTTGCGAACAATGACATGTGCTAAAGCACTGGTAATCTAATTTGAAGGTACTCAACCAGTGGCGGCGGCACGGGGGGGGGGGGGTCGCCCATTGCGTCAATGCGCAACCCATTGCACGTATGGGGCGCAAGTGATGATGAGCAGACCTCCCCTCCCTCCAATGCAACATTTCGTGTCGCCGCCTCTGTTAACTGTCTTTAAGGCCAGACTTTTTTATTCCTTGTTTCTCGAGTTTTTATAAGTCAATTTTTAATAATAATACAATAATAAAATAATAAAAGTCTGGCCTAATGCGTGACCCCCAAACGCCGTCCGAAACCTCCTGACATACAATAGCCTCACTGTCTGGACACACATAAGGCAAATGTCTGATTTAGATGCATATTGGGTAAGATAATACCTGTTATATCTCAGACAAGTTTGCGGTATTCCGTGCTTAGTAGCAACGCCCTCTATCGTCAACCACTTCATCCACCAGTCACGTGACAACTCGACTTCAAATATTGCGTCTTCGCTTTATCATGATGGTACTAGTATTTCCTTGTATGCAGTATTTCTCTGTTACGTGCATGAGAATGATTATATAAAAAATTATATGAACCTCCTTTATATGCATATTGTAATGTTCTTGTCGTCGCCCACAAATGTAATGGCAGCTGTAAATGTAATAACATGTAATGGCTGTGAAAGTTAATTCAAAGAATTAATTAAAGAAGAATAATTAAAATGGTATTAAATTCGTGGTTGATATTACATTGTGGTTAAAGCGCGGTAGTCGCCGCGCTGCGCATGTGCGAGATATATGGGTCTCGTACTAACAAAGATGGCCACTTTGACTGTTGCGCAGATCAACGAGTACGAACTGAGACGTTTCCAAGCTTTAATTAAGTAATTTTCATGTTATTGGAAGGTATCGAAGGAGTCGCCGGCGGTAATCAGTGCAAGTCGCGCCCAGGTCAAACCTCATACTTGTGATTTCCATTTGAAGAGCGCATTGCATTGTGGGAAAATCAATGTTTATCAACACAGATGTGGCACATGCGCAGCGCGACAACTACCGCGCTTTAAGTAGTTATTACATTTATGGATGTTACTACATTTGTGGGTTATACACCCCCCAAAAAAAACTCTGATCAGAGAGCACTTGGGGATTGTAGAGAAGCTGTGTAGAATAATTCACAGCATCACATCGATCATTTCTAATTAAAGGGTGGCAGTCGTCGCACCGCGTCCTGTTCGGTATGGGACTCATAGCGACGTATACAACGCGTGTAAAATACATTGTTTATTTACAGTATATGAAATTCAAAGACGCGCTGCACGACGACCACCGCCCTTTAAAAGGAGGTAGTCGTCGCGCCATGCATGCCCGAGATATATGGGTCTCATATAAACAAAGATGGCGACTTTGACTGTTGCGCAGATCAACGAGTAAAAAATGAGATGTTACTAAGCTTTAATGTTTAGGTGATTGGGAGGTATCGAATGAGTTATCGGCAGTAATTAGTGCAAATCGCGCCCAGGTCAAACCTCATATATTTACTTGTGATTTCCATTAGAAGAGCGAATAGGATTGTGGGAAAATCAATGTTTATCAACACAAATGTCGCACATGCGCAGCGCGACGACCACCGCCCTTTAAACGCGCTCCGCAAGTGGCCGGGACCCCCCCCCCCAAAAAAATAGGTTATTCCCCAATGACGATGACTTGGTTTTCCCTCTAATATACGGAAGAACCCTGTGATAAATTCATAATCATATTCTGTTACACGTCACAAACATGATTTTAATACAGTTACACAAACTTAAAAATTAGTCAAAGAACCAGGGTGGTATTAGCATGAAAACTCAGGAAAATGGTTGTTTTGTTCCATGATAACGCAAATTCATTTTCCGCCTATTCTGGTGGCAAATGCATATTTTAACATTACTGAGTTTACCGCAGGTATTTTTTCAAGTTGTTTAGTATTACAAAAATGAAAAAAAAAAGAAAACATCGGCAACAAATAAAACTAAAGGGCGATTGTCGTCGCGCCACGCCGTGTTCAATATATTGTTGGTTTACATGAAATTAGAACACGCACTACGTGACGACCGCCGCTCTTTAGGCTAAAAACAAGAACAGTTTCTGGCCAATTTGCTTTGCTGAAAATCGATGTGTGCGGGCGACTTTTCTAATTTTATTCTAGAATGTTCAATACGTTTGTGCTTTTGTTGTGATTTATCATAAAACCCTGACAAACACGCGATTTTTAACTAACGTACACGATAGTTTAAAAACATGAGTATGCACCTTTTTCGTATACATTACAGATCATATAACTATGCGCATTACACTACCGAAAATTTCAGGCAATAATGTGGGAAAGATACACCATACATATCATATCCAACTTAGGGTGTTAGGGAGTGGCACGCAACGATAACTTACTTATCATCTAATTTACATAATTAATGATTAGAAATAAATAAACAAATAACTCAGTCAAACCTTTATTCAAATATTCAGGACGTTGTAATCAGAGTGCTTGACAGATATTGATTAAATATTCACAATTATTGTACATTTTCGTTTAGATTAATCGTTCGGAAAGTGCCAGCGTTGGTTATTAATTGCTCATTGTTGTTTTAATTTAATCGTCTGGAAAACAATAATTAAAAAGGTTTCTTTTCTGCAGAAGATATTTCACAATATTGTAGTGGAGTTATTTGTCTGTTGTTCATTAATTACTGTGGTCTCCGTCTGTCTCGTCTTTGACCTAGCGGGCAGATGGCCAGCGAAAAGAAAAGAAAAAACAAGGAAAGCGAGGACAAACATCTATATGCAAATTTAATCAACGTCGAGTAAGGAAAGAACATTCTATGACGGCGATGCTTATTGGACAGCTCAAAATATTGAGAACGTACAGAAACATACAAAAATAGACACCTGGCTGTTTTTTGTTAATCGGATTTTTTAATGTAGATGTTGCGTTATGAATTATTATTAAAAATTTCTCATGATTTCGATTCTCCAAAATAATAATGACGCAAGCGATGATTTGTTTTAACCAATCAGATTGCCTGTGTCATGGGACTGTCCCTGAAAGTGACGTCATTTGCATATGAAATGCAAGACCTCTCTACGTGATCGCAGTTTCACAGAAAGGCTCGGACATTAGACGGACTTGCTGTTATATTCGTGTGAATTTTTGACTTTTTAAGCAATCAATATGGCCCAGAGGATGTGCCTGCCACTGTTCCTGATAGCTCTCGTGTATTCGGGTAGTCGAGCAACCTACGTTGAGGTAAAAATTCTCACTTCTGTCACTATTCTCTGGCATTTTTTTTGTCACGGTGCACACACAACAACAAAACGCTCCACGCTTGCGACGCTGGCTGTCTACGGGTATTTCGCCCAATTTCTGTTCTCGTCGACTGTTGACATCACCAGTGCCGAAATATTTAAAATATAAATATGATTTTGAAAGATAAATCGTATTTATATATTCAGCTGTAGGAGATATTGTCGGGCTTTTCTCTTGAAGGAGTGGCGCTGAAAGTAATTATAATTCTGTCTCTGTTCGCATATATTATTCTGTCCCACATCTCATCATTGATTGAAACCCAACAAATTCTCTCCAAATTTTCGCTTTGTCGATTTTATACGACTTATCAGACAACTGGTTTTTAATCTAATTGTTTGTGACCGACGTTTAGTGATTGTGTCCCCCTTATTTCCGTACACTCGTGTCTCTCACAATGGACCGTCAAATTTTCAATTCAAAATGGCGTCCATTGAGAGTGTGGCGATCACTTCGGTACTTGCGGGTCGTTTTTCCCGTATACTTATTTGAAAAAATATTATGTGAAACTGTAATTTTTACAGCAATAAAACACAAGTTTATTCGTTCTTACTGTACAGTATATCTCAGTCGCACACAACGTTTTTGGCGGTTTAGGGATACATATGTGTGCGACACTCTCCTGAAACGCTTGGCTTGCGAAAAAAATATAACAGAGTGCGTTCGCATGCTTTCAGTATTGTTTTACAATACTGAACTTAACGTTCCACAAAACACATTCTTAAGATAAACTCGTATTTCCATGCAGTAATCTGGGTACAGTAACCCGTAATTTTCGGGTGGTTTCATTGCCATTGGCAGGGCAGATGAAATCGAGACGGCAATAAAAAAACACAGGAAGTCGCGGTAGTCAACCGGTGACCTCACCTGCATATTTATGAACGGAAGGGAAAGTTTCATGACGAAATCTCGTTATGAGTAATGAAAGTCTTGTATTCTGAAGACCCTTCTGTCGTTATGGTTTTCTTTCTTATTTTTCACTCATAATTATATATTAATTATAGTCGAGTGCATTTCATGAAATTATTGACACCCAATGACAGGTGTGCTGCTAATGAAAATCCCACTGTTGCAGTTACTAGTACAGATTAGGTTATTGCATTTATTCTATCTCAAGCTACAAGTTGTTAAAATTAATACCCATCCTTGGGTCAAATCCAGCTAACATTCAAGGTTAATTAGAATTACTGTAGAAGTCAAGGCTGTACTGTACATTGATAATTTGATTAATGGTCCAGGGATTATCTGGAGTCCTGGTTAAAAGTCGTGTGTCTTTAACAAAAAAAAAATACCAATGTGAAAATGGGAAAAGTTGTGCAACATCTTGCTGTGAAATCCTTTAATTTGTGTTTCTGTGTGGTCTGTGAATTGTGTCGCAGCCAAATAAGCAGAATAGTAATTCACATTTTCAGTATGTTGGCAAACTTGATAAAACCAAGGTTATCAAAATGATGTCGGATTCCTTAATTCCCTTAGTTGGTACCTCATAGCCAGTAACAATTTATCAACTTCGAACTAAAAAACGCACAAAGCGAATAAAATTGCAGACGGCGTTCTCGCAGGTGATGTGACTAGAATAATATTTATTATCCCAAGGACGATGCGTTGATAGCAGACAAAAAAAAAAAAAACGGTTGATTTAGATGAATTCTAAACTCTTGATGAATATCAAGTATGTGTTATCGCTACAGACATCATTATACACACACGTAGTGATATCTATTGTACTCTGTCTGCCCTTGAGTACAACTGTCTGGCATTTGATGAAGCCATTCTGTCTAAATTATTTGTCTTAGTTCATGAATTACAAACTCATCTGTTTTATGTTCTAATAAAACTGACATTAGCAGAGTAGCCAAAATATGATGAAAAATTGATGAAAATGGCCTGAACTTCATCTCTGTAATACTGCAATTTGATAAGGGAATCGTATCCAAGTAGCTAGTACCAATGGAAGCAAGAGAGAAGTGTTAAATTTTCAATTTAAGAAACATTTTGTTAAAGTATGTCAACTATAAGGGTTCTACTATTCCTCTGACCGGACTGATTTTGTATTGATCTTGAAGCAAAATAGGATTCCAAAAATTAAGTTCAGTCAGCTCGACTACTTAGGAAGTGATTTCTTTGTTTTTTTTATTATATTAAATATGAATTTCATTTTACCAAATTACAAATTTAATAACTTGTAGCAAGATGTTTTTGAACGTAACTATCACTTCTTGATTTTTTTGTTGCAACATTGGTACATTAGGAATGAATAACCAGTTGCTTCTCAGTATATGTGCATCAGTGGCACATCATACTGGCTCAGGGGACACACAGACTACATTTTCGTATCACTTTCTACTGTAACCATAATGCTATTGCGGCATTTCCTTATATAGTAAATTACACTTGCTGTGTTGGCTGTATTACAGTGGTACAAATACAAATGGGTATTACCGAGATGTTCGAAATGCTGAATTTCCACAGGTGTTGTGAAAGTGTGCCAATGACGTATGTACTTTACGTTAGTCGCTTGTATAGCGTTAATTTGGTGATAGTGATGCTAATTTAATTTCTATATCTATTGTATAGTGCTTCTTTGCCGTTGTATGTGATGCATGGTTAGCAATAGACATTTTCCGTTCACACACAGATCCAGCATTGTGCATGAAATCAAATTAAAAAACAAGACAAAACTCATTGCGTTGTATTGGCATCAACACATCACGTGGGATTCATTAAATAAAAACTATTTTTTGAGCAGTTTCATGTTTAGCATTTGATGATGGTCAATTTTGATGAAATCAGATTATTACCTTGCCATATTCTTTATAAAGATGGAAATTTGAACATTGAACGATAAAAAGTTCAAAATCATCCAATTTTTGCGGTAGATATTCAACCAATGTCTTTCACGCATTCTGCAAGATATTGCAATGACCAGAAAATTATGAGAGCGTGTTGTGGTAAGATTACAAATTTCAGTTTTGGTAGTTGACCATATTTAGACTGCAGTCTGCACGTCATTTTACCTTGTGTATTACATGCAAATGTTTTTTGATGGTCCCTCCCAGTCAGCTGCATATATCTCTGTAAGCATCTTGGTGTTCTGGCAATCAAATTCAGCAATCATATTTTAACTTAAATTTTGTAATCAAACTCTGCGACATCAAATGCATATTCACTTCAGTATAATATTTTTAGGAAGTAGTAATGTTTTTTTTCCCCTTCTGCTTTAATTACAAGTACTGTAAAATCTGTATTAGAAACCGCGGCTTCTATTAAAATGGTACAATCCAATAGAGGGTGTGCGACTTCTATTAGAGCATCTACACATATGAGAAATGATGATTTTTTGGTTCCCAATTGTTTAAAAAGAATGGGTGAGACTTCTATTAGGGATGCGGCTTCTAATACAGATTTTACGGTACCTATTATGTATCATGCGAGCAGTTTATATCAAAAAGTTAAAACAAAAATTATTATTCTTACAGTGTTTAACATCTATGAAGATGCAACACTGTGCATGGCCATAAAACTGAGGAATATTGATTTAATCTTGTATAAAAGTCATGCATTTTAATTTCCTAATCTGGGCGTGTAAATTTCATCAGCCAAACGTGATTTCCATTTCATGGCGTTTCATCTTCTCAACAAATTTACATGTTTTGTTAATGTCTGTTGCTTATGAGCAAGTTGTGTATACATGTATCATCCAAAGTGAATTGTAATCTTAAAAAATAACCTCCTGAAGCCAAAATGAATAGTGAAAAAAAAAACTGTTATGTGACACACTGCAGTTGGTGCTTAGTGATTATTTCATGTTTTTTTGTTTACCTTTTGATCTTATAAAAACTCGTCAAAAGGGGGCTGTACATTGATTGAACTTCTTAAGCTCATACTCGAAAACATCTCTTGCGTGCCAAACGTCATCTGGTTTTTCCCACATTAACTACATGCATATGACAAGTCTGTAAAAAGCCGCGTTTCGCAATCATAAATTATTCATTTGAATTCTTTTGCTAATTAAGTGTACTGTCAACTATTTAAATGTTATTCACATGTAAATTAAAAATAATTTATATGCAGATTTTCTACGATGTTTGCCGCCATTGGTGTAGAGAACACTCGCAGTCTGTTTTCAAATAAATATATCATTTTTAGTATTTCAGTATGAATGCTATTTTCTAATAGTTTAAATAATTAGGATCTGTAAGGTTAATATGGTCAGTGGTTTTTAATTTTTTATATAGTAATATTAAACTAGTAAGTTTAATAGCAATGTTTGTGTCGCTTAATAGACCATTTTCTGTTCACTGCGAGAATTATGTGTTATGCGTGAAATCGAACGTAAAAACAGGACAAACAAAGATCATAGCGTCGTAGTCGCGTCAAACATCGCGTGGGATTCGACAAACGCGAAAGTATTTCGGGGACATTTCCATGCTTAATAATGTGCTGTCCACATTTGATGATAGGCAATTTCGATTAAGTAAGGGTATTCGGAAGCAATATTCCTCTGTCGAAGATCAGCCGGTCAATGTAAGCTGCGAAATAAAGAAATTCTAGTTCAAAATCAAATCGTTCGATTTTTGCGGCAGACGTTCGACGCGTGTCTTTCATGCATCTCGTGAGATCTCGCAATTGTACGGAAAATCACCTATTTAAATTGTGCATTTGAAGAATTTGTCAGTTAATGTACATTTATTTAATATTCTGTGTAATTGGTGCTTAATTTATCATCGAGTTTCTGACAGTTTGGTTCCTAAGTTATTAATAATTGATTTAAAATACTGTTTAATAAATATATTCTTCTTCTTTAATGTTTGTTTCCATACAGTTCCCAAAATGTCAACATTTTGTACATTTCAGATCGGTTAAGATCGCACACTGTTTCGAAATTTTCCAGCCTTGGGGCCATTTTAGTGTTAAAAACAGAAATTTGTGACATTGTCAGTTTCATTCTGGAGCAAATATTTTCATTTAACCCACGAAATTGGAAATTAAACGAGCCTGTAATTAAGTTGAAGCGATATGACAGTGATTAGAACTGATACATGTCTACTTGTCATGTTAGTAGACAGCAGATTTTCTTCAGGTCATGTCTTTTTCAGAAAATGCTTGTCTCGCTCGCATAGGTAAATTAAGGGCCTTGAGAAACTATATTATCCACTGTTTTAGTTAATGTGTGGTTGATAATCTGCCTAAGTTATAATGCTAACAGTTGATCTATTAATATTAGCAAGTTTGCTCTATTCAGAATACGAATCGTATCGCTGATTGTCCATAATTAGCTTTTCCCCTTTTTCGACTTCTTCTTGAAAACTACAAGCCTAATTGCTTTTATACTTGGTGTATATGTACATTGGGTAGACCTCTCTTAGATTTTTTCATTTCATGATGATATCTTCAATTCTCCAATTTTGATGAATATTTTTTCACTTTTGACTTTTTGTTGAAACCACAAGTCTGATTGCTTATATACATATAGGTGCCTCTGGTGGACCTCTCTCAGATTTGTTCATTTCACAATATCTTCAATTTTCTAATTGAAATGTGCTTTTCTATATTTTAATTAATTTTTCAGTTTGGAAATAAGGCAAGATGTTGTCAGTAAGAAAATAAATAAGTAAAACATGCCAGATTTGGGTAAAAAAAATGATTTGACTTGCATCTTCTACTAAATAGCTCTAGTATACTCGACAACTCTATTGTGTAGCTCTAACCAAGGAGTGGAGTATGAACCTCATGGTGTGTAATTATTGACTTTGAAGTAAACAGGAAGATTCCATGTAGGGATGCCTAGGATGATGTTTTAAAGAGGTTTTCTATTACTTCCTACCAACAAATTTGTTATCAAAGCTTATGTGGACTATCCTCATTAAATGACGAACCAGACCATCACTTAATGTAGACTTTAAATGTGCCTATTTAAGCATCATGAATAGCTGTTTAAATGAGGCGATTCATGGGGCAACTCGTCAAACTTCACATGTGGCAACGTCAACAATGTGAACACAAGGTAGCAGATTGCGGCAACTAATTTCCTGATAAACAGACATAGTGATTATTCAGGTGATGTTGCCCGATGAAATTACAAACAAAAGCAACTTCTCGAACCCCTTCTTGACTCCCATGTGCGAAGCACAAAATGAGTCTTTGCAGTTAGTGTGTCTGTATGTGTGTATGTGTGTGTGTATGTGTGTATGTGTGTCCGACTGTTCCACTGCTATCTCAAGAACCATACATCGGTTTTTGATGAAACTTGGTGCATAGATGCTCTGGGCCAATGCGCAGATTTGATTAGGTTTTGGTAAAAATCCATGCTCGTTAATTACCTAATTTGCATGATAATTAGCTAATTTTTAGCTGTTCTACGACTGTTCCACTGATATCTAAAGAACCACTCATTGGATTTTGATGAAACTTGGTACATAGATGCTCTGAACATATGCGCAGATTTGATTAATTTTTGGTAAAAATCTGTGCATATTAATTACCAAATTTGCATGATAATTAGCTATTTTTTAGTGGTTCCATGACTGTTCCACTGATATCTAAACAACCACTCATTGGATTTTGATGAAACTTGGTACATAGATGCTCTGAACTAATGCTAGGTTTTGATTAGTTTTTGGTAATAATCCATGGATACTAATTACCTAATTTGCATAATGATTAGTCAATTTTCGGTTTTTCCACTGATATCTCGAGTACTAATCATCACATTTCAATGAAACTTGGTACATAGATGTCATACGACACTGCACAGACCTGATAGTTTTTATGGTAATATCAGTACATATTAATTACCTAATTTGCATAATTAATTAATTTTCAGCATTTGATATAAGTAGTTAGCATTACATTTCAATGAAAATTGGTACTTACATACTCGAGGACTATGCAGAGATTGATTGTTTTCGATAAATATTTGTGCATATTAATCACCTAATTTGCATAATTAGTTAATTTTCAGCTTTTCCACGGGTATCTCAAGTACTAATCATCGCATTTCAATGAAACTTGGTACATAGATCCTTTAGGACTATGCAGAGACCTGATTAGTTTTAGGGTAAATAATTGTGCATATTAATTACCTAATTTGCATAATTAATTTTCAGCTTTTCTACTGATATCTAAAGTACTAATCATCACATTTCAATGAATCTAGAATTATGCAGACCCAATTAGTTTCCGGTAAATATTTGTGCATATTAATCACCTAATTTGCATAATTAACCAACTTTCACACTGATATCTCAGGTACTATACATCACATATCAATGAATGTACATGGATGCTGTAGGACAATAGACAGACCTGAATAATTGTGGGTTAAAATCTGTACATATTAATTACCTAATTTGCATAATTAACCAATTTTAAGCTTTCACACTGATATCTAAAGTACCGTAAAAACTCCAAAATTTCGACCGGTTTTAAATAATTGGTGTTAGAAATGTGACGTGTTTTTAGAGTCAAAATTAAGGTGCATTTTTGGACGGTCGAATTTTTCAGAATAGAAATCAGCAAATAAAAAAATGGGGATGATAGACAGTGTGCTTCATTAGTTTTTAAAAAATGCAATGTCCGTCAATTGACGTAAACTTCCTCATGTTTCACGGTAAAAGCAAAGGTCGTGGCAGAGTTGTAACTCAAAATCTAAACAAAGTCATCAATCAATGAGTATTATGACAAGCAAAACAAAACATCAAGACGCGGAGAAGAGGTCAGCACAAAACTAATAGGTCAAAAGACAAAGCTGTCTCGCACTACCTAGGAAAACTTACGAATGTTCGAAGTACAGGTACCCATTGGACAAAAGATACATGGAAGTTTAGCAAACTATCTCCCCGACCCAGTGCAATGTATCCGGTTAGAATCAAAGCTCACGTGTCCCTTATTTGAGGGACCAAATTCTGCCGTAAATTCGCCCTTGGATTAAAAAATAAAATGGGATTTAAGAAAATAAAATGGGACTTTTAAGGTGTATTTTGGCGTCATTTTTCGGACATTTCAATCAATCCTGCCGGCTAAAATAGAGTAAGTTTTACCGTAGTCATTGACGTCTGTCTATTCAAGAGTACACGTGTACAGTATGATTTTTATCGTGACTAGCGTGAGCGGGTAAGCTTCCTTTCGAGAATGAGCTGTTATCACTGTGAACAATGTTAAATTATTCTTCAGATGACCAGTTTATTTTTTAAAAACAACTAATTTTTTTATTTAAAAAAAATCATGCCGTTTTCGCATCAAAATCCAAGCCAAAATATCGTACTACAACATCAATCTCTTCCACATTGCGTTCAATAACATTAACATATTTAAATAAGCTATGGTAATTTGAACATGTTGGCATCATCCAGCTTTTTGATTGGTTAATTAGCGATTTGACCTATTTGACCTAAGAGAACATGGCGGATATCCTACAGCATCAAACGTTTATACGAGACCGGAATCATTCGCTTACGATGAAACTAAGTTGACTTTTATTTGTATTTCATAACCATTCAACAAATTTATTTTGTGTACATTATTATAATCACTACTGAGTACAGTAATAATCAACAATTCAGAAACGCAGCATGCCAAGATTTTTGTGTTCGTTTTTATTTGAAACTTCGTTTATTTAGAATATATTTTCGTTACCAATAAAATAAAAATCTCTCAGTCAATCAGAAACCCGGATTCATGCCTTCGAGGAAGGTCCCGTTTGAACGCTCACATCGTTTTTTTTTTTCGTTTGGGGGAAAACTAAAACTGGTCGCAATTTTCGAATAAGAATGAGTCGGCAATTTTTAGTGGAGTCGAAAATTTGGAGGTAAATAAAACACCGAAACCCGGCAAATAAATAGGCGTTCGAATTTTTAGAGGGGTCGAAATTTTAGAGTTTTCACGGTACTAATTATTCCATTTCAATGAAACTTAGTACAAAGATGCTCTAGGACAATGTACAAACCTAATTAGTTTGGGGTAAAAATCTGTTCATATTACTTCCCTAATAAGCATAATAATTCATAATTTTTTGGTTCTAATCACATTTCAATTAAACTTGGAGACATAGATTTTCTGTTACATTGCGCAGACCTCATTAGTTTTACACTCAAATCTGGTCATATTAATTTTCTGATTTGCATAATTAGTTTTCAGCTAAGTAATTTCGAATTATATTTAATGTGTCTCCAATACTCTCAGCACATGGGAGTTCTTTCTAAGCTTTCTTTGATTTTAAAACTGATTTTACAGAATTGGACCATGTTTAACTTGGAATATTTTCTGATCAGTTTCAAGTGCTATTAAACCTTGACTGTTTCTGCCACTATATTTTGACTGTGCTTATAACGGATGTTTTTATGTACAATATATCAAGTACACTTCAGAGGCATCAAAGGCCATACCTAAACTCATCAGTTTAATCTCTGGTATATTGTTAACCAGAAAACAGAATAAACTACCCTGTCATCTCTTCCTACTGACACTGGAATTTAATTGTGTACATCTGATGTGTTGAATCATACTGATGGAAACCATGGAAACTGAACATCTTCATACACAGGTAGATGAACCATATCGATGGAAACCATGGATACTGAACATCAACATACACAGGTAGATAAACCATACCGATGGAAACTGAACATCAACATACACAGGTAGATAAACCATACCGATGGAAACCATGGAAACTGAACATCTACAACTACATATACATATTTAACACACGAGTGAAGATGTTTGAAAATCGGCTAACTCAATTGTGACAAATGAGATTATTCCTATTATGAGGGATTTGACAGCTCATCTCAAAAATTGATAATTTAAAAGTAGAAAAAAAAAGGGTCTTGCAGACAGACTGGCCCCTGGATGTCTGTCTGGTAATCATCCATGACATAATGGTAAGGCTTTGAAGTATTCAGGTGACCAGAGCAAGTAGTTGGTATGTGTAGAATTAATGAGTCTCTCTCTAATCATAAAAAAGTTGCCAAATAATTACAGCACAAGTATTAACTATTTCTTTGTTAAAGCGGTTGAGTCGTCACCTGCTCATGCGTCAGATAGCCATAGCGAGTCATTGTTCACAAACAAGTGTCTACCCATGAGCCTTGCGTTTTAAGCATGTGTTATCGACGATTTCGACTCAATTCCCGCGCATGCACAGGTGACAACCCTACCGCTTTAACTGAGCTGGACTGAACTCTCCCCAGTCTGCAATTTCAAGAAAACAGGGGTCATTGATATGTAAATATTTCAACAAAATGCATATGGAAATTAGATATATTAGCATACAAACTAGCCCCCGTTTTTGTTCGTTTCGGTCAGGAGATGCATGTAATGCGACTACTGTGGTTCATTTATGCAGACTGAAATCTTCTATTTACCATTCTGAGTGAAAATTTGTGGTAATGCCATAATTTAAATACCGTATCTACTAAGAAATAACTCATCTCGACTGATCCATGGCGAGATCTGCACTTGGTAACCTTTCACAGCACATTGCAAACCAGTAAATGCACAGTGGTGTGTTCCAGGGAATCGGGCTGATTTACTTGACTAATTTCCTGAAATGTTAGAGTTTCTAGGCAGTAAGCCTAAATGACTTTTGAAATATTGTTTTATAAAAGAAATTCACTTAAAAACTCTGTAGCATCAGTGGCATGTACTTGTTTCCACATTGTGAACACAACACAAATGTATTTGTCTCTACAAATGTATTTTGTTGAATTTGATGTATTAAGCTTGCTAGCAGAGATGTATCCAAACCAGTTTCCTTGAATATCCTGACTTTAATTTTTTCTGTAGCATTAACCTTTACGTCACCTTTTCGTAACAAATTCACAAAATAGTCCTGGTTATAGTATATGCGTTCCTTCAGAAGGTTTGGACGAAATTAGCCAAATTTTTCAGTAAAAACTGAAAATTTACTCAAATTTTGTCTGTTGGCTCTTCCAATTTGAGATCATTTCCAGAAATATTGAAGAATCTAAGAAAAAAATGCAGAAAAATTTGGGCGAGAATGTCTGGTGGAAAAGCTCTCCAGTCACTCTAAATAATTTTAGTAAAATATCAGGAAATTTCACATTGAGTTCAGGTTCAACTGCTGCAAGTTGCTGACATTCTTTATCGACAAAAATTTTCACTGCTACAAAATTTCGTGATTTTTGCTGACTTGCGAACTCTTTCTGATTAAATTAAAGCGGTTTATTGTATATGGATTATATCGTTTGCATTTCATAATATTGCTTTTGGTGAGGGCAAATTGTTGGTCTAGTGTAAAACAATGGTTGGACTGTTGGTTGTTACTTTAACGGGTACCAGGCATGGCTATAAACGCGCATACATCTTACAAACTCTATAGACACAGACATAATTTGCATATATGAAATGATGTGGGCTTCTCCTAATAGAATTCTTGAAAATTTACAGGCAATATTAGTTTGACGCAGACATGCATGTAATGCATGTATCATGCTTTCATAAAATAATTCTGTCTGGTTCATTGACTGAATATTTGGATGTTTTAATCAAAAGTCATCTCCTCTATCAGTATATATGCAAGCAAAAATTGAAGACAGTGCATTGAAAGAAAATCGTAAAAATTTGGAATTTGTGACGCGTTTCATAGTTTATTTGAACACAAGATGCATTTTGCATTCTAGAATGAGTTAAAAAGCCAAGCAATGGCTGCCGAGCAGCCATTACTATATTCAAGACTATGAATTAAAAATTAAGCACTAAGGTGCTAAACTAAACCACCAGTTTCCTCTTTTCATTACAAATTTACAAAATAACATTTATACATGTATGTAGTCTGTATTTTTCTTCAGAAGATTATGGCAAAAATGGCATAATTTTAGGTAAAAACTGAAAATTTACTAAAATTGTCTATTGGCTCCAAAATTAGGGTTCATTTCCAGAAATATTGAAGACTGCAAGAAGAATGCAGGTGCAAGAAAAATTTAGGTGAAAAGGCCAAGGTATTTTAAAATATTGAATATCCTGGTTATGAGCCGATTCTCTCAATATCATTTAGTTTGTAATATTGGGTTGTCTGTGACTGAATACATGCATATCTAATTTAATGTAAGGCTAGTTGATAGACACTGAGGTAGCTCTGAAGTGAACTACCTATTAAAATGCCTGTTGTGATGAGTAATGTACATCGTTATAAAACTGTCACAAAAGTCAATGGTGCGTTTCGATACATTATTTTTTTCTTAGTAATTAATATTCATGATTAAAAACTGCAGTAAATTTCCTGCTTTGAAGATAGTGTATTCTAGTCTTTTTATGTTCATAGTATGTCAATATTTGCTGATTAAATTTGATAGATTGATTTGATATAGTTGCATAGTGCTCCATAGCATTTGATGCACATTTGGTAATTGTGTACATGTATTACTATGTAAATATGCCTCCATTTAATAATATGCCTTTTCAAGTCAATCATATTTATATTGAGCGTTTTAATTTGTAGCAGTTCTTTAGGTGCATGCCAATAAGATAAGCTCAGACACGTGGCTTGAGGCTCTGAATTTTTTTGGAAAAATTAAAATTTTATTTTGGTGTTAATTTTGCTCATTTGGAAACTTTGACTGAGGACTGAAAATGGCCATTGACAGATCCTAAAATGTTATGGGGAATGAGGAGGAGGGGAGGGAGGAGAGGGTTATAATTGTTTGTATTGTTAATCTTTTAATCTGCCTTGTTTACCCTATTGTAATTCTAATCCATTTGCCCCCTCGCCATTCCTGTGATTCTTGTCAAATTTAGTGGGTTATTAGTTTCTATCCCACAATGCTTAGCATCCAAACATGGAAATTGAAAATTTATAGGTAAGTGCTATTGCAAGAAATAACCTGCTCTTTTTGAATTTGAAACTGCCAGCAGGTAAAAAAAAATATATTGACGGCAAGCAGAAGAGTGAAAGGTTGTGAGAATGGTCATTAAATCGTGCGTAAAACCAAATCAGTCATTCGGCCAACAACACAAAAGACTATTCGCAGGAGTGCCATGTCCTGATTTAACTCTCCATTTGTCATTTTCTATGCATTGCAACACTACTTTTCAGTCAATGTTGTCAGCTGATTTGGTATTCTTAGTGGGTTGGCACTGTCTAGGTGTATGGATTTCCGTACCATTATGTATGTCGTGTGCACTTATAATTTGCCTGCGCACGAGAGTAAAATATCAACCACCGTTGCTGACGCTAGCAGACGTCACTTCCTCTTAACGGCTTCTAATGTATTGTAAACCTCATAATTTGTATTTTGACAATTTTATGGCAACTGTAAAGACGAAATTTCACGAAAGTCATGTGCCAAGACATGTCGTAGGAACCCAGTGAAACTTGCACTGCTTCGAAATTTTGTAGTTTTCTCAATATTGAAATAAGTGAAACTCTGTCTCTTGAAAAATTAAAGTCGTTTACAGTATTTTAGTTGAAAGTTTCCAAAAAATTAATGTTTTTTTTCTTTCTGCATATGCAGGAACAGCAACAGCAGATACATACTGTGAAATGTATCATTATACTAGTAGTTAGTTTCATTTAGGCTAATGTATGGGTGTTCTCAACATGGTTGTATTTTCGTTGGTACCTTAGTGGGCCAAGTTAAGACCCAGTGAATATACTTATTACTGGCATGTATTTTCACTAATTCCAATATTCATTCATCAAAGAAACTATTACTAGATTGTTCAGGTTTTACTTAACTCGAAATGCTGATATAGATTAAGTCATCTTAACTATTTAAATAGACTGTGGCTATTTCAAAGTGTTTTCTATTCTATGTTAATACACTTCATAGTAATTGCAAATTTCAGTATTTTATCAGTTAATAACTGATCGAATTTTTTTTTATTGTTTTGGTACTTCCAGTACGAAATTGACATGTATGTACCAAATCATACCAGTGTTGGATTTATTTTAGAAATATTTATAACATACACGTGTAGATTAAAGTTTAAAATCTGCAACGTGCGTTTCATTTTGATGACCTTGTAATATTTAAATTCAGCCGCAATACTGTTAGTGTACTGTAATGGCTGACAGCAAAGTCATTTGCGTATTTATTAACTGGTGTGCTAGGAATAGTATTCCCAGGAACACTGCAAGATTGCAAAGGAAATCGATAAGCACTTCAAGGGGGATGGCATTGAATGCAAGTTTTGTTTCTGCTGACTGAGCATAAAAACGAGCACTGTTCAGCATTTAATTATTTGCTGGGTTTTATTTTGCCGATAGTTAAAAACCTCCTGAATACGCTACGCTTCCTTTATTATTAAAATGGCTACTGTCAATGCGCTGCGTTGTATTTTCTATGGGACCCGTAGGGACGTGTAAAACGCATTTTTTCTGCGAAATTCAAACACTGATTTTAAAACCTTGTCAATATTATTTTATTAAATCCAGTGAATATTTTTCACTTAGTCTATCGATTACAATTAAATAGTAGTAGACTCCCTAAAACTAACAATACTATGACCTGTACAATATTGTCAATATTTTTCAGCCTATTTAAGTATATGATGGAATACTGGCATAGTGGTCAGGTAGACTTGAGTTGTGAACCAGAAAGCAATACATGAAATAGTCAGAAGATGCATCAGTTATAATATCGCGACTGGCAGTAGCAAAAATATTTATAAATGATTTTTACATAAAAAAAATTATTTTCGCAAGTGTACAAAAAATCTAAATGCATTGTGCCATCGATAACTCTTGGGAATAAAAAAAAAAAATATCTGGTTACCAGGAACATTTTTGTTATCTGTTTATATCTCTGTGGCATGAACCCTAATTATTAAGAAATGTTAAGTAAATTGAATTTTGTTAGAATAGTTTCAAGTACTGTATTCAGTGAAACTGTTTGTGACGCATCTCTGAGACACGGGGGTTTAAATAATTCATCAGAGCAACGACTGGAAATTGCTTGATGTAATGAATCAGGAGGAGGGATTTTATAAGATTAAGTAGTCGCACATATTTTCTTTTAATGATGGTGGTTGTAAAAACAGAGAAAATTTAAACACTACAAAAGATTTTCAAGTAAATAAAAAGAGCAGATTTATAACAAATGTTATTCCATAAAAAATGACTTTGAATTCCTTATCACGTTAGGCCACACTCTGGCGGCCATTTTGAATTGAAAATTTTTCAAAATATGTAAGTGGGGGTTTGTAATTCAACTACTGATTCCATAATTCTGAAATAATTTAGCAATAATATTTTCTGTGTTAACTGTTTTGACCAAATGTTTTTGAATAAAAGTCTACATTGCATTGTAACAAACTTTGAATATTCTAACATGTGCAGCTTATTTCTTTGCCTTTTATTGTGTGCTGGGTGGAACGAGGTGTGTTCAGAGCAATGTCTAGATATGACTATTCCTTCCTGTGCTGAGTGAGCTTTTACATTGTACTGTGACATACCAAGGAATATCCAGCCACCATGTTAACTCAATTGTAATCATTGTTCATATGCTTCAACAGTCTGAGTTCTATGAGTTTGGCATGGTGACCGTAATGTGCTTTTAACACAGAAAATGGGGCATATCTCGACTATCGTAAAGTGGCTACCAGATTTTTTTGAATTCATGCTGTAGATAATTTGACTTTTAAGTCTGTTTTTATAAAAAAGTAGTCTGTTTGAGTTACTTTCTACCAATTCAAGCATCACGCCGAAAATGCCAGTTGATTTGTCCTTATCACAAGTGTAATCCTTAACATTAATTCAATTTAAAAAAAAAACATTGGGTTTGTTGATTTTTCAATAGAATATTTTTAAATTTAACTTTTTAGATAAATGAAGCGTCAACTGCCGAATAAGCTGTAATTAAGTTATTATTGAGTTCTTTTTAACTGAGTTGGATTTGGATATTTAAATACACATGTGTGCACATTTTATTTACTATCTCAATTTCAAGCTGTCACTCCTACTGCAAAGCATAAATAATTTTCTATAGTTCATGCAACCTGATGTCCTTAAGCATAATTTGCAGTTTGATTTATTTTTGCTAATCACTCTAAAACAAAATGGGGTCGGATGTGGGATATTGTGTAGATGATTTTACTTGACAATTTCAAAAGAATTTAGATAGAAGATATATTTATAACAGCACCAAAACATTGCTGATTTGGACAAAATTAGTAAAAAGTGAAAATTGACTCAAATTTTATGGCTATATAATGTACAGGTATGAACATGATGCATAGCTTAGTGGTTAAATGTGCACAGGAAATTTATCGGTTAATATCATGCAGTACTTGCATGATTGACTGTCAATGTATATCCTGAGAGATATGTGCATGCAATTACATAACTGTCATGTATGTTTCACGTGACCCATATCTAATTGCAATATTCCGGTTTGTATCAGCACTCCCAGGTGTTGACAAGTCTGTGTAAAATGATTTATTCCATTGCTGTTTCCACATTTGAAAATGAGGAGAAAAATTCTGCTATTTAATATTTTGTATAGATTTTTTTTTAGATGCATTTCGTTTGATTCTCTAAAAATTCTACAAACAGTATAATTTATATAAATCCATTAACCTTTTCACCAGTAGACATTCTCGCTCAAATTTTCACTTTTTACTCGAACAAATTTGGCGATTTTTGTACAAATCTTTTGATGGAATGTACCAACTATAAATGGGACTTTTTTGTGAATTTGTGATGAAAAAAGGGATTTGGTGGTAAAAATGTTAAATTTGCATGTTCTATTAAAGAAATATTATTGCTGCGATCATTCATATATTTTAAAGCTTATACCAAATGTTTCCACATTAGTTTGAAAAAAATCAGTCCAGGATACAAACTATTGACTAAGCATGAATACATAGCTGTTGCATATTACTAGGCAAAGCAGGGTGCTCGATAATTTGTCTTGTACACTATATACCCGGTAGTTTTAAATTGTTGTTGCACAATTATAGTGGAAGCAAACCTGTGGTAGTTCCCCAGTTATGGGTCTAGTGAATAACTGGTACATTTGTACCTGTGGTTAGATCTGTTTTGATTGGCGACAGTTGTCTAGACTAAATGTAAAGAGAAACAAAAGAACAGAAGACATTTAGCTTTGTGGTTGGTATAATTGGATCTGTGGATTCACTAATGTCTTGCCGTCTTCCATTCAAGCTGTGTGTTATAAATACTTGTGGTGTTGCCGTCTCTCGTTTACAACCTCCCTATTGTTTGTGCTACATCTCTTGGAGCCAAGCATGCTGGGATGTCTGCGTTCAAAGGCACTGTATCAAAACCAAATCTGAACTCTTGCGTTTTTCAAGTAGGCATTCCACGCATGTCTGTCCTGGTCTTATTGGATCAATCCAGCTGTGGTAGATTTGAAAAGCATGCATTTAGAAAAGAGAAATAAAAAAAAAAGCTTTTAGTCTTGCGATGAAAGGTGCCTTTTACACTGGAAGAAAAGGGTTCTCGCATTGTGCACGTTTTTTGATAGACTGCATCAATGGTGTGTGTGTTCGGTGGTACATGTACATTGTATTAGTCACTTTGTCTGCAGTTCAGGTTGTGTGTATTATAAAATACTGTGGAATACTTTATTTTCGCTGGAATTAATTTTCGCTGAAAAGGCTTTTTGAGCGTTTTGTATGGAATATATTTTCACTGATTTTTGATGAGTTTAATGGGAAATATAGGAAAAAAAGTATATTCGCTAGATTTTATTTTCACGGAATCATCCCTTCAGCGAAAATAGCGAAAATAAATTCCAAGCGAAAATAAAATATTCTACAGTAGTTATTGTGTAACAATGACATGCATTTGATGATTTTCTTGTATGATTGGTGTAAGGTACAGCTGCATAGGACACGATAAGTTTATGATCTGCCATTCCTATTTGTATTCTTGTAAAGAGAAATTCTAATACCTTGATTCTGGATGACGTGTAACAAGCCAAACCTTCAAATGCATAAAACTAGGGATTGTACTTGTAGCATGAATGTGGCAATTGATTGATGGTAAATGAAATCCCCCATGTGGCAAATGTGCATGCGGTGCGTGTGAAGAAAAATGCTATGTGCATACTGATATGAACTCAGTCATTAGGTGGATTGGGGGGGGGGGTCCAAGTGATTCAGATGCTCACCTGACATCAGCAATTTGCTGGGTTTTTTTTTTCTCAAGATGTCCTAATTTTGTCAATCATTTTAGACTAAGGGTCTAAGTGTTTTCTGTTTCACACACAAAATATAACAAATATTTTGAACCTGTCCTATGATGAAGTTAATTTAACATTTAATGTTGTGACAACTGAACACCTGGGATATAGCTACATGTATAGTGTACTGAAATTAAGTATCAGTTTCTGATTTTGAATAACTTGTTGCTACCACTCCAATTGTTTTTTTCACCATAACAGAATATGCCAGTATCACCAAGTCTTCATTAAACTTGTACTCTGATCTCATTTTCACCTAAGGCCTAATCAGAAACTTAAATTTGGAGGTCTAAATTATGTAAATTATAGAAAATAATTGATTTGGCATTGATTTATTCGTAAATTTCATGCCACAGTAATTTGGAACAGGGGTGAATCTTTAGGACTTCATCTGTGTTGAAGAACTATTCTACAAAGCCTTGGCGAGGGAAGTTCAAACAACTACTCATGGGCTTTCTAACAGTATTTGAAAGTTTGTTCAGTATTACCCACAATTCACGCTAATACAGACATCAAATATTCCACATAAATCCAAGTTTTATAAATGACCTCAAAGCTGCAAATTTTGAAAAGCTATCAGCATACGCCTAAGATTACTTATTAGTATCATAATACCTGCTAAATATTTTGACCTTTTACGAGGGAAAATTTACTGTTCAATTTTCTTTCCATTTGAGTGGATGTAAACACTTATGGGTTAAATTAGGTATCGGTTAGCATCACATTATCTAACCACAAATCACCCCATCTGTGCAGGATTGTCTTGTGTACTTCTGTTGCTAACAGCAACTACATTCTCAAATTAATTAGCCACAATAATTGCCATGTAGCAATTAGTACATGGCATAAAGCACTCAAATTTTACAAGAACCCAGGAAAATTGTGAAATTTGTAGTACCTGGGGTCCTTAAGACAGACTGACTTTCATACAATTTCATTCTCGTAAACTCTCCCTAAATCTAAAGTGAAAAAAATTTAAGTATGGTTAAAAGTATATAGCTACAGGGTAAGAAAATACAGGGGAGAGGATTGTGTTCTCCTGCAGCATTAGAGAGCTGGGGCCTTTCTTACACTTTCATTTTCGATTGCAATGAAGCCTAATTATCACAAAACATAATAGAAAAGTGGTTATTAGCATGTTATTGTTGTGCCAATTGTACTGAGTTGACTGCAGGAACATGAACTAACTTTTCTTCAAAACTAGAATTGTGAACTTTAGAGCTTTTTAGAGGTTGTAAATTTTAGTTATTGCTTGAGTAGTTTTATTATAACCATGTACAAATGTATGTGTAGGGCCAGAGGTCCGAATGATAAATATCCTGAAACTAGTTTAACTTTATATTGCTTTAATTTTATAAGCGGCACATTGTAGCACGTCTTTGAAAATAATATTACATAGTAGTGAAAATTTCCCTTGGATCACATGTCAGTGACTTTCATGTAAATTTGTCTTAAGAAATGTCATAAAATTATAAAATCTTGAATATTCAAAGCAGGGAAAATTAAACAGTACTTTGTTGTAAGTAGGAAGCTCTTTCCATGTAATATAACCTGGATTTAATTGGATGCTGTACATTTGATACGCAAGGTTAATTAGAATGTGGTACAGGTTACATTTTCAAGTGGTTTTGTGTAACCTTCCCATGTTTCTTGTTCTATTGGCTGACCCTCAGGTGAGCCTTCAGAATACAAGGTAACATTGTTCTGATAAGAGGGTGTAGATACTATGTTAATACTTGCTTTGTGAGGGAATGTGACTTGTGACAGTTTTATAGCAGGACATTCCGTCTCATGAATGAGATTGCTGATTCTGCTTTCTTTGTATTGATAAGTGTCTTGCAGGTGACAAGGAAAAAAAATGCTTATTGTTGAATTTTTGTGTTGATGTAGAATATCTTTCCAATCTCTGTTGTGTCATTACTTTGAGTCTTGTCTCATAACCTCATAGTCGGTACGTAGCGTATATTAAACTTATCACTTATCTATCAGTCTTGTAGGATTACGAACCACTTACTACACAACAAACGCACGCCATGTTATCGCAATGTGCCATCAGGATCTTCACCCACCAATCAGATACCTGCATTTATGAAGTAATTCTCAGTAGGTTGACTCTGTAATGAAAACTAATGCCCTATTTGAAGCTCATCTCAAATAAATGCAAAGAAAAAACATGCATGTTGTATGTGGAATAATTAAAATGACTTTAGTGTACTAATTGCTAATTTGTTTATATTCTTGGCAAACAGAGTCAAGACTTAAGGAAATTCAACACTTAACTTGAAACTTTGTATGTTTGATATTGTTTGAATGTTGACGAAATGTGAAACTTGCTTGAAGTGCACACAGACTTAACCTAGAGTTACCAATTTACCCAAAAAAAAGACTTCGGTTTTTTCATAAACCAGGCTTTTCCAAGCAGGCTTTCAAAAAAAACTTTTGATCAAGGATTTACGACTTATGGCAGAAATTAATTACCATACACGTGTCAAGGCAGTTAACAGATTTTATCTTGAATAATATTTTCACTGTTTTGAACATGAAGGACTTGCATGTGACCGGTTGATTTGGGTCAATCGCACACTCGTATTGTATGTTAATGTTGTTTACAAGTTGCCAACACTTTTACTGGGTCAACATACTAACCTGCTTGATCATGGTACTGTGTTGGTATGTTTGCTATTATATGTAAATGTGAATATCTATAGTATCTATATATCTACTCTGTTGATTTATAGATGTGTTTTTGAATTGTACAGTTAGTTAGCCGTGTTGTTGGCTTCATCATCAAAGGAGCTAATTGTGTTACTGTGATTCTTGGTGTATATGTACCTTGGGTAGACCTCTCAGACTTGTTCATTTTGTGATATCTTCAATTCTCTAATTTTGATGAATGTTTGTCAGTTTTGGTAAGAAGTGATATTTTAGAATTCTGATTGCTTTGGTATATACATGTAGGTACTTCAGGTGGACCTTTTTCATTTTGTGATATCTTAAATTCTCTAATTGAAAAAGTGCTAAAAGTGCTAACAGCAGAGATATTTCAACCAAGGGACTGATTGTTTACTGTCCTGAACTCTACTCTTAGCAGGGTTGCTATCATTTAGTAAAGTCACAATTCCCAGAATGTTGATATACATGTAGTTTCCTTTAATTAGGCTGTTTTTATCAAAGGCAAATCATTATTCAATTTGTAACTGATTGGTTGAACCAATCCAGTTTATTCTTCAAAATACAATAGAGAGGAGAACTGTCTTTAGTTTTAAAAATTCCCAAAATTTTATGTAACCACATACACATTTAATAATGGCAATATTTATTAAATAATTTTAATAAATAATTTTAATTAATCTATATTCAAAAAAAAAACATGCAATGATAAAGTGTCACCAGATGATGATAAAAAAAAAAGATAATTTATCTAATATAAAATTCTATGCAATGGCTGATAAAAAAAAAAAATCTGCCCTCAAGACATAGTAACCAAGATAATTTCCCATCACAGCATTAATATTTTATTTGACCACAAGATTTCTTGTTGCATATGAAATATGTTTTTTTTTTTTTGTCACCTGATTCTAGCATGTATAAATCAAAATCTTGTGCGAGGCCATGGGGATTTATCAAATCTACAAATATATCCATCCATTAAATTGAATTTTAGTTCAAATATGTAATGCGCTTACTTTATTAGTCCCCGTTCGGACGAAGTCCGAAAACAGGGACTTATAATTCGGTCTCAGTCCGTCTGTGCGTGCGTGCGTGCGTCCGTTCTTGCGTCCGTCCGGAATCATATCTCAGAATCCCTTGGACCGATTCCGTTCATTCTTTGCATGTGCCTAGTACTTTGTGGGACATATGCACATGCAGTGGTTTAGCGATTTGATTCAAAATGGCCGACTGGCAGCTATCTTGTTTTTTGAAAATGTTGTATTTTGGACATGCTTTGTCAGTTTTCATTCAAACTTGGTACATAGATTATACATGTTAGGATACATGTCCATGATGATTTATTTCACAATTGGATCAAAGATGGCCGACTGGCAGCCATCTTATTTTTTTGAAAATGTTGTATTTTGGACATGCTTTGTCAGCTTTCATTCAAATTTAGTACATAGATCATACATGTTAGGATACATGTCCCCGACCGTCCGTGAGTTTCTGAGTCTGTCCGTCCGTGTGTCCGTCTGTCTGTGCGTCAGTCTATCCAACGTCATATTTCAGAATCCTGTGGACTGATTCCGTTCATTCTTCGCATGTGCCTAGTACCTTATGTGGGACATATGCACATACAGTGGTTTAGCGATTCGATTCAAAATGGCCGACTGGCAGCCATCTTGTTTTTTGAAAATGTTGTATTTTGGACATGCTTTATCAGTTGTCATTCAAACTTGGTACATAGACTATACATGTTAGGATACACGTCCATGACGATTCATTTCGCAATTGGATCAAAGATGGTCGACTGGCAGGCATCTTGTTTTTGTTTTTTTATGCGGTATCTTGGACGTGCTCTGTCAGTTTTCATTCAAATTTGGCATATACATGTACTTTATACATGTTGGGATGCATGTCCATGACAATTTGTTTCATAATCTGCTCAAGGATGGCCGATTGACAGCCATCTGAGTTTTTGGCCTTACGACTATATTTCCACAATTTATGGACCATTTTCATTCGTATTTGGCACATACATCATACATACAGTATCAGTGTGTTTCATAATCAGATCAAAGATGGCTGAATAACGGCTGTTTTCATTTTGGCCATATTACTATGACACGAAACACGTGTTTTGATGTAAATAAACAATCTGTTGTATACGCCACTTGGAACTCAAGTTTCAAGGACACGCTCGCGACAACCCCTCTGCTTTAATATGACGAGCACAAAGAGAACTTAACGGGGACTGTGTCATTTTCAATGACTTGTTCAAATAAATGTCTTTTAAAATTTGTTAATATTCACTCTTATTAATGACTTAAGATTAGGAATAGTTTGGTGGTTGAGCAGTGCAGGCTATGAAATATTCTTTATTTTATTTACTGCCTCTAATACAACTGTACATTGCTCAAATTTTGTTGGGGGTTAATTATTTAATAATTTATCTGACATGCACATAAATAAAAGTCTATTTCAATGGAAATTAGTACATTTGTATTAAATTGGACTGTCAGTTTTTATTAATCTTTTTAATTTGCTGGCTAAGCTAAATGAAGAGAATTGTTTTTTGTTTTTATTTTTATAGCTCTAATTACCACGTTGGTTATTCAGCTGTTTTGTCATGTGAATACTGCTATTTCTTAAACTTTGAACTTAGGTGGCCCTGCATCAAACTTTGAACTTAGGTGGTCCTGCATCAAACTTCTCATTGCAAGACTTACTTTACTTTCGCTGTATTTTATCTAGGAATGTTTAAATTAAAACTATTTTGAATGTTTTGAAGATTTGAAAACCATGTCGAATTAGTGAATTTTGTAAATGCATGAATGTTTTTTTATTTAAATTTTTTGTAAATTTCAAATGACTGTTGAATGAAGCTAACAATCTCAACAGTATGTACGTGGCAATAACTCGGGCAATAAATGAAGAAAACCTGCAATGATTTGTGGGTAAGAAATGTGTGGGCATTAACAAATGGTTTCAGTGAAAACATATTCTCAGAATATTTGCACAATTTTTTGAAGGTTAAATATTATATATAAATGAATTCTTATGAAAAACAATTATGTCATGAAATTCACTGTATTGAGTTTTTTTATAATATTAAACATTGTTCCAAAAATCATTCACTAAATTGTTGCTATAAAGACGTGTTGTTGAAAGGATTTTCAGTGCATTCATCAGGTTTCTGTGCATCACAAGACTTTGTGTGGTATTCAGCCTTCTCTAGAGGTTTATCATTTATATTAGTAAAGCCAACGTAGTCATAACAAATGTGATTACACTGTACATTGTAAGGCAAAAAAAAAAATAAGCGTGGCTTTATAAAGACTCTCTAAAATTAACACTTTACATACCGATACATTTAATATATTCATCAATTTCATAATTTTTAGTCTAATTAATTATTTACCAATCATTGCATATTAATTAGAACATGCTCCCTGAAGGATTGATATTCGTGACTATAAAAACCTGTCAGTTTTCTTGGGATTGCACCAGGGAATCATGGGACATGGTTGCTGGGACTGTACCAGGGAATCATGGGACATGGTTGCTGGGACTGTACCAGGGAATCATGGGACATGGTTGCTGGGACTGTACCAGGGAATCATGGGACATGGTTGCTGGGACTGTACCAGGGAATCATGGGACATGGTTGCTGGGATTGCACCAGGGAATCATGGGACATAGTTGCTGGGACTGCACCAGGGAGTCATGGGACATGGTTGCTCGGACTGCACCAGGAAATCATGGGACATGGTTGCTGGGACTGTACAAGGGAATCATGGGACACTATTAGTCAAACTTTTTTCTTAATTTTAATTCAGTAAGTAATTTTTTTCTAAGATTAGACTGAACTGGAGGTGTCCCTCTGAAAATCGATGTATTAAAATCCTGTATTAACTCTTATTAAAAATGCATCTTCATTAGTACTTAATGTAAAGTGAAAACAATTTGTTTACTTTGGCTCTATTTGAGGTACAATCATAAAAACATGCTTCAAAATTTAGTGATTTCATAGACCCGTATAATTCATTATCTGTCTTGATGTATCTTTTGTATTTTGCGCTGTGCTTACGGGATATGGGCCAGCGCTTGCCTGGTGACAAACTCGTTACATAAAAGCAAAAAAAATAAAATAAATCATCCTTGCCAAAAGGCAAGTCATGCTCCACTACTCATTCTCACATTTCAATACTTTTAATTTTATATGAATTATTTAGTACTAATTAATATCTAATTACATCCCATCACGTATAGTAGACAATCGCTCATGAATATTTCAGTATGCGTCTAGTGCCATGCAGGAAAAAATAATCTTAAATATTTGTTATAATTACCTTGCCACATGTACTTTAAAAATCAAAATTTAAACTAATGTCGTGAAAATCGTTTATATTTTGCTTCATTGTACATCGATGTTGTCTCATTTCTGCTATAACACTGAAAAACTGTTATTACTTTTGCCACCTTATTGAAAAACGCAGCACATACCAATATTTCCTGTACAAATAAACTGCGTTCGTCATTACAGCATTTTCTAAGTGACTTGATAAACACAACTCCACTTAAAATGCTACATACATCCATGAACACTCTTTAATGATCTCTTGGCATTTCCCTTGGTAGAAAGAAATCTGTGCTTGGAACACAACCTTAGATTATCGACTTTCCTCTTGGAAATAAAATATTCTAATCGAATGTGTGCTGGGGTGGATTAGATTCCTGTTCAGGTCATCTGATAATTGTCAATTGTGGATGCAGATCATTCTGGCGTCATGTTCCGCACCCCTTGCTTAACATTGCATGATCTGTGTTTATCGGTACATGTGCATTCCCGCCTTTAGCGATTTTTTTCCCGCTTTTCTCGTGTAATGAAATGCATTTAAGGATGTCTGCGTCAGTGGTTTGAAGTGTCTCTATGCTGATATCTGGCAGTGTTTTGATCTGAGAGGTATTCACACAGCTGGAGATGCCTTCTGTATTTCCTTTTTAACAATCTTGCTGCTATAATGTATTCCAAATGGGTTATACTATTATTTGGAGGGGGGGGGGAGTTATTAATGGGGAGATATTGTCTTTCCCTTTGTGTGATTGGTTGTATATGTGCAGTATTAGGAGAAATCTCCAAATGATGTGCATAATGACAAAATTACATTTATTGTGTGCCAGATCTCTAAAAATATGACTACAGGCACACCACTGTCATTTTCATATATGCATAGACATCTAATAGAGTTGAAATGGTACAGTATATAGTTAGGTATTAATGGTATGTTGCTTACTTAGATAAGGTCACAGCCTTGCATCCATCTTTCGCCCTTTGCTTACATGCATGGTATTAGGACATTAAGTGCATTAATGGGGGAATAGATTATAAAGTACAACAGTACAAGACTAAATGCCGTGTGGTGATAGATGTTGAGGCTTTTTGTAGGATGTTTGTGTTTTAGCTTCTTGAGTATTTGGAGGAAATATAAACAGATTTGATAGCTTGTCCCCTTCTCTGTATATGAATATTAATGAGGTAATTATGCATGTTGTCTTTGCTCGATGATAAGCACATATGTGATAGAAGTGTACATGAACCAAAAAAATACTCGTTCGATGCCGAAACGCTTGCACTACACTACACCTGAGACAGGCCTATGTCATTTATGTAACTGTATGTGCTATTAATAAAGCTAATGTGAGTTTTGCGCTACCTTTTTAGCTCCGCTGTCGACTTTGTCGAACGGAGCTTATCATATGAGTGATTGTTGGTCCGTCATCGTCAGTATCAATGTTTTACTTTTTCGACTTCTTCTTGAAAAGTATAAGCATGAATGCTTTGATACTTGGTGTATATGTACCTTGGGTAGGCCTCTCTTAGATTTGTTCATATCATGATGATATCTTCAATTTTGGTGAATATTTTTGTCATTTTTGGTAAAAAGTGATATTTTCGACTTCTTGTTAAAAACCGCAAGTCCAATTGCTTTGATATTACATATATAGGTACTACACGTGGAACTCTCTCAATTTGTTCATTTTGTGATGATATCTTCAATTTTAGTGAAATTTATGTAATTTTTGGTAAAAAGTGATATTTTTGAATTCTTGTTGAAAACAGCAAGTCTGATTGCTTTGATACTATACATATTGTTCATTTTCTAATGATATCTTCAGTTCTTTAATTGAAATGTGCATTGCTAACAGCCAACAGGCTGCTTGTTCATTGACAAACATGTACTTGATGATTATAAAGTCTGTTAATTTCAAGGCCATCATTTTATCATTGTCTTATTGTGAATATTTTGAATAGCATTGAGGTTTATTCAGGTAGGTCATTTTTTAAAATTAAAAAAAAAAAAAAGTTCCCAAAAATTAGGCTATATATTTCTACTAGCATAATTGATAGAATCGATTTACTAAAGATGCTATTGTTTGAAAGCAATGGTGTATCAGGTTTGATATGGGTTCCATTATTTTTACTAAAACTGAACGTGTGCTACGTGACTACAAAATATATAAAAAAAATTATTGGTTGTCTTTAGATTTCATGTTAATAATTGATGCGTTATTCTATCATTAATTTAATAAAAACATGTACTAGCTTGAAATCCCTTATAACAAATTGTTTTGTTTTTTTCAAATTATGCTTGAAGGTTTGACCTCGGGCATTAACTTATCATAGTGTGAAATGTGTAATATAATGGCCGTGCTGTTTTCTGTTTCATGCACAGAATAGAATTATCTTTTTATGACACTCTTGAGCACTCACTGTTTGCATTATCTTGTCATAATACCTTAAGCATCGAACTGTTTAAAAATACCAAATGCAATTTGCAAAAATGTTAATTTAATTACATCAACAAACTACTGATAATAGTCCATGGCTCCAGCAAATTTACTCGACTCAATTGTATTATCTTTACAAGTTTCATGAATGTCATGGAAAGCAGGGATTTCTTTGCAGGTAATGTTCTACCTTATATTATTAATGATTGAACTCTCAGCGTTCAGCACATGCAGATTTTCAATTTATAACTACTTTTGATATTTTTCTCAGTGACCTTAATTGTGCAGTAGAAGGAACAATATACCTGGTAGATAGCTGTAACTGATACATTCATGTAGCTATACCCTGCTACATAGCTAGTTGTACCCTGGTTGATGTCTGTATACAACTTGTATATAACATGCATACCCTACGTTTTGTTTCACACAACTAATACATAGCAAGCAGTACCATGCCGTATCCTACTACATAATCGTAGCCCCACTATTTAGCCAGCCACACCGTTAAATGGCTGTGGAACACCTGGCTGTACCCCGCCGCAACATGGCTGTACCCTGCAACACATGGTTGTACCACCCTACTTAACTCTTTTCTCACTGCATAACGGCACCCCGCTACATACATTTTTGTAGCTAGTCGTGCTCTATTACATGGTGGTATACATCTTTTAACAAGTGGCCATATCCCATTACATAACAGTGCCCTACTATATATCCAGCCCTATCTTCTTACATAACTGTACCCCACTACATGTACATAATGGTACCGCTGCTACATTGCCAGCTGTGTACCCTGTCATACCTGCTACATAAGTGTACCCCACTACATAATGGTACCGCTGCTACATTGCCAGCTGTGTACCCTGTCATACTCAATACATAATTGTACCCCACTACATAATGATACCACTGCTACATTGCCAGCTGTGTACCCTGTCATACCTGCTACATAAGTGTACCCCACTACATAATGGTACCGCTGCTACATTGCCAGCTGTGTACCCTGTCATACTCAATACATAATTGTACCCCACTACATAATGATACCTTGATATGTGGACAGCTGTACCCTATTACATGGCTGTATATACTCTACAATTAGTTGTACCCTTGTACAAGGCTATATCCCATTAGTTACTGCCATATCACAGTTACAAAATTGTACACTGTTATAGTCTTAGCCTATATGTAGCCATACCTAGTTAGTATCCTGTTGCATTGACATACAATATTTTGTCAACAGGCAGTGTTCTCACCAGAAATTGAATATGAGGGTGAAATTATTTCATCCAGAGACGATTTCCCATCCATGTGGAACTAGAGACATAAATGACAGTGGAGTCAAATGTTTGTTTTATGTTTAAATTTTTTCTTATGGCAGTAGCAACCCTGGGTAAAAAAAATTAAACCATAAAGCAAAATGTTTCGTGTCTCGTATCTTGTGAAAACACTGAACAAGTGCGATCCTTTTTGCATCAACATATGTCAGTTAACTGTGACATGTGACATTCATGATCCGCCTTAACACTAAACAAATTTGTAACTGGAAATAATTGTCAACATCCTGGAGTACAGTGTCCACAAAGTAATCACTAAATTGTGTAATGCAATCGCATGTCAAATGTGCAGAAAATGTCATATTGACTAACCATACTTAAATCCAATACCCTAATTGTATTTCCATTATTGCTTGAATCACTATAATGCAACCCAGTAATTTAAAAATTTCAGATATGTCACTTTACAAGTATTATGTTGGTTAGAATATTACAAATATTGCGATTATTTCCCCTTGGTGTTCCTAACCACATATATCATTGAAAGATGATTCATTGTGACTCACAGGAAGATACAAGTACATAACTTCGTAAATACGTTTCTCAAAGCCTTTTAAATGTACCTGACTCATCCATGGAAACAGTAGAGGAGATGAAAAAAGACGGAAAAAATTTGATGTCAGCATTTTGGGGTTAATTGCTTGAATAAAGATAGACTATGTTCATACAAATTTAATTATTTATTGAAATTAATGATTTTTATTTCCTTGTTAATATTTTGTAATTTTTTTAATAATGCCAGGTGTTAACACATTAAAGACGTTTATGGCACGTACTCATTATACGTCACTGTCATTAAATGGGCTTTATACAATAATACTGACTTTCATTTCGTTGGAGATGAATTCTCTTGTAGAAAAGTCATGGTTAATATGTGCCAGTATAAATGTTGTACATGTATTTGAGAAAATTAGTATTGTATCAGAAAATTTCAGAAAATTAAAAAATATGAAGAAATTTATTTTAATTGTCCTGTATTTACAATAATAAATATTCAAAATATGCCAATTTTTTTTAAACAGATATTCACACTCTTGTGAACCAACTTTTCACAATTTCTCAGTAAATTTATACAACATTTTTGTGAGAATTACAGAATTGTTTATACAAACATAACACACAATTGAAAACAAATAGATTAAAGTGTCTGTCGCTTTGCTGAATTTGTGTCTGATGTGGGTCCCACGCTACGCAAGTAATTTGTGTAAAATAAATGTATTCAAGCGTGTTGTGGCAATTCAATTAGGAGTTACCGCAATTTTAAGAATTCATCTTATTTTTACTATTATTAGTTTTCTCTGTAATGCTTGAATAAATTTATGAAGCTTGCAAAGCTTGGTGATAGTAGAAATGCAATCGACTTTTTCCCCCACAGAATGAACATTTAGGTCAGGGCCATTTTCTTAGTCTGCATTATGTGCTCTGAATGGTTTAAAGAATTAGGGCGATCCATTCTGGTTGTCGTGAATACATTATGAAAACAATTGAACCAATTATGACAAGCAATCAGACTGAGAAATATTGATGACCAGCTAGACTGGCGCAGTCGGGGCGATTAATTTGTTTTTGTAAAAAAAAAAATTCGCGAAATGGCGGTGTTAGCGCGAAATCACCTGTAACTGTGAAATCAACCCGACTGGTTTATTCTGCATGGCCCTCTATCGACACTGCAGGAACCCGTCGTTTTTTCAACGGATAATTATGTTAATGAGTGTTTTAATTGACAATCATCTAAGCCAATCACAACGTCTCTTCAACTGACCTCTGACCGAGAAGACGTCGGCTGATTGTAACAGTAACTAGTAAGAGTTAATTTTATTTTTATGAAACGACTACGACAAACTCGAATTTCAACATGCCGCCATGTTGGGTCTGCAGTGTGTGACCTTTACCATGTTGACCTCATTATGCACGTATTTCCGCGCCCACCTCATTATAATATGTGCAGTTCATGAATATTTAATAGCAATGAATTTCCTGCAGAATAAACCAGTCGGCGTGATTTCGCGAATTTTTTAATTTTATTTAAACTACAAAAACAAGTTAATCGCCTCGACTGCGCCAGTCTAATGACCAGCTTGCTTCCTTGTACTCCTTGTGTTGTTGGTGGTGACAGATTGTGAAACCTACATGTACAATCAGCTTTTGTATTGACATGTGATATATCGTCAAGTACCCTCAGTTCGTGTATAGGGGTTCTATTATACAATGATTTGTATTCAGATATTATCAGCTGGTACATTTAACTTCTAATAAACTTCTATGCTGCATCTACAATTTCGTGGTCTGTCTGTTTATTGGTCCCTGGAAAGAATTATTAATTTTTTTTTTTATTGTTACATGTAGTCAGTTGAGAAAGAAGGGCTGGTTTTCAGAATTGTAATTTGAAATAATATACATAAAGGAAAATGATTTCTGAGAAATAGCTCTGATAAAAAAAAAACGGTTTTGCAATAAAATCACCACAATTCAGTTCCACCTGGCATATCAACATACTCCAAGAAAACACGTGCGAACACACAAAACAGAAGTAATTGTTTACCACGCCCTCCTACACGCACACATAATTAGTAGTAGACTAGAAATTGATATACTTTCACCTACATGTACATACATTGCTATACTAACTGCAATGATGAAAGATGGTTTTAATAATTGCTTTTATTTGCTACATCGATTGATTGCATATCGGAGACTCTGCTTATCGTATATCGAACCGAACAAGGACTATCTGACTGATTCATTTTGATATAATAGTGACAGCGCAATAATTCATGTGTACAGTAAAGGCAGCCATACAATTTGTTTTTGCTATAAAACATTCTTTGCAGTAATGTCTATTTTGTACATCATCTCTTTTGTTGGATTGTCTTGGAATATTTGTGCATATAATTTGCTGTTTCGCTTCTGAACATGATTTGATCATGTCATTTACAAATAGCATGTTTCCATGACAACTGGATAATATTCATAGGTTCTACTCCCATGAGAGCTGTAAACAATTTAGCTGGCAGCTTAGTTATCAGTCGTTATCTGTCGGTAAAAAAAAATATCCTCTACTGTATTGTTATTCAACTTGACTTTAATGCAAATGAAGGAAAAGGCCATTTTAAGGTTTTGTAAAATGAATACAGTGTGAATTACTACTTCAAACTATGTGACATTCTAACGAATTTTACTTCATGCATGAATCGTGTCTTGATTTGACTAAAATGCCTGCAATTTCATTGGCTTGCTATATTGGGTTGAAATTTAATTTTGATATTAATGTGCATTTCCCGAAACATTTCAACTTCTGAGAATTGCCCTATTCAGCAGTCTGTGAAACACTAATAGGGAAAAAAAATAATTGTTTTTGATAACTGTACCTATCAATATATTTAATGAAATTATTTTTTTTTTATTTTATTTAATTCACTCACATGAAAATTTAATTTTGTCCTTAGACATAGTCGACTTGAGAACAAGACATGACTCAGAAAATGGACTACTACTGTATGACTAACTTGCAATCATCATTTTTACTTAAGATTAAGTCTGTATTAAACGCACGACTGCGATATAAATAACATGATTGAACAGGTAGTTCCATGAAAGTAAATAATAAAGTAAAATTGAATAAAAACTCTACCTGCCTACTACTCACTACTTTATAAAGCCTGTCAATGAAACACAATTTTTTTTTTCCTTGTCTGATAGTTTATTCCATTAGCAGTCTTCACTCACAACAATCAAACTTTCATATACCTGAACTATATGTAAGAGAATAAATTACAGAACTGACATTTTCTGGCATTTAAATATAATTTGATTTTCCTTTTTTTATTATTAGGCTGTTGCTGGAGCATTTGACCTTTCCAAAGGTCACCCGGCCCCAAGAATTGCCCAGTATTGCGGTAGTGTGAGTATGCACATAGACCTCGTGACTGGTGATTGGGTTGCCGATTCCGACAGATATGCTGACTGTCAAGACAAGAATACAGAAATACTGGATTATTGTAAAAAGGTAAGATGTCAGTCAGACAAAGCTGTTGTGCTTAGAAAGAGAGATATTATATATGAAAATTTGTGCTTACAACTTGTTTTTAATCCGTGTCGAAAACGTGCACAGAATGGTCGTTTTGTGCACGTTTTCGACACGGCTTATCAGCTGCCTCAAGTGCCAAATCCATGAAATAAACAACCAATGTCAATAGAGTAGCCTAGGTGTTAAAAATGGATTAAGTACTGGCAAACCAACTCTGCATAGGTATGTTTCTAAACGCTTGCTTTTTAGCTGATTTGGTCATCATTTTTGAACTCAGAAGCCCGCAAAACCTAATATTACATGTGAGAACGAAACAAATCCGTCGAGATTTCACGTTTTCCCGTAAAAGGGATGCTGGCTGTTCCCTCTCTGGACTCCCTCCCCGCGTATACTAGTACTGGTACTACCATGGATTAGTACCTTCCATGGTACTACCAACTCTAACCATGTCCCCATTTGGTGACGCATGTCAAGCTATAAATGGGCATCAATACTCATTTCGTCCAATATTTCGCTTTTATAACATATCACTTAATTTCCGACCGGAAACACGACCATGTTTTTATCCCTTTTTTTTCTCACTCGCTTATTAAAAACACTGACCGCTTGTTCAAACACTGAACACTGAACACTGGCACATGAGTTGTCGAAATGGTTGTTTTAGTGCTAAAGTTTGAGGATTCAATGAGTATTAACCATTATTTAATTTCAAACGACACTTCCAAACCATCATACTTTGTTTCGTTCGCGAACGTACAGCGGGACTGTGTTCCGTTTGAATCCAGGGCTGCTATATCGTTTCAACAACATGATTATCGAGACAATTATGTGATACAGGCAATGCTAACTCCTTAGGGCAGAGAGCAGATACACCAGGAACAAATTGATGCCACGGCCATGTATTTAAAATGCGAGCATGCAGACGGGCGATATTTCTGGGTTCGCGCGCTCGAAAAAATAAGCGAAAATTATTCAACAGGCGGTTGCAAAAGCGATGAAAAATGATAATCGAAAAGCAGAAGCGAGCAGGAGGTTGGGTGAAATTAGTGCTGTACATTCAGGTCCTTTGTAAAAAATACGATCGGCCAAGATCTATATCATTCTGAGGCACGCTTGAGACAGACAAAATGCAGTTTTAAATATTGACACCGTTCTGCTGAAGATATAAGACTTCACTTTCGGAGTTATTACCGAAGATAATGTACAACAGCAAAAAACAACAACATTTGGTTATGTGAAATAGAGTAGCATTCATGTAGGTCCAATCAGTACTGTTGTATCGTCTATTTCGTCAACCGAACGTTACTACCCGGACCTGCTCGTCGATTATTATTGCAAATGTCATTTTTTTCCAGAATCCATTGGGTATAAGTACGTTATTTTAGAATGATTTTCATTTGGTTTCACCAAAGACAATTGTCTTTGGCTTCACGTGATAGTTAATCTGATTTATCATATAGCATTACAAACAGGAAGTCCTCGGCATGGGTCAGAGTACTAGTATACCCCAGACCACTCGTTTTGATGAATGGTCTGGGTGTGGCTTGTGGGTAAGAATAGAAAATGAATTTCGGTGAGGTTGTAATTATTTGGATTTTTGAGAATGGATTTTTACTATTGAAATGAAATTATCACGTCTAGGGGTGAATTGTTAATAGGTGAAGTGATGTTAAAAGGTGGCGTTTGGACGTAACGCCGGAGTTAAACCATAGACAATATAGTAGGAAGGACAAGCAACTCCAGCCATTCTATTGTAGCAGGGTAGGCTGGAAAAAAGTTGAGCTGATTTAAACTAACCGTTAACATAAACTAAATATTTATTTTGATTTCGCGTTAAGGTAGAGATGCCTGACAGGTATTTTAATTAGTTAATTAGGCAACCAAGATGACCTCCCTTGTCCACAAAACTATATACAGCCAAAACAAAGTCAGCTTGGACATTCAGTTGTGAGACATGACAAAATAAACGGTGCCAGTGATAGATTTCGAGAATGAAAGAACAAAATAAACGCAATCAAAGGTGCCGACCACGCGCGTTCGAAATAAATGGAACTGACGAGAAATTTCGCCTGCATCTTTCACTCACGCAAACGCACACACATGCTATTTTCGTATATTGAATACGTTGGTAACGGAAGGGACAAGTTTAAATCATCTTTGTATTAACACAACTTGAAAGCAACAGTCTCACACCGAATATATGTTTATCAATTATCAAACTAAACAATCAATGAAGCGGACTGCGTAATTTCGTTGACGAGAGTCGCCTACGGTATTCCATGGGTATTCTAAATGGCCGTTGCTGATCACGAGTTCCCGTGTGTAGATGATTTGCTCGATGTTTTTTTTTCGGATTTTTTTGACGGTGGAAATGATAGTGAAGAAGATCCAAACGCAGTAGACACAGCAATTCATGTTAACAACTCTGTGTGATTCAGAGCCCGGGCATCAACATCGAAAATACCGAAGATTTGCGTTTTCTTGATCGTCACGTAAAACCGAAAATAGTGAAAATAAAATAATAAAGACAATCGTGCCTCATTTATTCACAAGTATTCGAGTTGTTTTGTTGAAATTATTAATAAAAACAGGGTATAACGTAGGTAGACGTGCATTCAGGCTGAAAGACTGGACGTGTAGTCAAGATGGCGACAGACGTGAAAACGGAATGAAAGTCTATTAAAAAAATGCGAGACAGACAACAACAAAAAACAAGTGTAGTCGGTGAAAATAACAAAATTTGACGATTCATGCATCATGAAAACAATATTCGTGTATTTTGTCGAATACGGGGTACAAACTTACACATGCATTCCGTTTGAAAGAGTGTGAATAAGTAGTCAAGATGACGACAGACATGAAAACGGACGGATTGAAAGTTAATTTCAAAATAAGTGCAAGACAGAGAACAACAAAAAACGAGCACAGTCGGTGGAAAATAACATAATAAGAAGATTCATGCATCATGAAAACTAAAATATTCGAGTATTTTGTCGAAAACGGGGTACAACCTTAGACATGAATTCCGGTTGAAAGAGTGTGAACTATTGTCAAGATGGTGACAGACGAGAGAACATACGGATTCAAAGTCTGTTTGAAAAAAAAAATGCGTGGCAGAGAAAAATAAAAAACTAGCATAGTCGGTAAACAAAGACATAATAAGATTCATGCACCATGAAAACAAAAATATTCAAATATTTTGTCGAAAACGGGGTACAGACTGAATATAACATGTACGGAAACATTACTGCCGTCTGAAACTAACTTTTAATTTTATTCAATTAAACAGGAACATATATATTAAAAGTCATATTTTTTACTAGTGAACCACGTTCACGAGAACATCTGATAACTATTGTGTGCTCGGAAGATGCGCATTGCGGAAAGATACTTGTAGTTCGATACGAAAGTAGTGACATCGCATGGAAGTAAATATGACGTCATTGTTTACTTGCTCATCATAATATTCCAGCCCTGCTTACGTTGGGCATACGGCGTGTGACATTGGTGTTACTATACTACTATACTGTCTATGGTTAAACATGGCCCAAATTGATAGGGAGTAAAACACGGAAGTGGAAGAGCTGTCCATGCATTGACCAATCACACAAGAGCTCACAAACACAAACGAAATATTTGTTGTTGTACTTAACAAAGGGGTTTGGCACTAAAAACAATAGAACGTTTATAGGCTTAACGTTGGATTTAGATCGTGTTATAATCCAAATCCCCTACTAAGACTTGTAAGCACCAATTTTCATATGTAAGATTCATATCAGAATCCAACCCTTTTGTTTGAGATTCCAAAGTGCCAAGCACAACTGGTGATATATCCATATTTATTGAAATGCACTACAAAAGCTTTATCTCTAGTGATTTACCCTAAGGGGACTTGAGATGAATTCAAATATTGGGCTACTGAGCATGTCACTCAACAGTTGCATTGTGGGAGCAATATTGTCATGTTGGAAATGAAGTTAAAGGTCCATGCAGGTTTTATAATAGACACTAAACAATGGAGTCAAATTATTTTAAATCAAGCTGTCAAGCACATTTCGGTCTGGATGATGTTAGGCATTTATTTCTCTACATATCCCCTAATTGTAGTAATTGTATGTCACAATTCTGAATATAAATTAGACAAATCATTCACTAAATGTCAAATAGACAAAACTAGTATTGCACATGCATCATCGATGAATGAGTATTAATGACTAGGTTGATTTACTTGGGTTTTCAAATGTTATCATTCAACCTATATCAAGTCTGTAAGTGGCTGTCTAATATGCTGCTGCTGGGTAAATAGATGTAAATAATAAAAAAAAGCAAAACAGTTAAATCACCCCATCCAAACAAAACTTAATTTTTTTTACTGCTTTATAATAAACATGATTAGGAACTATTCTTGAGATGCATAGTGATGAATGAATTTACTAAATAAGAAAAAAAAAACCTTAGGAAAACCTTATCTGAATTCCAGTACTGTATAATATATTATTTTACCTGGAATTAATTTTTAAGGAAAACAAAATGTTGACCGTTTGTACGGAATTCATTTGTGCTGATTTTTGGCGAGTTTTGGATTTTATTTTCACCGCTTCTACCTTTCGGCGAAAATAAATTCTGGGTGAAAATAAAAAATTTTACAGTATTTTAAGTTTATCATTAATACTTCAATAATGTGACTAAAATGCTAATGTGTTTATAAGATTCATGTCTTGTTTCGGTTTCTAGATGTACCCAGAGCTGGAGATAACAAATGTAGTTGAAGCCAATGAAGATGAGACCATTGCACAATGGTGCAAGATTGGTGGTACTAAATGTAAACATTCCCATAAAGTTACACCATTCAGATGTATAGGTAAGTTGTACAACATGCAGATATCTGCAATACACCAGGAACTCCCACTCGCACCCCTTTCCCAATTGATGGTGTTATATTGTCGGCTCAGTCATCACTCCATGTCATGTTCAATATGGTTATCATGCAAAAAAATTTTAACATGCGCTGCTATGCGCCAACTATTTAATTTGCTGAAAGGGTTACGCTCTACCATCTTTGCTCAATTAACGCCTGATCCCATATGCCACATTAATTGCACTAAAACAAATTGACACAACTTTCCTTCCACAGTTGGTAAATTTGAAAGTGATGCTCTGATGGTACCCAATAAATGCAAGTTTGCACATATCCACGACTCGTCGGTGTGTCTAAGTCACGACAAGTGGCAATTTGAAGCCAAGGAATCGTGTACGACTCGTGGTATGGAGTTGCATGACTATGGTATGCTGCTGCCATGTGATATAGACGTCTTCAGTGGAGTGGAATTTGTATGCTGTCCTATTGATGAATCTGCAGAGAAACAAGAGAGTAAGTTGTTTTTATTATTGGATAAACGTGGAATACAACACATCACTTGTCACTGCTATTTTTCCCCCGATTCATTTTGGCTATTGGAGGCACATTCAGCAGGCAGTTTAACCCATGTGTAGTCCAAATTCTTATCACGTCACTGACGATAGAATCGGGAATCCATTAATCTTTACCATTGAAGACAGTATCAGCACTTGTGGTTGACCTTTGTTATTGTTCCCATCTCAGAACGCAATTCTTTTGAATTTTGGTTTTGGTTCTAAAAGATGATGGGTAAACTTAGTATCCTGTTGGTCTCAATACGCTCTTTCCTGTGCTTTTTGTGAGTGTGGTTTTTGAATTTGCCTATTAGTGATTGTAAATTTGTGATGGACATTTTGTAACATGAAGACATCTTGCCAGGGGATTTAGGAGTACCGGATTCGGCTGATACCCCGCCCTGGGCGATCTTATGGAGGATTTAGTTTTTTTTTAGAAAAATGTGGACCAAAAGATCGCCTGGGCGATGTTATGGCAGATATTACGAAGCCCATCTTGTCCGGAAAAATAACCCTGCACTGATAAAAATGGTCTCAGAAAATGTTTAGAAAAAATATTGTTTCGCGTTGACCAAATATAATCATGCAAAGTATAAATTCAAAGTGTTTTAATACATTGGTGAGAGATTGCATTACGTGAACAAGAAGGAAAAGCAAGCCAAAGTCGAAACGGGGTGCATCATGGACATGACAACACACGCTGTGACAACCGAGTAATCTGCGAAATCATTTTGGGCGCAATTGAACTTCAAGTACTTTTTTACAAACTGTTGCTGCGCGGCGATACTGCTGACATCAAGTGTGTGTTGACCAAAGTTTGACCCCAAGTCACGCACTGAACTGGCGCGTTAACGTAGCAACCTTTTTCTTTCGTGCTCCGCGCGTCGGTCTAGTAAAATTGTTATTATATCCGACGATACTGTAATCACTTAACTTGTCTGCAACTCTGGCTTTGAATATATCAACATCGTTTACTTGGTGCGCTGCTTTTCTAATGACGCAAATTTGTTTACAGTACAGGCTCTGAATATTTCAACTTTGTAATGCTTTCATAATAATTACGCAAACTCAAGTAATTTATATTACAGACTTTATAATGCGTTGCACTCGTAATAATTACGCAAACATAAACATGGGCTCATTTAAATCATAGTAGTCAGGTGTCTTGTGATTCATCGATGTTCCCAATGGTGAATTATTTTATTCGAAATAAAGTGAATATGTATTATAATAAACTCTGGGCAGCGCACTTCGATCGCATTATTCACGTACATTTCGACTGATCTCTACTAACCATGTGTTTGAATCACGTGCGGCATTGGACAATGACCTCCAGAATTCACGCGCTGATATTTAAATTCGAGCCACCCAGCTTCAACCAAATTAATATAGTTACCTATCATTTGTGCAAAAAACCTGTCAACTCCACAAATACCACAAACTCGAAGAGTTTACTGAAAGGGAACGTCTTTTTTGGACAAAAAAAACACTTCAAATACAAGATAATGTGTGCAAGGTTAGATTTCTAGAACGTACACGACCGCTTAACTCAGTGTTTTTTTAATAATTATGTCGCATGTGAAGCGCAGGAGACATTTTAGTTCGCCAATTTCCTGTTTACTGATCTTGAACTTTTTGTCAGGAATGCAATACAAAGATAACATGAACGATACCTACCGTTGTCAAATCAACCAAGAGGCTGAATCAGGAAGGCTTGTGTATTTCAAACTTCGTAAATAGCATTCATTTCAAGTGCAGACTTTATTTGAGTGTAATAAACGCAAGTGAAATGTATTCACGAGCCATAATACTCGTACCTTCTAAAGTTAAGACTTTTACTCTAGAAATTGGTGATAAATACTTGCATAAAATACAAACATATACCGTTTTTCATGCAACAACAATTCGTATACAGCATTGGATTTATTGGATTTTTACACGTTTCGACTTCACAGTGAATTATTTTTTGCGTCATATTTGAAATAGCGCGCTCGATGCAAGATGTCGGACGAGGAAAATTGGGGTCTGTAAAAATGTTTGTTGGTTCAGTCAGGCAATGTGTGGACCAAAACATCGCCCACTATTTGAAACATCGCCCATGGGCGGGGTTTAGGATGGGCGGGGTATCAGTCGAATCCGGTAATTAAATTACACATAATTAAAACATTATGTGTAATACACACACACATTCAGTCCCCTACACCAAGCAGCTGAATCTTGGCTTTGTGAACTGCTCTTATCAGCCATCATTTTTAGCTAGCTTCTCATTACTAAAAAATCACTACTAATTATGCTGGAGTTCTTTTCTGAATGCTTTTCTATGTTCAATATCTTGTACATTTTTCTTGGAGTGTTGAAACATGTTCAATTCTCTTGTCTCTGGGTCTAAGTTTGAGCCACTTGGGAAATTAGAATTGAGATAAAACTGAAGACATTTGTATCTGAAAGTTCTCAAGCTTCTTTATATGGATTTAATCAGAGTGTCAAGGGAGAAACTAAAATTGTTATTTCTTGATATGGCAAAAATATATAATGTAAATTTCTGTAGTGCAAATGTGCTGTAAACTGGTAAAATTTCACTGGTTGTCATGTTTTTAATTTCAGCATTATATGGATTTTAGGAAGACAATATTTCATGATAGTCGCTGGTACATTTTTCACTGCTACTGAATTTCTTGATTTTCAGTCTTGTGTAATTCCCAAATTTATCGTGAAATCAAAGTGATTTACAGTACTCAACGACTGAATTTGTTACAAGATCTTAGATTATCCTGAAATTCTCTATACAGCAAGCCTAATATTATTTGTGCAAGATTATGACATCGCCTCTGATGGAAACTTCTCTGCAATGTGCATCTGCTGTAAACTATATACCAATTTTCCCAACCAGTTTCACAATTTTCATTTTCACAAAATTAACGCAGTACACAGCTTACATAATGTAAAAAATGTATTGTTTTCACAGCTGAGGAGATCGTTGAAGCCGAACCATTGGTCATTGAGGGCATTGACTTGAAAGAGGACGAAGATGATCGGTTCTTTACAATGGAAGGTGGAAATCCAAACGAGGAGCACAACGAGTTTGAGATGGCACGTGAACGCCTCGAACAGCATCATCGTGAACGGATGTCAAAGGTCATGAAGCAATGGGAAGCTGCTGAGGCGAACTACGAGGAGTTGAAGAAAACTGATGCTGTGACAGCCGAGAAGGAAAGAAAGGGTATGATGGAGGTATGTGTCATTGTGTACATTAATATTTCAAAATATTGACAAAGTGAATTTTGGCATTCAAAAGGTTAGAGTTCAAAATAGTGTTCCAAAACCTAGGATTAATGATTAGTGACTAGTGTGCTATTGAAAAATTAAAATTTGTTTTAGAAGCCACACCCATTCTTTTTGAATGAACTAAAATTCTGAATTTCTCGTATGTGTTCCTACTAAATAGCTGCATTGAACCATTTTACTGTGGATGAAAAACCAATCTAGTCAGCAGCATTGCTTATATGGTTCATTGTTTTGATAAAGCATTATTGATATTCACTTAACATTACAAACCGTTGCATTTGCACTGTAAAAGTTGCTCATCTTTTTTGCAAAACAGTAAACTATATTGCAATACTGCTGGCTAGTTTGCTTTTCCATTCACTGTATAATAGAGGCTGTGACTTCTAATACTGATTTAACGGTATTCGGTAAAAATACTTTCTGTGAGCACTACACACCTCACCAAACTTTGTGTTGGTGTACTGTTGCAGAGATTCCAAACCACTGTGATGTCATTGGAGCAAGAAGCCGAGAACCTAAGGGAACAGCTACGTGATACGCATCTACAACATATTGAGAAAAACATCAATGAGAAGAAGCGTGTGGCTTTAGAGGCATACACCAAAGCATTGCAAGCAATCAACCCCAAAGTAAGTACTGGATCATTCAATAATAAGCCATATGCATGACCTTTAAAAGGTCGTACATCCTGGTAGTTTCTGGTGTTACAGGTTAAATATCGACAAGAATATACCCTCCAAATATTTAAGTAGTTGTCACAGAATTTCAAGAACAATTGATCTTAACATATATTTATTAAGTATAGTGTTGGAAATTGTTACCGTTAGTGTGCACCACAAACAATGCACCTAGAGAGTACTAGAATGTTTGACCTTTTAGGGGGGTCATGCAAAGTACCAGGATGTGTGACCTTTCAGGGGTCATGCAAAGTACCAGGATGTGTGATCTTTAGGGGTCATGTACGAGGCATATTTATTCTCACAGAAAAATAACAATTCACATGCCATACATGCATCTCAAAGCTTGCATTTAAAAAAAAAAAAATTCAGGCATATTTCTATATAAAATTCCAAGTACTGATATACGGAAAATGTGTTTTTACCACAGGTTTGTATCAGTTAAAGGGGAAAACTATCAATCCAGAGAATCATACACCACAATTGTTTGTAAATATTGTTATTAACCCCAACTCTTAATGTTTACAAGCACTCTCATGAAACAATTGCTATGCTTTGGGCAAACAAGCATGCCCAGACTTTTTAAGGAGTGATTACACCTGTCACTCTCTCAAATCAAGATCCACAAGAGCTAATTATCAATCTCCCAATCTATGCCATTTTGATTTCAATAACACAGCTCCCATAATTACTTGCACCACTGTGTTCAGGCGAGGCTTGCATGCCAAGTACTTTCTTGTCGTCTTTTTTTACTCAGTCAAAAGACTTGCTTCATGGACTTCAGAAGTTTATCCACGCTGAGCAGAAAGACCGCCAACATAGCCTGCACCACTATGAGCACACAAGACAGACAAATCCCAAGAAGGCAGAAGACATGAAACCAGCGCTTTTGGAGCACATTCGTGAGGTTGATGACCGTATTAATCAAAGCATTGAAATGCTGAAGGTTCAGTTGCCGGATATTTATTCCATTCTCAAGGATAAAATCAGTGAGTGTATTTCTTTATTAAAGTTTGTTCTGACTGTTGGCAAAGCACAGCAATAGTTCAAATTTTCTGTAAATAATTGTATTTTACACGTTACAGGGTTTGAGAGTCTTGGGTGTACACTGCACAATATCTTGTTCTTTGTCAGTTGTTGACTTTCCATCCTTTTCACCTCAAAAATGTATAAATATTCATGAGTTGATTATGTAGGTACAACATTGTTGTAACATCGTCCACCTGCAATATCTTAAAAAGTAGATATTATGGAAACAAAGCTCCGAACATTTATTTCACTTCCCATGTGTGTTGCTCGCGGCATTTAATATCATGACTCCACTCTTACATTATTAAATACATATGATTTTGATTTCTTTTATAAAAATTCTGCATTGAATTATAGATGAAATCGTAGACATGTATGACAGTGAATTTGCCGACTCCTCCCTAGTCCTCAGACCAGCGCCAGTGGAAATAGTCACAGAAACTGACACCAAGACAACGGTTGTTACTGAACCACCAAAATATGAGGAAAGTCAAGAAAGTGAAGAAATTGAACCAGAAACAATCATAGACTATTGGGATGAAACTGGTGATGACAGTGATATTGATGACAGTGAGAGTGATAATGAGAGTGAGATTGTTGAGGAAGAGATGGATGAAGAGGTGATGGAAATGTTGATGACAAGTAAGAAGTTTTTGGTTTTACGATAACTAACTTTTGTTCCAGATATTGTGATTATTTGAGATGATTTTTCTTTTGAACAAAAAAAAAAATGAGTAAACAAAAACTGAAATAGGAACTTTTGTGGTGTTGGAATAATTTCCCTGTGCTTTGTTCATGTTGTAAACTACCTGGGGATTCACAACAAATCAATGAAAAGTAACACAATTGATGTTTTAAAATGTCTTTTTCGTCTTCGCTTGTTAGTCCCCGTTCGGACACAGTCCGAAAACGGGGACTTATGTTTTGACCTCCGTGCGTGCGTGCGTCTGTGCGTGCATCCGGACCTGTATCTTAGAAGTGCCTGGACCAATCACAATCAAACTTCACACATACATCATACATGATATCATACATATGCACGTCAATTTGTTTCATGATCTGATTCAAGATGGTCGAATGGCGGCCATTTTTGTGCTAAAAATCATCAAAATCGAGCATTTCCCGGTTGTTTACAGATGGATTTTGTTCAAACCTTGTATATACGTTGGACATTATAGGACCTTGATGCACATCATTTTGTTTTACGATCTGATTCAAGATGGCAGAATGGCGGCCATTTTTGTGCTAAAAAATCATAAAAAGCAACCATTTCTCAGCTGTTTACAGATGGATTTTGCTCAAACTTGGTATATACATTAGACATTATGGGACCTTGATGCAAGTAATTTTGTTTTTCAGATAACATTCAAAATGGCCGACTGGCGGCCATTTTGTATTAATGTGGTTCTCGTGCCATATCTCCAATATATTGTTTTGACTGATTATGTTCAAATTTAAAATATTCATTATACATCATGTCATAGATGTATTAGTTTGACGATCCTATTCAAAATGGCCGAATGATTGTCATTTTTGTACTAAAAAATCATCAAATATCAAGCATTTCTGGTATTTATGGATGGATTTCGTTCAAACTTGGTACACACATTAGACATTATGGGTTCCTGGTGCACGTCATTTTATTTTTCAGATCAGATTCAAAATGGCTGTCTGGCGGCCATTTTGTTTTAATAAATGGGTTTCCAGACTCGTATGTCTTACTTGTTTTGTCTGATTATGTTCAAATTTTTAGCTCCGCTGTCGACTTTGTCGAGCGGAGCTTTTCATATGAGTGATTGTCCGGCGTCGTCCGGCGCCCGTGTCAATGTTTTACTTTTTCGACTTCTTCTTGAAAACTACAAGCCTGAATGCTTTGATACTTGGTGTATATGTACCTTGGGTAGACCTCTCTCAGATTTGTTCATTTCATGATATCTTCAAGTCTCTGATTTTGGTGAATATTTTTGTCATTTTTGGTAAAAAGTGATATTTTCGACTTCTTGTAAAAAACCAATAGTTCGATTGCTTTGATATTACATATATAGATACTACATGTAGACCTTTCTCAGATTTGTTCATTTCGTGATGATATCTTCAATTCTCTAATTTTGGTGAATATTTTGGTCATTTTTGGTAGAAAGTGATATTTTCGACTTCTTGTTAAAAACTGTAAGTCCGATTGCTTTGATACTATACATATTGTTCATTTTCTAATGTCTTCAGTTCTTTAATTGAAATGTGCATTGCTAACAGCGGAGCTATCTCAGCCGATAGGCTGCTTGTTAATATTCATTATACATCATGTCACAGATATACGGATATATTGGTTTGATGATCTTTTTCAAAGTGTGCTATTTTTGTGCTAAAAAAATCCTCGAATATCAAGCATTTATGGGTTGATTTTGTTCGAACTTGTAACACACGTTAGACATTACAGGTTCCTGATGCATGTCATTTAATTTTTCGATTGGATTCAAAATAGCTGACTGGCGGCCATTTTGTTTTAATGATTGGGCTTCTAGAGCCATATCTCTTAAATACTTTGACTGATTATATTCAAATTTTATATATTCGTTATACATCATGTTATATATATATATATGCATGTATTAAAAATGGCTGATTTTGAATGCTGTTCCAGAGCAATATCTCTCAATATGGACAAGTACTTGTTTGAGGATCAGATACAAATGTCAATCATTTTAATGTTAAAAAAATCATATTCCTGACATGGTTATATTCCAGCTATATTACTATAAACGTAACTATATATCTCAAATTTTATAACTAACTGGGACTGTGCCATGCATGGCTTGTTTTCATTTGATCTTCCACATAGTACAATTACGTCTCATCTATGTTTAGTTAATCGTTACAAATGCGATTGTAACCTATGATTAGACAGTAACAAAAGTCAAAATCAACAAATGGAGAGATTTTATTATGTACACAAACACACAAATAGTTTCTCCGAAACCGTCAAATGATCTGTTCTTTTGCACCACCTTACCATCAGACTAATAATGAATTATGAATTGTTTAGGATATCAGTAAACTGTTTGTTTTTTTCGTCGTATTAAATTCTGCTTCAACTATATTCTTTGATTCCACGGCATGTAGTTGACAACAACCTCGATCCCTTAGGTGCTCAGTATCACCCCGAGGTCATTCCGAATTTCAGGATAGTCATTTCTAACTCGCCAATAATTTTCAAAAGATCATACATTGATGCTATTCATGCTGAGTATTGTTTATTTCAATAGCAATTGCACCTGACCTTACGACCTATGATGAGGAAACAATGGAAGATGAATCTATCCTTCCAGTACAGCAGAAGTTGATGGCATCTAAGTTTGATGCAAGCAAGGATAGCAAGTTCAAAGTTCAAGAATCATTCAACAAGGTGAGTCGACTATTCCATGAAGTTCTTGCCCAGTCATTATCCAAAGTTATAACCTCTCCTTGCCTATATTTACAATATCAAATTCCATCAGCCCCCAAGTCTGTCTAACTTTGTTAACAATATTGAATTCAGTCTTAAAAAATCTGACAACTATATTGTATAGTTTGTGAGGTAGAAATAATAGTATATTATTATGAACTGGAACAAAACTCTTCACATAAAGTGTACTGATGTGCATTTCAGCCTAGACAGATAAGCATATGCAAGTTCAATGCTATCCTCAGACAGGTGCACTAGTGTAAATCCAAGCCAAAATAGATAATACAACCATGGAACGCCAAACACCTACTGGTTTAGGTCACATCATAAAAACGATAATGAACTATGTCGTGTTTGATTCAGAGTTGTTTCTATGCGTTAATAGAGAACTTGTCTTGCATATAGCAGACTCCTCATCCAGTATGGTGCTGGTAGGAAGTTAATGTTGTCTTTACTTTAATAGCTGCATATTGGGAATTACATTTTCGTGCAAGCAGTGTATTTTCCATGCATTTTGTATGTCACATGGGACCCCACATCGAACTAGAAAGTGAAAACTATGTCACTCAACATCTCTGAATGCATGCACTGTCTAATCAGAGGATACTCGGTGATCAGTACTTACTCACGAGCTGTTGTGTTAACATTCCCCACAAGCCGCTTTATGATCAGGAATACATATATTTGTATTAAGTACAACAGCAGCCAATAACAGTTCAGTATTCTTCGGGCGTGAACAACCAGTATTTGCCAACCAATCACGTGAAGAAAACTGAAACAAAACGACAGCCTATAATGCTTTTTATAATTCCTGTAATATACGTTTTCTTCAAAATTGTTTGAATTTATAACATTGACATTTTTTTTCTTTTGCTTTCATCTTTACAGCCATTTGTTGTGAAAAAGAAGATGACCTACCCACACAAGTCATTTTTAGCGCTGGGCCTTGTAGGCGGTGCTGTTGCTGTAGCGACTGTGGTGATTATTGCCTTGGTTATTGTGCGTAAAAAGACGCAGCGTGTGCCCGTGAATAATGGCTTCATCGAAGTGGACCCTAAGATGACGATGGAACAGCGACACATCACAATGATGCAACACAATGGGTACGAGAACCCTACGTACAAATACTTTGAAATGCAGTAAGGGTTTTGGGGTGTATAGAAAATGTTTTCAAATGAATCTCTAACATGTCTCGGCGAAGTAAATTGTGCAAGCTTTACTATAATTGGTTGAAGTTTATTCTCGCTGAAAACCGAGACTAACCCGAGCTGCTTTTGAGGTTCATTTGATTGAGAAGTTTTTGTAAATATGCATGAAGTACCACTCTTCCCACCCTTCTTTTAAAACACTAGTTCAATCCTTTCCTGTAGAGAATAGAATACAGGACGTTCCATTTCATTAAAGGGGGTGGTGAAGACTGAAAATGTAAAATATTTATGGCCATTTGTGTGTAGTTAGTGACTGTTTTTTGTGGTACATCATGCATATGTTTTACAGCATCAAATACTCCCCAGATGAAAAGAGAGAGAATGTTTCCCTTCATATTTGTCACTGTACTGCCTATTTACCAATCAAGATTGTATGTCATTTTTAATGTATTCCATATTCTGCAAACTACAGCTGTAAGGGGGAGAAGAATAAGTTGAATTGTTCGTGCTAGAATCTCAAATTGCTGGCGTCAACCATATCACAGATTCCTTTGGAGACTGTCTTTCTTTCAACTGCAATTTATTCAAAGTTGTCTGTGTCACCATGATTTGTGCTTACACACCTCTTCCAAAAGCCTAGTCAAGTGGCATGCATTTCCTAACCAATTGTAATATCACCCTATCACCAGAAAAAAATGTCATCTTGCTTTGCATGAAAACGTATGAATAATAAATAGCTAATAAAAAAAATGTACCGTGCTGACGTGTTCTTAAAAATATGACGAATTGTGGAAATTATTGTAATTTTTTCGAAAGAGTCTGAATGTAAACCAGTGTTTTATGTAGCCTTTTCTTTTACTGGTGTCTGTTTCTAACCAGTTCCAACCTTTCTTTTTTTTTTTAATCACAATCAAAATACTGGCATATTTAAAATTTTTAGCAGCCCAGATTGGTGTTAACTTCGCTACTTGTAATTTTTTTATTATTCTGATTCTATTAGAGGGAAAGGAATCAAGTTTTATTTTATTGTTTTGTTTTTTAAATCGTCAGTTTTATTTTGTAATTACAAATATGTTGATCACGATTTTTTATACGTAGCTTAGTAGTAGACACTGATATCTTGTATATTGTACCCTCTCATTGGTCTTACCTATATATAATGGTCCACGATATTGCGAACTTGCTTTGATGAAGTATTCACCCTACCTGTTCCTAATGCCTCCCACCCCTGGCAGTATATTAATATAACCCAGTGTCACAAGACAATAGGATTGTACCAACTGTATCTAGATAGAAGGGGTGCTAGGGCTATGTTTGATAGGCATTTTTCGTAACTGTAAAAAAAAAAAGTTAAGTGGATTGTATGTTATTTGGAGTTTACTTCATGTTAAAGCCATTTTTTGGTAAAAATGTACACAAATTGCAAGTATTTACCATTTTAGATGTATAAATAGAAAATTTGCTGTTAGGTGTTTTAGCAGATGTAATTTGGCCACAAAACTTCTGAGTATTGAGTTAATCGACCTTGAAGACTGGAGCATCAAGTCGGCAAACTGAGAAAAGCATTTATGACATGTGACCTGCATAACCGATCAGTACACTGTGATCTTGTGTACTGGAAAGATACATAGATGCGTTTCCTTTCTCAATCTCAATCTCAGGCTCTACCTTCCACTCTGGTGGAAATGTACCATCTTGTATGCAAACGTGCTTTGTGAGTGGTCAAGAGGGATTAAATTCTGACGAGGACTAGTTGTTGAATTTTCTCGATACTCTGTTCATGACGCAGTGTTGTCTAATATCCACTGATAAATAATTATGCAAATTAGTATTGTGAGTTTGGAGTGTATATACGCTCGCATACCATTAGTTAAGACCACACAGAACCGATGCACTGGTATGTACTGTTGATTGAACTGGCAATACTTCCAGTACCCAATATTTTGATGCTACTTTTCTTGTGAAATTGAGTAGTTACCATACTGGGAAAGATATTTACCTGTTCTCAAAAGTCAATTGCAAGGATTCTGAATGCATTGTAACATGCATAGATCAGACACAACAGTAGCGTGATGATAATTGTTGATTGCTTTAGATTTTGTGCATTCTGATACCGTCATTAAAACCTTACCCACAGCAATATTTGAAACTAGATTTAAATTATGTTTATCTTAATGATGGAAACAAATTGAGATATAGTGATAAATATTTGCTAATGTTTCTGTAGTATGGAATTTCGTAAATTCTCAGTTCATGTGTGGTCTTATTTAATGATTTTTTTCCTGCAACTGCCCATTGTGTAGTTTATTCATTGTGTCAATATACATCCATGCCAGTGTTATATACATCACTTTTTTATTATTAAACTATACACCAAAAAAAAAAACATTCTTGTCTTCAGTGTTGCTTATTTTTGTTGTCCTGGAAATTAAGATAAATTCAGCCCCTCCTTTATTAGAGTAGAAGCAATTGCACTAGATGCGGGCAAGATTCTTGCACTTGAGGTGGTGGGGGACTGCGTACCTCGTGCCATCATTGGTGAAAAACTGAATGCGAGAGTCAAATGCACTTGCACAGATGCATGCTACTTTTCTGTAATGTTAGTTATTTTTGAATAAACCTGGTTGACGTCTCAATGGCTTATTAAAATTATTTGCTTTATTAAAAGCATGCACAAAACAAACGGTAAGCTGGATCATTAACATTTGTTGCAAGCGACTTGGTATATAAGTGGTGGTAAATTTCTTTGTGGCCAGAGAGGGCGCTTTATTTGAAGGGTACATGTAGACGCAATGCCATCTCGATTTTGATTTCAAAGCGAAAACGAGAAAAAAATTCTACTGTTGAACAAGGGAAGAAGGCTAAGAATGTGATTAATGTTAGTTGGCATTAATGTGATGATTTAAAATTTGCCGACAAGCTGAATTTCAGGTCTATACTTTGTGTATATATATTTATATTTTCTTAAAGTATGCCCTCTAGAGGCGCAACATAAAGGTGAACAAAACGTCGACACAGTCCTATCACTGAGAGGGACTGTGGTCGGCAGAAGTATCCTTGTGTCGTCCCTCTGAAATATAGAAATCTTGTTAAAACATTAATTAAATTATGTAATGGAGGTCTTCATTGCCCAGCATTTCGACTAATTGTACCAATTGTAAAAAAAAGAGTAGACTGCTTTGTAGCATAATATTAAACTTCATGATATCTTTGTTCTGATACTCCTACTTCGGCCTAGGGGGGGGGCGCAGATTCCATTTTATCAGCTGTAAATCTCGGTTGACCCACCTCCTATCAAATATAAAAAGTGGGTGACCCACCCCATCATATTTTAAAACATGCTGATTGGGGTGTATAATTGGGGTTCAAGCCGCATTGCATGATAATCTGTTAGTTCTTTGGCAAATTCAACCCCAAAATATTTAGCCTATAACTGTGTGTTCATTCAAAAATGTATAGGTAATAGCAGAGGTACATTACTTGGGGTTTGTAACTACGGTGACATGATACCAAGATCCCGTCACAATCTCGCTCTCGCATAAGCGTTCCAACTCAGAAAATTGCGAATGTGCATGCCCGAGGTAACTAGGATACTGGGATGTCCAGGTGGATCAAAATAGCTGCCCACGATATGACGGATTACGAGAATTATATTTTCTGTACATTTTCGATGTATTACATTTTTCACTACGATAGTGACAAGAAAAGTTTTATTTTTTTCATTACAAACCTTGAACATTGATATGTGTCATGTCAGAAGGTCGTAGCCTAAGTCTCGCTATCTACGAGAAGAGACTTGAATGGGATCTTGACATGTTGTCACCATACAGTACTATGCGAGTTGCAAACCCCAAATAATGTACCTCAGGTAATAGTTATTGAGAACACATTTCTACGATTAAGTTTTTTATCCTTTGTTCTGAAATAACATTTTAAAAATATATGAATAAGCGCGTGTGTGAATTCGGGAAAACATGCCCCCCCCCCAATCACATATTCGTGATATCAAAAACAGGGTGACCCCCCCTATTTCCAAAACCAAAAACAAGGTAACCCCCACTGATCCACCCCCTCCCAGGCCGAAGTAACTGACCAATCCCTAATACAAATATATTTACGTAAGAAACGGCTATATGATTTGATTAGAAGGTGTATTAACGGGCGGTGGTTGTCGCGACGCGTCCAGTTAGATATGGGACTCGTAGCGACGTATACAACGCGTGTAAAATGCAGTTTACGTACATTAAATTCCAACACGCGCTGCGCGACGACCACCGCCCTTTAATCAATATGATATATAGAAGATAATATTTGGTAATCGTAGTCCTAAATAACTACTAAAAATAGCTAGACGTTTCGAGCAATGGCTCTTTATCGATAGCAGGGAAGAAAGTGTTATCAAAGTAAAAGTGCCCTTTAATCAACGTGAGTACCTCGCTCTTAACAATGTGTACCCCAATACCAAAAGCCATATAATAAAAACAATGTAATTGCTGCAAAATAGAACTCTTACACTGGATTCAAGTCAGTAACTTATTCACCGAGCACCGTCTTTCATTTATTTATGGATCAAATCGAGTATAAAAGGTTAAAGTAGTAGAAATAATTGAAGTTACCTCAAAATATTCCTCAAACACACAACATACTATATAATTAATCTGACTTGTAAGGTACCCATGCCAAACATAGCTATTTAAAAAACCTCTGAATGTATTACTACATGTATTATTTATTTTGATAACTGTAAACATCGTACGTGCGCATGTAAGACTGTCAGTATGAGAGTTTTCGAAACCGGGTTCGAAAACCACCTATTAACACCAAGTTCAAATTGAAGTGCCCCTTTCGGGTTACTGAAGTTATTTACTGAATTTGATTTCTTTCCCTGAGACTGGATTGCGTTTGCCGTTACTTGTATGGGTCCATCTTGTGTGTGTTTGGTTGTATTCACAGTCAGCTGGCATGTGTATCGCTGTTCGAACTCACCCACGTTCGAAAATTGTCACCGTGAATTTAGAATGTTGGAATGTTGACAAGAATGTTGGTTAAATATTTCGCTCTACGTGTAAAACTTTTATTTTTTTCAAGGCTGCATTTGTCCCAAATTCGGATGCTGTCTTCCGTTTTGCTGAAGAGCGCCACACGTGGTGATAGTTTTCATAGATATCTTGCGCCCTCGCAACAGGCCTAGACATCCAGAGAAAGGTTAAAGTTTAAAGCAGTCAAACCCTTCACCCGCGACCTTCAAAAGAAGACCCTCAATTAGATATTGAATTCTTATCTTTATTTTTTGGCGAACCTTTTCCCATACCTTACACCCAACCACATGCTGTTATCGACGCTACTTTTTCGATGACGGGGCCGATGAAAACACGATATCAAACGCGAAGATTGTTAGAGCTTGAAGTTGCAGGCAGGAAACGTCGACACAGGAGAAGACATGACGAATCCTTGTTGCCATCGTCAGAGTCGTTCGGTGCTGTTTCGAGACAGAGCAAAATATTTATAATGCGAAAAGCGACAAGTAAGCTGAAGACAAAGTACAGAAAGAAAGGTGAATACTTTTATATATATATTTATTCAGAAATCTGAAATTAACGATTCGTATAAAGCATATGCCGGTTGTTGTCTACATCATGCAAATTTGGTTTTCGCGGCAACCCGGCTTTCGACATTTATACTTTCATTTACACGCCATTTATAAAAATATTTTATTTTATTGAAACAACACCATAAACTAAACAAACAAGGGACTGTGTGCAAATCTAGTAAGCTCTTTTTTTCAGTCGTTAAGGGAATCTTTTTTTCTGTGAATACCAGGAATACCATGTTACACAAGACACGAGTGCTATTTTAGACTACTATAGACAGACAGACTAGCAATGCGCCTTTTCCTTTGGTCATATGCGTGCCACGTTTGTTTTGAGGCTTAAGGTCGAAGTCTACTCTTAAATTAAAATACCCAGAATTTATTCATTTTGCAATAAACTGTATTCCAAGGCAATATAAGAATATTGACCTACAAAAAGTTGGGGGTCACCAACCTGTTTTTCGAGAAATTGATGGTTATATTTTCGTGGAAAGTCAATATTTTGACACTATATAACATTTTACGATAGGTTCCTATGGCAGCGATATGCAATATCTTAAAATCTAGCCTGGTGACATAGGCTAAAAAATCATATATTGTTAATGATGGAGTACTTTTTGTTGTTCTGAATTATGTAAAAAATCTGCGTTTTAAAAAGTCTCAAAAAATGCAATTTTTCGTTAACATTGTGTTCTATGGAATTGTTCTAAAAATAGCAATTTTCAATAAATATTAGAACACTTTTCTCAAAAAGTTTAACTGTAACACACAATATAACGTTATTTTATTGTACCATGAGACATTAGCTTCATGATTGCACATAATAAACTAATAAACATTGTCATGCGATTTATGACCAATTTTGTCAAAAATTATGACCTTAAGTTTTTAATCCAATAAACAACCAATCAAACTAACGCGACTATAATATAATAAAGCAGTGTCCTTTATTATTTCATCAAAAAACGCGAGATAGTGCAAGATGTACACAGGTAGTAGTATTACCGTAGTTGGGCCAGAGTTTTTCTTTTGTCTTAGTTAAATAATCTCCACAAATGCGACAAAAAGTATGCAAGCTATTTCTGCGTTTATTCTTCATATTTCTGTAATTATTATCCAAATAAAAATAGAAATAGCTAAAATTATGCTCCATTAACATATCAGCTTTCTACTAAATATTCGGTTATTGTATGAACATATCAAGTTTTCAAATGCATTGTCCACAAAAACTATGTAGCATCCACATAAAAGAACACTACTATTTGACCTTTATAGAAAAATTTTCACATATTCTGAAAAAATTTAAATAATGAGAAATATATACTACTATATATATACTATTTATTTCAGACAAATAAGTCCATATCCACACACACACACAAAATAATAATATTAGTAAATAAATACTAGAAAGAACAAGAAATAATATCAGGAAATGATAGTTCGCTTGCTATTACATAATTGCACATAGCATCTCAGTACAGCATTTCATTCCAACGCTGCAACAAGGCTGACTTCCATGTCAAATCACTGTTCCATAAACTAGTTAATATACTGTTGTTGGACTAGCATGCACGCTCTCTAAATTTATATACTATATTCCTGTAAGTTTCATAAAATGATTTGACACGGTTAGCAACAAACATTAATCTAGCACTGTGGTCATATGGATAGTCAAAAAGTCTACGGAATAGGTTGTTATAAGAAACCTTCAAAGAATTAAGGGTCGCTTTGTTAAAAAAGCACCACAACTGTGAACAATAAATATCATAACATGTTTTGAACAAGAGACATTTAACATTATAGCTGCACTTAACGAATTTCCTAAGAAGTAGGTTTGCTCTCACACAAAACAAGCGACGTTGGTGGTCAATGTCTGCATTATCTTTCATGTCACACGTGACCCTATGACCCAGATACGTAATCTGCAAGACAAATTCTATGTTCTGGCCCATCAGTTTAATCTGTGCCAGAATGTTCAGTTTAAGCTTGGATGGAAAGTACATACACTTTGTTTTCAACACGTTATAGAGCATAACTTTGCTCATTATATATTCATGAATGTCGTAGACTGAAGTAGGAGATATTAAAAATGCTGTAACTCATCCAAAACTTAGCAGATTTGAACAGAAATGTGTGTCAATAAACTACCAGCAAGGTCTGCCGAGGCACGCTTCCTACAGACACAGACCTCAATTCAAACCTACAACAATAGGCGTTGCTAGTCTGTTCATAGTAGACTGAGGTGCTATACAATTTTGGGGTGAGATTTAGGGTTTAGGGAAAGTGTTCATTTTGTACCCCACCTCTATAGTTAACTACAGGAGGCATTTACAATTAAATTGGGAGGCTTGGGGTGAGAGTTTGAGTTGGGGGTGGCGATGCATAAAGAAAAGGTCAGTTTATTTAAATGGAATTACATATGACATAGTTTGTTTTGATATATACACATTATATACATTTCACATGTCAGGACTACATTAACATTACTATACATTTCACATGTCAGGACTACATTAACATTCCTATACATTGCACATGTCAGGACTACATTAACATCCCTATACATTGCACATGTCAGGACTACATTAACATTCCTATACATTGCACATGTCAGGACTACATTAACATCCCTATACATTGCACATTTCAGGACTACATTAACACCCCTATACATTGCACATTTCAGGACTACATTAACATTCCTATACATTGCACATTTCAGGACTACATTAACACCCCTATACATTGCACATGTCAGGACTACATTAACATTCCTATACATTGCACATGTCAGGACTACATTAACATCCCTATACATTGCACATGTCAGGACTACATTAACATCCCTATACATTGCACATGTCAGGACTACATTAACATCCCTATACATTGCACATGTCAGGACTACATTAACATCCCTATACATTGCACATGTCAGGACTACATTAACATTCCTATACATTGCACATGTCAGGACTACATTAACATCCCTATACATTGCACATGTCAAGACTACATTAACATTCCTATACATTGCACATGTCAGGACTACATTAACATTCCTATACATTGCACATGTCAGGACTACATTAACATCCCTATACATTGCACATGTCAGGACTACATTAACATTCCTATACATTGCACATGTCAAGACTACATTAACATCCCTATACATTGCACATGTCAGGACTACATTAACATTCCTATACATTGCACATGTCAGGACTACATTAACATCCCTATACATTGCACATGTCAGGACTACATTAACATCCCTATACATTGCACATGTCAGGACTACATTAACATCCCTATACATTGCACATGTCAGGACTACATTAACATCCTTCTACATTGCACATGTCAGGACTACATTAACATTCCTATACATTGCACATGTCAGGACTACATTAACATCCCTATACATTGCACATGTCAGGACTACATTAACATTCCTATACATTGCACATGTCAGGACTACATTAGCATCCCTATACTTTGCACATGTCAGGACTACATTAACATTCCTATACATTGCACATGTCAGGACTATACATTAACATTCCTATACATTGCACATGTCAGGACTACATTAACATCCCTATACATTGCACATGTCAGGACTACATTAACATTCTTTTACATTGCACATGTCAGGACTACATTAACATCCCTATACATTGCACATGTCAGGACTACATTAACATCCCTATACATTGCACATGTCAGGACTACATTAACATCCTTCTACATTGCACATGTCAGGACTACATTAACATCCCTATACATTGCACATGTCAGGACTACATTAACACCCCTATACATTGCACATGTCAGGACTACATTTGCATCCCTATACTTTGCACATGTCAGGACTACATTAACATCCCTATACATTGCACATGTCAGGACTACATTAACACCCCTATACATTGCACATGTCAGGACTACATTAGCATCCCTATACTTTGTACATGTCAGGACTACATTAACATCCCTATACATTGCACATGTCAGGACTACATTAACATCCCTATGCATTGCACATGTCAGGACTACATTAACATTCCTATACATTGCACATGTCAGAACTACATTAACATCCCTATACATTGCACATGTCGGGACTACATTAACATCCCTATACATTGCACATGTCAGGACTACATTAACATTCCTATACATTGCACATGTCAGGACTACATTAACATCCCTATACATTGCACATGTCAGGACTACATTAACATCCCTATACATTGCACATGTCAGGACTACATTAGCATCCCTATACTTTGCACATGTCAGGACTACATTAACAATATTCCTATACTTTGCACATGTCAGGACTACATTAACATCCCTATACATTGCACATGTCAGGACTACATTAACATTCCTATACATTGCACATGTCAGGACTACATTAACATCCCTATACATTGCACATGTCATGACTACATTAACATTCCTATACATTGCACATGTCAGGACTACATTAACATCCCTATACATTGCACATGTCAGGACTACATTAACACCCCTATACATTGCACATGTCAGGACTACATTAGCATCCCTATACTTTGCACATGTCAGGACTACATTAACATCCCATACATTGCACATGTCAGGACTACATTAACAATATTCCTATACTTTGCACATGTCAGGACTACATTAACATCCCTATACATTGCACATGTCAGGACTACATTAACATTCCTATACATTGCACATGTCAGGACTACATTAACATCCCTATACATTGCACATGTCAGGACTACATTAGCATCCCTATACTTTGCACATGTCAGGACTACATTAACAATATTCCTATACTTTGCACATGTGAGTACTACATTAACAAATTTAGCCTTCTGCTTTCTCGCTGGCTGTTTTCACACACCTTGCAAAATTTGCATGTGCCAGTAATTTTGAAATCACCTCATGGTTTACACATTGTTTCAGCTTCTACAGACACCTCTCTCAACATTGAAGGTTGGTTTTTTCTAGACATGGTGTTTGAGAGACCTTATTTGTGTCACTCAAGTGTAACCCTTTCTTACAGTCTATCATCATAATAATTAATAAAAAAACATGGTGACTTAGAGAAAATGTTATTAAGAACTAATCCAATATTCTGCACAAATAATCATCGAAATATGATTCATTGTTCAGGTATACATGTCAGGTATTGAATCCTTAATTAAAGTTACAGAATATCATTATTTTCTAGAAGGTGTCGTATATATAGAATGTAACTGTTTCACTTATAAATAAGTAAAAGATATTCAGATTTTATCTATATGTTGTTAGGCATAAAATTCGCTGGAATGCATATTGAAGTTTGTAGAATATTTAAATTCTTCTGAGTCAACTTTCCAACAAAAAGTTTTCAACTAAGAATTGTTGATGAATTTTGCAGTTGGAATAAATAAATGTAACCGATTCATTTGGTTGTCTTCATAGGAGATTAAAAAATGAGATCTTTTCTCATGGTTCCCAAAATGTTTTCAGATTACAGTGAATACTATTATTTCCTGACCATTTGTAGTTTTCATTCTTGTTCTTAATGGAAATGAAAGAAGTCATTATTAAACAATTAAACAAAATAACAACTATGTTTATTTGTAGATAAAGACTTTAATCGTAACACAAGAAAGAAAGACATAAAAAGAAAACTTCAAATATGCAAGACTCAGAAGCATGGAAAAGATACTGTTGAAAAAAGTACCCAGACAGATGTGGATGTGATTACAACAGCCGAGTGTCAATCAATACTCGCCTGTAATGGTTGTTATGCCATGGGATATTTCCCAGCATTCACTGCAGACTGCTGTAACAAGATACTATACTGTAAGAACTGTACAAAGATTTGTCGGAAATATTGCCCTTCCTGTTACCAACCTCTTAAAATTGTTCCAATGCCATGGATTCGTGAATTTCCAGAACTACTAGCTCAGAATAAGAGGCGTATAACACGTGGTAATTACCCAACCAGTGTATCATCGTCAAAAATGACTCAGACACTGGGTGAAGCTATTCTCAGAAGTGATCTACAACGCCTTTTTACTTGTTGTATATGCTGGTGTGTTGTTCAGTTACCAGCTGAAGTATGTCTTGTGTGTAATAAACTACTGGGCTGCATTCAATGCCTGAACCATTTTCGTTCAGTCTCGCAGTCTGACAGATGTCCGTATTGTCAAATCGTTATGCAAACACAGAAATTCCCACTTGTTGCTGGGCTAACAGAGCTGTTGAAGTCTGATGCAGGTTCTGATGTGTTACCCACCTGATTGACACTCGCATGTTTGTTTTATTTTAGGGTAGTTGTTTATGTGCTATTGTTCTGATAAAATTAGCATGGTACACAACAAATCTTGAAATCCAAGTGTACACACCAACATAAAAATAAAAAAATGTTGATCGCTTGTCTATGTTGAGTTCACTTGACACATAATATAACATAGTAATTGTGTAAAATACATCCATAATTAACATTATTCTCTTATTTGAGCTGTTCTTAGTGTATCATAATAGCTACTAGTTTGCTTAGAAGGATTTTCTCACTCATAATGAATCAGATCATATTTGGATCATTTAAATTTCGTACATACGTTGCACATGCACATGAATATTTTGCTCACATTCATTTAGACATGTGTATAAATGTCACACTTGTTTCACAAACCAATTGAAAGTGGCAGAATGACGTCCTTTTAAAAGCTAAAAAATATAATTTAGTATTGCCACAATTTGCCAAGGCACTTTAGAACATGACACGCATGACAATACCAATGAGAATGAGAATGATTAGCAGTTGCTTGGCAACCTTGCATAGCACATGGATTAATAATGATGACTTTGCTCTCGTACATAAACTATATGTGCTAACATTATTTTTACCTTTCCCGTATCATCAAAGATAAACGGGGAAAGATATATATTAAGGGACAAATGTCTGTCTGTCGTTGTCGTTGCACAATAACTTTACTAATTCTATTCCAAACTTTATTAAACTTGGTCACCTAATTTAGCAGTATAAAACCTTTCCTTAGTGTGAATGACAGATGTCTGGTGCGAAAATATGCAAAATTTCCCCTCTTAAAAAGTAAAATGTCATTCACACTAATCCAGACCTTTTAGTAGAGAGAAACATGAAAATATAGTCTTCTCTTGATTTGTGCCCTGATTAACCCCTCTTCTCTTAGAGTTATTCAGCCCTCAATATGGGCCTTAAATTATACCCTCTTACATGCAGATATGCTGCCTCTAATATGTGTCTGAATTATACCCTCTCACACAGAGATGGTATATAACGTGTGTCTGAATGTTTGACATATTAAAAATGCATAGTTTTTGCAGCAATTCCTAAAAATTTTGAACATTGCAAAATATAATGATATAGGGGCTATTCAAGCACACATGCTGTAGATGGTAGATCAACACAAATACCACAGGTACTATGTCTACATGCATGTCATGGGTTCTAGGTCAACAACACATGTGTCGTAGGTGATAGGTCAGCACAAAGGGTCATAGGTTAGCACATAAAGGTTAGGGTTTGTGCATATTTTGCAATACCAATCCCCCTACCGAAAAGCTTCATTTGTAAGAAGTCATTTAAAAAAAATATATATGCGTTAGCTGACCGCACAACAGGATCATAGGTGATAGGCCAGCATAAAAAAGTCAAATGTGATAGGTCAGCACAAAAGGGTTATAGGTGATAGGAAAGATGATTTGCAAAAGCCGCCTCGCCATAAGACAAAAATCATGGCCAAGCAGAGATTTCATGAATGTTGGCAATCTGCGAATAAACAAATTGAAAACCACACCCTAAGTTTGATTATTGACATTCATTATTTTGTGATGCATGATTTGTATAGTTGAGTTTGAGGAGCTGTTAATACAACAATTGTGTGTCCTTTCTTCTGAACTCTGCGATAGTTGACATCTCTCGTATATGAACACAACTAATTCATCTGAAGATTGTTTTGTTACAGTTGACGCTATTCTTTTCATTGATCATGGTTTTCATCTAAGGTTTCTTGGAATGAACATTAGTTGGCATTTTTCTTTATTAAATGTGAGAAACATTATCTTTTAATTATCTACTCCTAAGGCAATAGTGTACCACATTGATACAACTATATTTCAGTGCAGAAGTTCTCATAAACACACAAACAAGTATAATAAATTATTTGAAATAAATGTGTTCAATACCTGCATCGTATGTACGTAACATCGTATTGTCTGCAGATGATAAAAACAAACTATATAAAAGACCAAAAATACGAGCAGAAAAAATAATCTGTAAAAAATGCACTTGAAATACATTTTGTAACGGGGTGTGATTTACATAATACTGAAAGAGAAATACTTATCCAGAATTCACAAATGTACTCCCTGTTTGTTACAAGAAACATGACACCATAAACATGTACTTATCATACATAATTGTATATCATCATTGTCTTAGGATAATTTGCCATTTTAAACTACAGTTATCTTAATTTTCTTTAACTTTCATTTTTTTTACTGTTTTAAAAAAAAATTATTACATAACTGTCACACGCAACGTAATATTACCGTAATTGGTATTATAATAGTACAGGTTGTGATGGTTCAAATACGAAAATGGCAACAGTAACAGAAAGACTTCCCTGGCGGCGATGATAAAATACGAACACGGAGCCAACAGATGAGGTTTCAACTGGTACTGGTATTATTATACTCTGCAAACATCAGTATAATAACGCGGTAAAACTCCACTACTCCAATGACGAGATACTTAAACTCCAATACAATTCAACGAGATCTCCGATCTGAACTCAATGCTGAACAACTCCCCTATATATACCCCCACTGTCTATAAATAGACCATTAAATCAGCATACATAATGAGTCTGGAACTTACTACAAATTTCTAGAATGTTCCATTACCTTCTATTGCCTCCTACAGTGTTCTATTACCTATTCAACCAGTTTCTAAAAAAATCTAGAATATTCCACCCAGACACAGTACGGTTCTAGAACATTCTCAGTGACACGGAAGTGCATGGTAAATAAGTCGTATGCGACAATAACTGTGATGGCTTAATTATCGTATTATTAAACCAATTCTGAGGTACCAGGGTTCGGGGAATTCGCCACCTTTTCACTGAACAGAACACATAATTGAATTGTGTCACATATCATCTCAGTGCCACGTTGTAGCTCTCTCACGACTGCCTACCTCGTGGTGTTCCACCAAGCTTTATTCACTTCTCAACTCTTAGCCAATTACAAGGGAGTATAAAGCCTAAAGTCGTAGCCTCCAATCATACAGCCAATCACACGAAGTACTGGACAAATCATATCTACTAATAAATTGCCCCCTATGTCGGAAAATAAGTTTACATTGAAACCGTTAGTTATACTTATAGGCGCCAAGAAGATAAAAACATTCCATAGTTGACAATTATGTCTGCCAGTTGTCCCATTTACTAATCCCCCTTAACATACGAATGAACCTAATCATGACAAGTTATGAGCAGGTGTGGATTATCCAGGGGGGCATCAGTGAAAGTCGCTATAACTGCCAACAGCGGCCTCACATCTAAGTACATGGAAATACAAATCATGACATAACAGCCTAAAAGGAATCTGTTAACTTTTATTATGGTGTAATAAATGAAATTATTATTATTATAACATTATGTAGCATCAACAAATAATAGCAAAACCAAATTCATAATGTTTGGTAAGATGATCACAGAGTGCTTATAATATCACAATAAAAACCAATTAGTTTAACAAACATTAAAGCGACGGCCAAGCGTCTGCCCATAAAACATTGCGTTGTTATTGTCACTTGGGACTCAATTCCCGCGCGTGCGCAGATAGGACCCTTCCGCTTTAACCTTTCTCTCTTAATTGTGTGCATGCACCCGAGACAAAATCCAGCAATCCATCTTTGTGCCACTTCTGTAATGTCGAGTATTCTTGATTGAAACCATGTCGTGTTTTGAAAGATCCAGCTGTAATATTTGTAAACTCTCCAAAATAGTGATAGGGAACAAATCTGCCATCGGGACCAGCTGGAAATGGATAGAATCCATATACACTGACTTTATCACAGAGACATACAGCGACACCAATGGTGAGCATTCCTGCTGTTGGAGCTTTTTTGAATTTCATTGCACTGGAATATAAGAAATCATGATAAAATATTAAGATTTGTTTTTCACTTTAGATACAGTTACACCATTTGTATTCCATCAAACTGTGAAAAAGGAGCCAGAAGTTCAAAAGACGACATGATTTTCTTGGGGTCTTACATACAAGATGTCGGTTACTACATAATAATGCTCGTATAAAATATATAAAATTCCAGTGTTGACGGCCCAGTTGAAGTTGGTTGACATTGTTATCTCAAATCAGATAAATATTTTTATGCACTTATTCACATAAGATTATTATAGATACTGATTCCCAGTCCAAACTTCATTGTTCAAACCCAGCTTTGCCTGATTGAGAACTCTCATTCACCTTTTATATTCCGAACTTTGACATTCTGAGCTGCGAAATGCCTTGCACTAAAGGGTGTGCAAATATCTAACCTGCATACGCAAGGAAACGATACAAAACAGTGGGTGCTACTAATACACATATGAAAGCAATAAAGTATAGAATTACAGAAATAAATCATTGATATGAGTGATAATATGGCTGTAATTGTAATCACTTACTGTATGTATTATGATCCTGATTCGAAGTAATCATCATAATTATATTTAGTGATCGATATCTGGACATGCTAATCACGTCGGAAAGGGTACATAGAAACAAGCGAATTGCGATATCACATTATGAATGAAAGTACAATTACTATATATAATATGGATAAATTAACTAAAAATAAGCCTTAGGGTCTTTCCCTGTTCAACAAAAAGTTACATTCAAATGTCGGAAGTTTATTGTTGAGATCTGGCGTGATTTCACACTGCATGCGTGCTCATAGATTACGTTTACTGTATGCCATCTACTCCGACTGTCTCAATTACGTACTTCGAGGCTAGTGGTGCTGTCTATCAGTGACTGCGCTGATTTCAAGCAACTATTACGTATTCTGTGTTCTCTTGTATATCTATTGTAAATTGTTTCTTGAATGTCATGCTAATATCAGGTTTAGTGGCAATAACCCAATCTTTCACCGTTATTTTGAGGCTATGTACCAGTCAATCTATTTAGTACAATGACTCACCTTAATAAATGTGTATAATTTTGTTCAACTTCCGTGTAAGCCACCTGAAAATTCAGATCAAATTTTGACTTGAGGTACTTGACGGAATATACCAGCTTTTTAGTTCTTGCTGTTCGAGGTGACCCAAGAGTCCAAAGTATTGTGTTATTTAGATACCGGAAGTTATCAATGAAATTTGGAGAGTCACTGTTCTTTTTTGCATACTTATGAATGTCTTTAACTCTGGTTAGATTAATGTTGGTTACATTTGTCTTGTTGCCAACGTCACGGCTGAATCCTTCAATTTCTGGAATGTTACAGCGGATGACAAAGTCGTTGGAGTTGATCTCGTCACCACAACTGCTGTTTAGAAGAATTCCACTGTTACCAACAACGGCACACGTCTTCTGGCGTGGTATCCTATGCACGGTCATGTTTTCTCCTTTAATTGTAAATGGATTGCCTCTTGCAAATTTACTGAATATTTGTGTGCTATAGAACAAAAGCATAAAGAAACGAAAATGAAAAAAAAAATGAAAGAAAAACAACGATGCTTATATTCGTTTTTTTTTTGATAAATGAATAGCCAAACTGATCTACCTATGATATGTACCTGTTTTTTGTTTTCTGTTTTGTCTTGCCTCTGAGAGAGTTGTTTGCCTGTTTTTCCATGATATCACCCGCATGCACTCTTTTTGCTGTATATTTATATGGCTTTTCATTTCCTGTACTATTTGTTAGAGAATCGTCGCTCTGCTGTGCTGTTATATTACTCATATGCAACGTTATATTCATTGTCCGTTTCACATGCATGACATTGGTTGTAGTGTTCGTAAAAGAGTTGTTTGTTTCTTGTTCAATGATGTTAACCGTAACCGATGTTGTTTTCATTCTGGAAAGCAAAATCAACGGGCAATATTTATCCATGCGTTGAAAATAGATTTGCTTTGATTATATAACTAGCAATTATCTCAGCTTCTTTTTAGTACACATCCTAGAACTTTAAAAAAATAGCTTCTAGACGCTTTTACCTTTTGTTGTGAAATTTTCACAAATGATTGACAATGTGTTTATCTTCAAAACGCCGTCGGGGCATTGTTTTTGGTTGTTACAACAGTGTTACAACAATCGTACAGACAACTAACCCGGGTGTTAATTTATGCAAAAACTCGAAGTAGTGAAATTTGAGCTGCTGCCCTGCAAAATTGACAACTGGTAGACAGTTTTCAAGACAGCACTTTCTTCATAGTAAATAGATGTACCCATAAACCAATTTTGACAGGAAACAGAAGCATGGTTTAGAAGCTAATTTTTTTTAAATCACTTTTGACCAAAAAAAGCACATTTTTGTGCATATTTCAATCTACAGTGTCCATGGCAAAAAAAAAATACCAACCATATTTTTAATTCTTACAATAAGCTTTCCGAAAATATAGTTTTGTGGACAAGGGAGGTCATCTTGGTTTCGTAATTAACTAATTAAAATACCTGTCAGGTAAACTGCATCTCTACCTTAAACTGTTTACATTCTCTGCAATGTACTAGTTTTTAAATTAGCATATGCAAACAAGATTTCAAAACAACAAAATTATGTGTTTTCACCTTAAGTTTAATAACTTGTCTCTGCGCCATGATTGTATGGCCCCATTGTAAAAATATGAGTACACCATCAAATATACGACAGATCCAACACCAATCAAAGACAAAAACTTTGTTATTATGGAGTTCTTCATAATAAGAGTAGCAAATCCGTACACGTTGAGTCAGTCGTCTTTTAAGATAGAAACCATTGTTTTCTGTAATCATAACAAACACCTATGACAATGTCAATATAGTTTTTCACTGATAATTTAACATTTGACACTCTGATTATATAATAAAACAACAAGACATGAATGTCACAATCCCCGTCATTTAATTATAAAATAATACATGGAACATCTGCAAACATTTGAATTATTATATACTCTGTGGGTACAACTCATCATCAAGTGATTTCCCTTAATCTAGTATTGTACTGATATATGATGTACTGATGTATCAATGTCTAAAGTAACCGTTTTATCAATTTTTGAAAAATCAAGAAAAAAGTGAAAATTTCCCTTCTCGCTACCTTAATAACTCCCATTGACCCATGTCCAAAATCTCAGAGTACACAAGTGTAACCAAACTATGTCTCATCGCGGTTACTAAAAAATAGTAACCGTGGTCTCATATACATACTCATGCATATTGTGGTCCATTTCTGTCATTGATAACCCTAGCATTACTATCTAACCTAATTATTTATTCTGAGCATGCTCAGTTGTTCTGTCAGTGTTGTAGGGAGCGGTTATTTTGGATGACAATTGCGAAAAAGACCCACTTAGGATTTTCGGATCTGGAAAAAAAATTGGGTGCATATTCAAAAGAGACTTATTCATCAACTTGCCAAGTTTCATTGATATCTGCTGCAGAATTTCTGAGAAAATGTTGGAGATATAAAGGGAGGTAGACGGACGGAAAGTAGAAATTAGAAACTATAGAGCGCCTTTCAGCCTGCGCCTGAACAAACGGGGACTAAAATTGAAGCTACAAAATCGCAGTATTTTAATAAATCCAACTGAGGAATGGTGCAAATATCGATTAAAATACTAAAAAAATGCCCAACTTGCCGCTGATTGGACGCGTCGACATTTGGACTCGTTATTTGGCATGTTATGGGGCGACGCCCTCAGTGGTGGAGTTCACATATCATGCCGTCATGACAACGCATGCAACGATTAACACTGTCTTCTAGCGTGATAGTAAAGAATAGGACAGGGAGCATATGGTGACGATTGTAGTTGTAATGAATATCTGGTTGTACTATACTGCTGATGTCCTTATGACTGGATTGGTGCGTATACGTGTCGAGCGATCCTAGTGTACCACTCACTGCGATGCGAGTTACCCATTCCGTGTTACAACCACTTCAGGGGGGGGGGGGCAAGGGTTATTTTCGTTCAACGTAATTGCAATATTTTTTGTTCGTACTACGTAAATTGAAAAAATAAATTCCGTAATTCTGTAATCACAGGCTAGACGTACAACGTAATCGATCAACTATTTTTTTCGTACACTGTAATAATGTGTCATTTTTCTCAGTACGTACAAGAATTTACATCCAAATAAAAAAAATCGTAAAGAATAATCCAGGGAAATTACATTATAGAAACTGTAAAACGACTAGATGACACAATTCACTACAAAATTGACTGTCAAGACGTAAAAGGCACTCTAACCGAATGAAGAGCATTACGAGGGTAATATGCGCGTGCATCTCTACACACGGCGCAGCAATGGCGGAGAATTTGAGCCGGAGAGCTCTTCGGACCATTCAATGTTCCTTTTTTTTAACACTAAACTGTAAAAACGTCTTTTTTTCCCTTGTAAATTGTAAAAAGCCCTTTTTATTTCCCGTAAAACCGTACCAGCTACCACCTTGCCTCCCCTCTATTCAACCTGACGAGCCATCCACCTATAACAACTCTGATAGACGAAACCCACTTTGTTCACACAAGTCAGCGCCCACTTTATTAGCCTATCAGGGACAAGAGGGCTCTGTCTTTACTTGTCAATGGCGTCGAACAGAGCATGTTTCGAAGTGATTAGTGATCTAACGGCGGTATTTATTAAATCGGACGAGTGAAATATCCCTGTTCACAGTGGGATGATTGTTAATTAGTGAGTTGGTGTTTGTAGTCAGACGTAACTGACACGGAGTGTCGGTTTTATGAAATTAGTGTCGTCCTTTTTTTTTACCTTCGGTACTCGCTGTAAAAGCTTGCAGATGTAAGTAAGAGTAAGAGTGAGAATATCTATATACTTTAAGAGTTTGAAAACTGTGCACGCCCGGCAATAGGCGCCGCCATTGTGTTTATTCCACAAATTATGCGAAACGAGACAGATACTGAATTGTTCGAGTTACGCACATCGAGTTAGAAAAATGACCACGCCCATATTTCAGAAACCACGCCCAAAATGTAACTCGATGTTCAATTAACAGTTAACAGAACTTCGAGTTACGGGCAATATATATTTTGTCTTTGTTTGAACGTCCATATTTAGTAACTCTAAATTTAATAAACAGATAACCCAATACAGAGTTACGGCCTAGATATTTTTGTTGTTTTGTTTAACATTCAAATTTAATGAATCGAATTTTAAATAAGTGTTAACCGAGTTACGGGAAACATGATACGTTAAACTAAACAAAAACGTTACGTTGCCCGTAACGTGGGCGTTAAACAACATAAGCAATTCATGCTGCCCTTAACTCGATGTTTGGTTAACTGTTAATTGAATATCGAAATTTAAATTGTAGGCGTGGTTATGTTTATAACTCGATGAATTCAGCATTTGTTTAAAAAAAATTATGAGGTAACAAGTATTTAATACAAAAATCAAATAAAATGATCCATCGCCAATGGCAACGGATTTCAATGTTGAACACAGAAAAATTCTCAGTACCTCGATTCGACAGTAACCACGAGACTTTCAAAATTCCGGGGTCGACACGTTTTGTGTTCTACAGTACAAACCACGCATATGTTTTCAACTGAATGGTAAAATAAAATGCAATGAACCGTCATATTAGCCATCATAGAAGTAGAGTCATGTCTACTATTCAGTGTGTTGTGTATTTTCACCAAATACAATTACAGAAATGCAGTATTCAACGTCTTTTTGACGTTAAAAGTGTCATCTCTATTCAAACTTATGTTTATTCAAACTTACACGTCACTGGAAAACAACAATCCATCAAAATGTATAGAATATTGGTTAGCCAATATATTAAACATCAAAAGATAACACTAATGTTAGAAATACAACTCTCACTACCCTTGTTTGGTCGAGAATCTGAAATAGGAACTATTTGCTTATAAAAACTTATTTTTTTGGAAAGATATATTATTTTTATTCGGCATTCTTTTTTTCCTGTGTTGGTTCAGTTATGGGACCAAGTTAAGATCATTTCCATTTATTTTTCCGTCCACTTAAAATACGTTGATTCAAGATGCGACTTTCATTATGCCTTAATACTATGGTGGGATTATTTTTATTCCACCTTTTTCAGTAACTAAACCGAGTGGAACTCTAATTATAATAAGATTGACATTTGAACTTAATCAAATATTTCAACATATTTTGGACAACTTCTTACTAATTAATACGTGATAAAACACACTCGGAAGAACGTTGATCAGTTCTTCGCTTGAGTTATGCAAATGTCGACTATGTCAACCTTTCCTCGTGGTACAATGCGCGAAACACAGAGAAAACGTTCCAAAGACACGCGCGTTTTGTATTAGAGGTACTGAGTATTCCAGAGGGGAGTTGCATGACAGGATTGGTCGAAATAATCGTCTCACGTTCACAAATTAATGTACATGAACAATGAAAAACTCGTATTTTCAGTAAAATTGTGCCAAAATGATTTCCGGTAGCATAAATGTTAGTTCTAAATTGACTGATTATATCGTTACAAGCTGAAAGAATAATCGAAAAACTTATGTAAAGGTGTTTTTTGAGAGATGATTTTGACTCCAGCAAACTGTTGAAAGTAACCACATGCTTTTTCTTTACACTGATCAAGTTACGAAATTCATGGAGAATGCAGAGGCACGTTTATGTTTCACTATAATTTTTATTATTGTTTCTCTCAGTGACAAGTTAACTAATTAAAATGCATTTCCAGGAACCACAGTGTGTGTGCATGCGCAGTTTGAAATTGAACAATTTTGAACGCAATAAAATCACGCGTAGAACTCGTGCTCCAGCAAGATATTGTGGCATCAAACTGGCTGTCGTTTGAATTGCATTTTTCTATGAAATGTTTGTAAGTTTTGTTGAGGATTATTCAGTAAAAAAATCGCTGAAATTATTTCATATGTTCGTAAAAGGGATGCTGTTGCTTTGACGATGGGCTACAGAAGACGACAGGGGAAAATAATATGTGCGCATGCGCGGGTATTGTGGGCGTGTAATCAGCTGGAATACAATTTTTCTGCGTTTCTTTCCGGCGCATCTATGATTTTGAGCTCATTTATATTACTTGGACTTGTTCGTACGAGTTTTTGATAACGCAATGTCACACGCAACGTAATATTACCGTAATTGGTATAGTACAGGTGTGATGGTTCAAATACCAAAATGGCAACAGTAACAAAAAGACTTCCCTGGCGGCGATGATACTTAAACTTCAATACAATTCAACGAGATCTCCGATCTGATCTCAGTGCTGAACAACTCCCCTATATATACCCACACTGTCTATAAATAGACCATTACATCAGCATACATAATGAGTCTGGAACTTACTACAAATTTCTAGAATGTTCCATTACCTTCTATTGCCTTCTACAGTGTCATATTACCTATTCAACCTACTTCTAAAAATTCCACCCAGACACAGTACGGTTCTAGAACATTCTCAGTCACACGGAAGTGGTAAACAAGTCGTATGCGACACGCAACTTATACCATGTTATAGATAAGATATTTTTTGTTTGTTTTTAAATGGTGAATTTTTTAATATGGCGTAAATTGGGAGTTTTTCACGACATCGGGCATCGTTCCATGTGACCGGATATGTTTATTGTCTTGTCATATTCACACTTGTGGGCATGGAGTATCGGAGAAATACGATGAAGACAATGTCAGGACGTTACTGGGATAAGTAAATAGAAGGAGAAGATCAGTTGTCGATCATCATAATATAATGACGAAACGGCGAATGCATTGTTATACGAGACTGCGATAGCGATACCATCACATTCACGTGTATCTTCGAATGTAGTAGTACCCTGTACACATTAGGATTTGTGTGAATTGATCCATTCCTTGTTATCTCTGAACTTTTATATAAATAATTACTTTTTCTATGTAATTCGTTGACAAAAATTCATGCTGAATTGACTATCGTTCGAATTCTGAAATAATTGAAACTATAAAATCTGTATTGGTTCGATAAATAATTTTATTTATAATTGACATCTATCGTATGTGACCAACAAACATTATTGTATGACAATTACTAAACGTTTAAAAAAGCAGTAGTAAAGCACCACTTCGTACCATTGCATAATACATGTGGACTATGTGGACATGTTGTCAGATACAGTGTATGCACAATGTTTGTGATTATAAAATGACAATATAATAGGGATGTGAATGCAATCTACGAGCTTAACCGAGCTTATGCGATGAAGTAGTTTTTTTTCTCAAACTAGTGAAGTATATGTGCGTTTCCCTCGAAAATAGGCCTTTTTGATTTATATATATATATATATATATATATATATATATATATATATATATATAGATATATATATAGATATATATAGATATATATATATATATATAGATATATATAGATATATATAGATATATATAGATATATATAGATATATATAGATATATATAGATATATATATATATATATATAGATATATATAGATATATGTCAGAAGTCGATCCGCCATCGCGTGTTGTATATCTGCCCCACTATGAAACTCGCCCAACTGCCCCGCCACGAAAATAGGCCTTTTTGCCCGGTGGCCGAAGGGAAGACGTGTAGTGGCGTGAAGCTAGGCGATGTGGTGCCGTACGCGAGCGCCGGTTCGAGTCACGCACGCGGTATGTGTTTACTATAATTAGACAAAGTCTTTACCTTGCCGTTTATTCGGTGTTATTTGCTTACTTTACTTCCTATGTCGACAGCAACTATGAGTTTAAAATTATTTCTCAGTACTTATTCACTGTTACAATGCTGTACCATTACTTTCACCATCCTACTACAGCCAGATTTGAAGGCCTTTGCCGCATTCTGGCCACGCTGTGTGGCGCGGATCGCGTGGACGGGTTTCATGTTCTCTTCACGTAATAGGCTCGGTTATTAAGCATCCTTTTTGGGGGATGCCCGGTGGCCGAGGGGAAGACGTGTAGTGGCGTGAAGCTAGGCGGTTCGAGTCACGCACGCGGTATGTGTTTACTATAATTAGACATAGTCTTTACCTTGCCGTTTATTCGGTGTTATTTGCTTACTTCCTTTAACTTAGTTTGTTGAAATATGCATTGCCATTAATAATTTTGAATACAAACAAGTTTTAGAATTGAAACAGCTGCAAGAAAGCAGTCTACCAAAAGTCCTATCAAAGATATCTCTTTCGAGGGAATTATTATTCATAGTCTGTGATGGGGTATAACTCGCATCACATATTGGGAGCAGAAAATCTGTTTGGGAGGAGGGTATAATTCATATTGGGAGCAGAATAACTACGCATATTATAAAATTGGCATATTTCTGTGTGATGGGGTATAATTCAGGTACAAATTGGGGCAGAATATCTGTATGCAACAGAGTATAATTTGTGGCCCATACTGAGGGCTGAATAAATCTTTTGCCGATCAGTTCGTAACAAAAGACAAATTCAGTATTTTTTCTGTACGTCTGTTTTTAGTGAAAAACTCAAAAAAAGGCCTATTTTCGGGGAAAACGCACATACACTTCATCGTTTGGGAAAAAAATTACATTTTCACACAATTCACACACAGAGCTAACTAAAATATATAACACGCAGGTAGTCAAATGTCATCTTCACTGTGAAATACAGGTTTGAATATAAACGCTCACGAACCTGGGTATTATCCTTCAATAAATTCAACACTGTGAATAATCATGTGTTTCTTTGACACGAATACATATGACAAAAACATTGATAGGAATACCATGGAACTACAAGGGTGGTTTGTAATTTACACTAATTAAAAATCTATGTGGTAATTTTATTGGAAAATAAATCACAAACATTTTTAATAATTTTTTTCACTTTCAACAGAAAATTTTGTTTGTTTTTACATTCAGATAGTAAAATCTCTAGAAGGTGCTGAAATTTGCATAGAATAATTTGATATATTTATAGATACTATTACATCTAATTTGGAATGAGCATAAAATGTCTTGGTATTGACCTGCTGACTAATTTTCTCTGCAGGAGTTCTTCTTTCTTATTTTTCTGAGCTCATTGGTGACTTTCACCTTTCTCGTACTATTTTAACCTTCCTTTCTTGAGATGGATACTACCAGTAACAAACTTGCCTTGCGCATATTTCTAGTATGTATTCCTACACTTTCCATTGACAGAGAGGGCACCATAATATGCAGTAAATTGTCTTAGAACGATGTTCGTCTTTAAATCAATAGAAAGTCCCTAAGCTATTTTTTTCATAATCGTTGCTGGCGGGCGATATTTAAAGCGCGGTGGTCATCGCACAGCGTGTGTTCGAATTTCGTGTAAATAAACAATGTATTTTACACGCGTTGTATACGTCGCTATGAGTCCATATCGAACAGGACGTGGCACGACGACAGCTGCCCTTTAAATCCACTTTTGGCTAGTTACTTGCTGGTAGTATTAAAAAAATAAAAACGATGCGATATTCAAGGGGCGGCCAACGATGCCTAACAAAGAAACCCAAGTTAACCCCACCCCGGACCCCACCTTCCTCGCGATCGAGTCACCGTCCATGCGGCATAACAAATCCATCCACCCGTATTGCCGATTAGAACCACTGTTAGTACGACTAAAAAACATTTCCATATCAAAGAGTGAACACGTCGTGTTGTATTACTGCATAAACGCAGGCAGACACTATGTTTCCTATTGGAAATGAAACAGCTAGCGGCAAGTATGTGTTTATAATAAAAAATACAAAACGAAACAGGTATACTAAATACTGTAAAATGACTAATTTTCACTGGCTTTAAATTTCACTGATTTACCATTTCAGGCATATTCAGTGGGTTTTAAATTCACGGTTTTGTCATTTAGATAATGTGTTCTATGCTAAATTGTACATACTCACTGTGTTTTAATTTAGCGCATTTTTCCAGTCAGTGAAATAAGCTAAATTAAAACCCAGTGAATAATTACCCCCTTTACAGTAGTTTATTACTGACGCTCATCAAATAAACTAGAGCTTAAACAAATTAAGTGGACAACCGGGCGACAACGTTACAAAACTTTGTGGCCTGGCAGAACACTTGATGGGCTCGGACGACCGGTAATTTCAAATACTGTTCATACGCCCGATTAAATCAAACAAGTCCCGCCAGGTCTTGATCTGTCTATAAATTGAATAATCACGTTCGGCATAAGGGGACCAGTTGCGTTTTTTTTTTTTTTGAATAAAATTTGGGCAGTACTGTTAGTCACGAAAATTGATGAATAAATCAATACACATAAAACGCGCTTCCCGTGACGACACAGCGGTCTGTGCTGGGACAGCGCTTCCTGTGACGACACAACGGGACGCAAGTAACTAGTAATCGCCATATTGGCCGGTATTCTGGCCGGAAGACACGTGACTGAGTGACGTAATTTGAAAACATTCCAAGTTCCGTTTTGCGTAAACGTGTCTGTAATACTACAATAAAGCCATGCTCATACATTCTGTCTGCTTAGACTTACATATTTGAGATATTTCTAACATTCCTCGCTGTTTCTGTGCAAAATAAGTAATAACAAAAGAAACATTTTTTTATTCGCCCAAATTTCGAAAGTAAAAGGAAACCCCTGAACGGCCACGAGCGTAAGCGCTGACGTCAGGTAACCATAGAATAGAACAAGCAGCGAGAAAGTGATGGACCAATCAGAATGCTAGATTCATTACTAGTTACCGGCCTCTTGCGGCTTGAAATAAGATGATTAAATCGCAAAGACTTATGGAAAGGGTTTTCCTTTTACTCTCACAAGTTGCACGAATATAAAACACGCCACGGAGAGTGTATGCGCCGAAGTCACCGGACGCGACGAGGAGCTCCCATTTGAACCTGGGATTTGAACCAACTTGAACATTCCGACCGGCAGCGGCGATCGTGACACTGTTTCAGCATCGGTCACTGAAACAGCTTGCTGTAACAATAAACTTGCATCGCACAAAGCTTGACATGCTTCCCCAATTTTGGCCACTTTTGCCGAGGGGCGCAGACGACGTTTTTCCTGTCACGTGTGTGTATAATACCCCCTAACGTATCTATTATAATTAGCTTCGACTAGTTTTATAAATTCGCTATAAATAATAGTCAGCAGTAAAAATAAAACTTATGTTTATGCTGTATAGTACACTGGGATATAAATACAAGATATATTTATGTCACAAACGCGTAGTTTCAAACCCATGACAACTACTCGTATGTACTCGCGCCTACGCTGATCTAGGGAGTTTGTTCACCATGCATAAATTATCATAATTAGAGAGATAAACATGTCAAATAATGCTAACATAATGCTAAAATGATGACAAATAATATATAAATGTGAACAAAATGATAAAATAATGTAAAAATGCTTACATAACCAAAACATAATGATACAATAAGGATAAAATAACATGAAAATGCTGACATAATGATGAAATAAAGATAAAATAAAAAAAACAAAATGATAACAATGTGAACATAATGATGAAATAATGTGAAAATGCAAACAATATTAAAAAATAATGTGAATATAATGATAAAATAATATAAAAATGTGAACATAATGATGAAATAATGTAAAAATGCAAACAAAATTAAAAAAATTGTGAACATATTGATAAAATAATATAAAAATGTGAACATAATGATGAAATAATGTAAAAATGCAAACAAAATTAACAAATAATGTGAACATAATGATAAAAATATAGCTGCATAGCAGCGATGACGGGTTTCGAGCCTGCGTGGCTCATGGCAAATTGCACTTGCTTATAATGTGATTATTTGACGAACGTTTCATGGCTAGAATGCAATGTTCTTAAGAAGTCCTCTGGTATTTTGCTATTATAAACCACACTGGAATCAGCGTTTATAGTCATCTGTCCAATGTCATTCATAATTAAGGAGTTGTTTGATGTTATTAATCGTGATACTATATGCTAAATCGCTTTTCAAACAAGCAAGCAGTTTTTAAGAAAATAATATTTTGAGGTTTTTTGCATTTTTGTGTTAAATTCAAGATGGCCGCCAAAACCACTTGAATCGTGGGAAATAGTTTCATGAACACATAATCATCTTATTGAACGGATGTTGTATGCCAGGATTGGTTTAAATCTGGCAAATTGTTCATGAGTTATAGCGTAATTTCACTTTTTACTAAATCCAAGATAGCTGACAAAGGAAGCCATTGTTCAAAAATCTGCTTCAGTAACTATGTAGACCTATCAACAGAGATACTATACGCTAAATTGCTTGTCAAACAAGCAAGCAGTTTTTAAGAAGAGAATTGTTTGAAATTTTTTGCATTTTTTGATAAATTCAAGATAGCCGCCAAAACTACTTGAATCATGAAAAATATTTTTATAAACACATAATCATCTTATTGAACGGATGTTGTATGCTAACTTTGGTTTCAATCTCGCAAATTATTCATGAGTTATGTCGTACTTTCACTTTTTACTAAATCCAAGATGGCTACCAAAGGAAGCCATTTTTCAAAAATCTGCTTCAGTAACTTTGTAGAGCTATGGATATATGTGCAGCAAAGCAAATTTCTAATCACATGAATGAGCCATTTTTAAGAAGAGAAGTTTTTGGTCATTTTCAGTAAATCCAATATGGCGGCCAAGGTCACATGACCACTAATATATCAAATAATACAAAATGTGAACATAATGAAACAAGAATGTGAACATAATGGTAAAATGCTAAAAGAAATGTTTTTGGCACTTATCTCACCCCATACGAACATTGCCGTGGTGACATGTTTTGACCACATGCGCTCGTAACGTTTCTTGCATAATAGGAGTAGGGCATTGCACTCTGATTGCCAGTGTGTGCGTGGTTTTATGGTGTGCTTTCGTCCACTATGAGCAGGTGCGTCGTCCATTATTGTCTAAATTAAGGACAGTTCCAAAATCAACGCGCTGTGAAAGCGTTCATGCTATTGCCATCCACATTTACATTATCCCGATTACAAGAAGTGATTTATAGTATTTTATATAAATCGGATTAGACCCTGCATTTTAAGAAGGAAGTAATGATGCTGTCAGGCGTAAAGTCTTTAAATTGATGTATTCGGTCTAGTTAACATGAAGAATGCCGAATGTAGACGTACTACAGAATACATAATGCTGTTAGGTTCGTCTGGAAAACACGTGCAGCGCACCATGCAGTTTTGCTGAAACGAACGAGCAAACACATTACTGTTAACATGCTTGATGTTTCATACGCTCGTTGTACATATGCCATCATGGTGTCTTCAAGACTCACCTTAAGACTTTAAAACTGGTTATTGGTTTCCCCCAGCCTGTATCCAATGCCAGTGTCAATGATGTTGCAAGGACAGTAGCCTCGTACTATTCCCTACGCACATGAAGGGCCACGTCACCTGCATATGTGTGAGAAGGTGTTCGATTGGTAACGTTGGATGTTATCCACGATGCTTCAAGAGGCGTTGCCTACTAGACGTTCCCTGCGTATCTGTGTGCAATGTTGTGAGACGAATGACGTCGTATATTACCCACAATGCTCCAGAAGGTCATTTGTGAACTGGATCTCACAATGTGTATGCTTAGCTTAGTCTTATAATACCCATTGAATAAAGAATATTCACACTGAAACGTTTTTTTGTTTTTTTTTCAGAAAACATTCATTATTTTTATTGGCAATGTATTTGCCCTAACCACGGTTAGTAGAAGAACGGTTAGAAAACGCTCGGTCCATTTGTTAGGATGTGTTTCTCGGTAAACATTGACAAACAAAAGGAATTAGCATACTGCCGACGTTACGGCGATCGTAATTTAGATAAAATTACATACTAGTATTCGTTTGTTCGATTCCAGTGATTGCGGTCTACTATAATGTTTTTTTCCAAACAAATGTTCCCGATTTATACAGCATTCTCATAATTTGGTATGCATATGAACACTGAAATAATAAAAAAATAATCAGAATAAAACTGCATTATGAAACCATACAAACAACTTTCTGTGTCATTTACACTGCCTCTGGCAGAGGTCAGAAAAAAACAAGATGGCCGACATCGCTATTGCTAAAAATTTCTGCAAACTTCGAGAAAATGAAACTAACATTGTTTAAACTACCACTGTTCTCTCAGAAGATTCTCAGAATCAAATTCACTGTACATAACAAGTTGTGAAACTTTCCGAGATGCATTTTTAGGGTACAAAATTTCGTTACTGTGTTGGACATCAACAGACGCAAACGCACGATCGCCCCACTGAAATATTTAACTTACAGCAATTATAACAATGTAAACTATAAATACTAATTTAACATTGCGTTGTAATAAAATATAAAATAATTCCTTCCGATTTTCAGCAATTTTCCCGAACTATTATGACAAATGTAGACAAAATGGCCGACGTCACTAACCCCAACAAAAATTATTTTCTAAAGTTACGATTGAAATTAGTTATGATAATCGCAGTCTGACATACAGAGAATTGACTTCTAACCACCTTTTTGTGAAATTGCGTTACGATCATATTGACTGAAGCTTACCGGAATATTTTACTATGTCTAAAAATAAATACAATAACTGTTTACGGTTTAATGCGTCAATTTTTATTCGAAGAAGGGCTATATGTAGCACATGGACATGGTGTATGCTTTATTAGCCTTTTAATTTATTCACCGTTATTCATTGTATATATATCATGTCTGTCAATTTCTCGCAATTCAATTCTACTCCACTACGTCTATTCATTCTGCTGGCGAACATTAATAATTAGGAATAATTATTTCTATCGAAATAGATAACTATAGAGTGTCAAATTCCATCCACATGACAGAAATTGAAGGCCTGTGGACAAGAGTCCCTCGATACATTTCTGATACAGCAGTTTTGTTCTCGGGTGGAAACAATTTGGCAACAATAGGACGTCTTGTTTGTTTATTAATATTAATATGTATGTTTTCTTTGTCAATATTGTCACGTATTTTATGGGTTAGGCCACATAAGTCATGAATGAACCAACCAATAGTAAACATAGATTACAGTAAATTTAAATGATTTTAATAAATTTTGTGATAAAACTGTAATTGTTGGTTTTCCCTAATTTAGTTAATGATTGCCATGATAGTTTCACCAATATATCCCGTTTTGTCCCTCGAATAAAATAGATAAATTTTTTTTTTACAAAAACAGGGTCAAATATTTCCCACAGGTAACTATGATCTATTTAATCAAATAGTCGGGCATCAATGTTTTTAAAAAAATCATTCTTATTAATAAGTGACCTATGACAAATTTTGAAAGAACCATTGAGAACCACGTATTTTTGTTTGTTTCATTTTGTCTTTGTCTTCTGTACCATCCGCTTTTGATACTTTTTAATATAAATGAAACAGACCACAGAATATTCTTTAAACACGATTTCATTTATAATAACCACGTTATAGAATTATGTGTTTCACACACAAATTTTTGTTTGTTGGAAATGCCCTCTATGTTTTTCTTTGTTTCTCGTAAAGTCGGGATATTTTCACTGTATCCTATGTTTTGTCTGTTTCACAGTTTTGCGACTAAAACATTTGTTTACAGTCTTAACAGTCTTTTGTACCTTTTGTGCCAATCAATATGTGTGTTTTAAATAATATTGAATTATTCAGTCCACCTAAAGTAGTACACTGATAATTACCTATAATATATGAACGAAAACAACCAGTCATAAACTTTTACATATGACTGTATTTTCACACTTTTGTGCATGAACCAGATACAAAATTAATAAGTCCCTCCTGGTGCCACTTCTGCAATATCAAGTATTCTTGATTGTAACCATGTCGTGTTTTGAAAGACCCAGCTGTAATATTTGTAAACTCTCCAAAATAGTGATAGGGAACAAATCTGCCATCGGGACCAGCTGGAAATGGATAGAATCCATATACACTGACTTTATCACAGAGACATACAGCGACACCAATGGTAAGCATTCCTGCTGTTGGAGATTTTTTGAATTTCATTGCACTGGAATATAAAGAAATCATTATAAAATGTTACGATTTGTTTTCACTTTAAATACTGTTACACCATTTGTATTCTATTAACCTGTGGAATAGAACTTTGGAGTTCAAAAGGGCAACCCGATGTATTCGGAATCTATTATACAAGATGGCGGCTTCTTAATAGTAATACCAGTCCTTGCTCGCATACATACATATAATACCATATTAATTATCATATGCACATTTTCTTACACAAGGTGAATAATTTGGATAATAATCGTTGTATTACAAAAAAATGAATGTTCTGCCAGTTGATCTTAGTTGCTATTGTTGTAATCTCGAATCAGGTAGATATTTCTATATGCGCTGCACTTCTTAATGTATTTTTCATACCTCTTTATCTATATAGCTATCATAATCGAGCCCTTCATAGAGAATGGTTTATATGTACTGATTCCCTAAATCAAAGTTTTGGTTCTACATTTCTAAAATAGTCAATCTTTAAAGTAAGAAATACCTGTTACTCCATTTACTTGTATATAACAAACAAATGTATTAACTACTATTCTACATGAACCAACATTATGGAGTGGTACCAATAGTGACCGTGTCAATGTGACAGACATGCCTTGGTTTAAATAATTGTACGTTTTGTACACAAAACCGCGGCCAATCGGCCATTTTTGTTCGAATTTCGAAAAAGTATGATGTGCATCGAATATGAGTTTAAATAATTTAAAAAAAAATATAATAATAATTGACCTATTTTTCTTTTTTCTTTTATTAATATGCTCTGACGTTCCGACTTTCAGAAAGTTCGATTTTCCGAATATTGTCGGGGGGGGGGGGATGTCTACGTCTACATACAATAGATATATCTATATTTGTTATTATCCAGCACCTCTGGCGGCAACGGTTGAATCCAAATGCCTATGTCATTGCTGAACATTTTTAAAGATAGGTTTATATTGCGATTTTGTGAAAATATCGCAATTCACGTGACTTCTTCGTCACATATCACGTCCTCACATACCGTCGTCCCACGAATCATTGATGGTACCCATATATCCAAGTTCGCGAAAAGGTTTCACTGATTGGCGAGCCACTAGAATTTGTGGGATGCATGGGTAAAATAGGATAAAATGGGTAGTGAAACAATTACTTTTCGTCATAACTCGACAAATTTTGACCAGATGGGCACACAATAAAAAATTGACATAGGGCCTTCTTAGATGAGATGTGGTGTTTTTATCTTCACAAGCCTGTTATTTTAAAGCTAATTCCCTGTAAAACTTGTTTCTATTACGACTTACCTTAGAATCTCTGTATAATTCTGTTTACCTTCCGTGTAAGCAACTTGAAAATTCAGATCAAATTTTGACTTAAGGTATTTGACGGAATATACCAGCCTTTTAGGTCTTCTTGTTCGATGCGAACCAAGAGTCCAAAGTATTGTGTTATTTAGATACCGGAAGTTGTCAATGAGATATGGAGAGTCACTGTCTTCTTTTGCATACTTATAAATGTCTTGAACTCTGGTTAGATTAATGTTGGTTACATTTGTCTTGTTGCCAACGTCACGACTGAATCCTTCAATTTCTGGAATGTTGCACCGGATGACAAAGTCGTTGGAGTTGATCTCGTCACCACAACTGCTGTTTAGAAGAATTCCACTGTTACCAACAACGGCACACGTCTTCTGTCGTGGAATCAATTTCACATTCTTGTTTTCCTCAATAATTGAGAATGGATTTCCCCGCGCGAAAAGATTGAATACTTGTGTACTATAAAACAACAGGATAAGCATTACAAAAATGTTGCATTTTATTGTGCAGTTAATAACCGAATAACTAAAGCTACCAGTGATGCATACCCGTTTTGTAGTGTATTTTTGGTTCTGCCTTTCTGTTTTGTGTTCTTCCGTATTTTCATAATGTCGCCAATAAGTAGAGGTTTTGTTGCGTTTTCTGTTTGCTTTTCATTCCCCGTGATGTTTGTGAAAGAGTTGATTGTCTGTTGTTGTTCTATGAAATCACCAGTATACATTGCTTTCGTCCTAGAATGCAAAATTAACACATTCATTTTTAATAATTTATAGACGAAAATATGGCATGTGCTTATATATAATATTTGATGTTCGAAAAAAATCAATCACTTGATTATTTGATTATTGCTAGGTTTATAATAAACACATCACTTATTTAACCCATATAACATTTGTCATACACATGGTTCAAAATAATACATGCAAAACGTTTCAGCTAAAATACATCCCTAAAACAAGAAAGTCTTTGGTTTGTTTGTTTTCACCTTAACCTTGATAACGTGTTGGTTTGACACAGTTGCCATTCCTCATTACACACATAGATAATATTTATGGATATATATGCGACAGATCCTACACAAATTACCAACGAAAATGTAGTTATCGCTAAGTACTTCATAATGTGATTAAGAAATGCGATGTTGGTTTTGTTGTATTACCTGCAAACAAACAAAACAAAACATCTTAGTACGAATAATTCATGATTAAATTTGAACGATAATGTATATGTTTTTGCTCCACTACATGGTCGCCAAATCTCATGGCGACAAAAAAAAGATAAACACATTTGTCAAGTTACCCATTCTTTATTGGCTTATTTTGTTGTTGATATATACAGACAAGTAATCATCACAGTTTGTCTCATTTGCATAATAATAAGACTAACAGAATATGTAGATTTACCATACACATATCAGTGTCAGGCATTTGTGATGAAATTTTTGTTTATTTTATAAAAGTTTTTAATTTAAATAGCTAATTGTTCAAATGAATGTGTTCGATCGGGCACAGATGTTTAAATTAAACCAATATGAGGACAAGCGCCTACACAAGATAGAATATTTTCCAGCACTAAATCTCAGAGATGGGAGAATGATAAGGTTTACATTCACTGAGTGCTTTCATGTGATTACAGCTGTAACCTATGGCAATCAGAATACAATGGTGTTGTCGCACACTATGCAAAATTATACAAAAATAAAAGAGAGAGCCACAATCAAAGTTGATTGAGGGTGTCACCATTCGAGTGTGAATCTTTCTATTAATCACATAAAAACCTATACTGTATGTGAAAGACCCGAGTCAAAACTGTTGACGATCACTACAACCAAACCATAAACGCTAGTGTCCTATAGGATCTCCAGAACTGTAACGTAGACCAACGTGACAAGTCTGTTTGTAACCATTTGCGGATGACATACATCAGGCTTAGGCAAGTTTGCTTCCCACACCACAGAGCTGCTTGTACAGCCTGAGTAAACACACGACCTGTTGTGAGGCTTTACCTACCAACCCTTATCTATCTTAACTTTGGCAGTTCCACAGAATCATTATGCCTGATCGTGCACGTGTCGCACATCTTCTATGCCAATAAAACATTACCAGAATGGATTTGCATTCATGAAATCAACTTGCTCTCCGTGTAAGGACGATCATCCCGCGCCTATGAATATGAATCAGCTAACTCGATGGCAGATCCAGGAGTCACAGGCAATTCTTCAATATTTATTGTAGAGACAAATGGGGGCAATGTTGTGTTTCATGAGTGGCATGAGGTGGTTACATATTGAAATACACTTTAACTAGTATTTATATTTTTTACTTAACTAATCAAAGAAATGTATAATTACTTCATTACATACTTTTCTTTGCCATTACTTCACTGTGCAATTTTTCGCATCCACATTGCTGTTTTCGGTAATAAATCTTTGTTTTTTAAATAGTTCGGTGTAGTATAATTTCTGTCAATAAAGAACTTATGCTAATCTGTATTAGAGTTATTTTGACGGCCGTGTGACCTGTTTTGTTGAAACACGTGCAAATTTAGCGGGCTTTTTTAGAGATGACTTTTTAACCTTTCAGCTTGAGGAAATTGCTAGCTTTCACATTATCACCATTGTCGAATAATTTATTACTATCTAATTTCCGCTATTACATGGTCTACACAGAAACTTAAGTGTAATTTTCTTTTCTGTTGCTGTAATGTGACGAGATGTCGCAGACTTATTGTGTTTAATAAACCGCGTATACCATTTTGGGGTGTAGGTAAACTTGCACAGGTGAAAATAAGATTCCCTTTTACCGAATAGCAGCAGACTGACCATAAAAAAGGCGGGCGTCGTTCTTGCACCTCATTACTTCTGGTAAAATAAAGAATTATTTACGAAAAAGAGCACTTTCGTCCTTGAAAAAGTGCCAAATTGAGGTCGTTGGCACCTAGAGTATCAGACAACATTACCCCGGATTGAACCCGGACGTATCGACGTACAAGACTGTGTTGACATTTCGCGTTCACGTGAAGATCGTCAGTGAATGACATTGCTGCGAGTACCTTTTAATTAACCATCATCGAACAAGTGACATTTCCACACCTCTTGTACATTGCGTACCTCATCAGCGAGTGACATTACCGTGCATACCTTTTATTGTAAACAAAACGAGCGAACAGTCTACGTTCGAGACTTTACAAGGTTTGAACAAACATATGGCTGAAACTGTATTCTAGTTATAGTAGCTTGCTACTATTTAAACAGCAAAACAACCGATCACAGTAAATCATTCAAAAATTGTTGTGTGATGATTCCCATACATGCAAGTAATTCATTTTCAAAGTTATTACGGAGAAAGAATGTGTTTTCAAGAAAACATATGCAAAATAATACAAGCGGTCATCTTGGATCATTTTCCAGAATCCATGTAAACACATTATTCTATAAATAACAGCAAATTAATATTCAAAGTTCTTCAATTTTTCGCAATATGAACCTTCATTACACTGCATATGAGTTTTTTAGTACATGCCACCAAACAAATGTTTGAGATATGATGGAGTGTTGAAGAACTAATTGTAAACTACTCAAAACACACATTTTTTGATCAATTTTCAAAGTCGTTTTGTTTAAAAGTTAGTTCGGTGATTCTATATTTTTGATTCAGAATTATGAATACAACAGTAACCCAACCCCCTTGCTGGATTTCGAAGATTTATGAGTATTTTTATTTCATGGTAGCGAACTACCAGCTCTTGTAACACAGTGCGTAATTAACCAACTATATATATATATATATATATACTGATGCTAGTAATCTCAAGTTGATTGTTTTTAATAACTGTACCTTATTGCAAACTATAACGTGCGTATTGAGGCTCTCCAAGGCATCACCCTGTACAGAAATCTACTTTCCCTATATGCATGCAAGGTTGAATAAATACAAATGTGACGCTTTATAGTATTAGTTTAGTTATCTGAATATTACGTTTCTAAATTAATTTAGGGACTAGTGACATTTTGAATAGAGAATCTAACTTACACTTAGTACGTAGTCTCGTGAATGGTTTAAATGCATCTGGTCTAAGCACACATCCTGTGGATGAAAAACACAATGAAAGAAAGGCTATTGAGCAGTGCTATTGTCTGAAGTTAGACAAATTTGAAATATTTAGTTTGTTAGCTGATTGAATTGGGTACAATTTGTTATTTGTTATTAATTTGTTGATGACGTATGGATGTGTCAGAACATAGTATCCATGGTCAACCAATACAACATTAAATACAATAGTGTTTTTTTTTCAATGTCATAGTATAGTCAAATAGAGTCATACATCCCGTTGAAATATGTAACAAACTTCGTAGTATATACCTAACTCCACAGAAATCTTAAGTATTATGCTATATTACCATTTTCATCCTTTCACTAGTTGATTTCTTGTGTCCATACCCATTTATGGGGTTTTCCTCAAAATAGTACGAAGAAACTGGGCCAAAATAAATGTTGTGAGTATGTCTTATCTGAAATTGCGGTCTGGTAAAAAAAAAAGATATATCATGACTGATGGGGTAGTTTTTATTTAACAAAATTGAAGTTTAATAAGTGAAAAAAAATTCAATTTGTGTTGTATAGAAATTTGTTTTAAAAATAAATATTTTTGGGAAAACATTAGCACAAATTTATTCAAATATACGGTAATGTAACACAGAAAATCTGTTTCATGTTACCTTGAATTTCACCTGAATCGCTGTACATAATACACCAAAGATCATCTTGAGATGTTTTACTAAATTTAAAAAAATAACAAAAAAACAAAAACAAAACAACGAATAGGTTTCTACCTTAAAACATTTGGTAATTAACCAATATCATAAGTATGCAGGAAATGAACACTTTCTAGTAAAATAAATATTCTACTAAAGTCCAGAGATCATATAGTGTTCCCAAATCATAGTGGATCGTGCTAGTTTTGACCAATTCAAACACAACTCGACCGATCTCAAATCTAGTCTATGTATTTGTGCATTGTTTTAAATGTGTCTATGGAACAGTCGTTATCTGATTATGTACATTATTTTGTGTCAATAAAACATACTGCACTATACGTATTCACATAACAACATGAGTGAGTGTTAAATTAGCTCGATCTGTTTTTGTAATACATATAATAATATAGTAGCTGTCTGGATTAGGTAATTTCAGATCAGTTTAAAGTTGGCAATACTACAACAAAAATGCTATCTGTTTATGATGCAACCGATTCAAAATATTTGATAAAGTATGCTTGTGAAAGTTTTTAAGTACAACAAAAGCCTGGGTGGTGGAACACGATGCCTTTTAATTCTGCATGTGTTATAAAATAGGGAATTTAATGGAGCTGATTCGTGGTTGCAATCGCAATTTGTTTGACACGAAGTTGCTGTAGTGATTTTGTGGCTGTTGTCTATTAAATGTGCATGTTGATAGGAAATCAAATATGCTTGTCTCTTAAAATTGATTTCTCATATTGTGGTTTAGGCCTTCTATAGTTGGGATCAGTTTCCATTTTCTGTTTTTTGACACAGAGAATGATAGTACGAAAATCATTGTGTGCAATCAATTGTGGTTTTATATTTGAATACATTACCTTTAATTGCCGAATAGGCAAAATGGTTCCACGTTGCGCGTCATGCGTAACGAGATGCCCAATAATAAAGTTTTTTCCGATATTTCAGTGAGATCTCTTACAAAATACCTTATGGTTTATTAGGTAATTTTGGAATTGATTTTAAGCAACTTTGTTTGTTTATTGTGTATATAGTGCACGAGAAGTGACTGTCAAGGATTGTTTAGAATGACTTGGATTTCAGTCTTCAGTTGATGGATTATGTGCAGTGTAGTTTATCTTGTGTAAGATAAGATAAAAACCACGATACTGGAGTGATGAGTTGATGTCTCACGAATTTGTATTGAATCCCTTATTATTCAGTCTGTTGTCCTTTCTTATCACTACTGATCGAAAAGTGTTTTCAGCCTCTTAATAGTTGTGTGCTGAGCCTGTTCTTTGTCTAACATATTAACAGATGTATTACCAAGTTCGAGAGTTTTTAACCAAAAAAATAATTAATAGCAAACACAAGATTGTACTCTCGTATGTCACTAAGATCCACCATGTTAAGCATTGATTCAAACGTGTTTGCAAACAAACTGCCGAATATAAATCCTTTCTATAAATAAATACTTACTATACCACTATACAAATGACTTGTGGGGACTATAATTTGTTGATTCGCCACATACACTATTGACAGGTTGTGAGTACAAAACCTACCTTGGGTTGAACAGTATTCAAAACAAGTATTATAAATAGATTTAAAATGCAAGAGCATGGTACTGGCAAATTGAAAATTTGTTGCCAGAATAAATTTGGAGAAAAGCTTGTTCGCATGTCACCAATGTTGGCATCCACAACAGGCAAATATACACACCAACAAGAAAAATATGTTGTATATTTTTGTACAATGAGGTCATCAAACTCAAGCAAATATAGACAACATTTAGTTGGTTAGCCATTCGTTTAAAAGGCTTCTTTGGGAAAAATCAACAATATATAAACGATGTCATAGAAAACATGAAATGTATCGACGATGTCATGGGAAACTCACCCTAGTCACGCAAACCCGTACAAAATTCAGTAGATTGCGGGAAACCCATACAATGGTAGCAGTTTGCTGTGAATAAATCCCATAATATTGTCCCGTCAAAGGTCACGCGTGGGTTTTACCTCGTCTGGCTATATATATATGCGTGTAGATAAGTATAATATATAATGGATGGTACGTTTTTTTTGTTAAATAACATGATGACAGAATAGGACGTCCACGCCTGTAAAGCCCCGAAAATTGTAGATGTTTGAATCATATTTTATTGTTTTAAAAAATGATTATTTTGTATACTTAAATTTGTCTTTACAGTTGAAACCATTGTCAGTGTATGTAAACATCATATATCAACCATATGTTATCAAATTGATCAATGTATCGATTGTTTTATTCAAAAAAACATGTGATGTCAAAATCATTTATAACTGAACGGCATGGGTGATTGAGTCACAGTGAATGATGGCTTTGCTATCAAAATTGTGCAATGAGGCTGTTCTGATGTAGTGTAATATGACAGTGTGAGAGCCAAAGACGGCGGAGATCGTTGCTTAGTTTGGACGCTATTGGGGAATTGTTAACAAGCACACATGATAAGAAACGATCATACTACTATATCCGCCACTGCACTATTACAAGCATAAGTAAACCGAATAAAGAAATGATTAATTAATTAATTAATTCATTCATTCATTCAATCATTCATTCATTCATTCACTCATTCACTCACTCACTCACTCACTCACTCACTCACTCACTCACTCACTCACTCTCTCACTCACTCACATTCAAAGTTAGCATCACTGAGCACGTTACTGCACATGTATGCAATGCATTATGGGAGTTGGTATCCCTTTGTATATAGTGCTAAACTTAAAACACACTGGAAAGACTCTCAATTAGTTTTTGAAATGATTTCAATCATCCAGTGACTCAAATTTAATGTTTCATTTTCGGTATCATTATAATAAAAATATGACAAGGTTTGCTGGAATCTCCTTAAACGTATTTTAAATAAATTTGGGCCATTCAATGTGTCATACAAATTGGGGAAGCTATGCATAGCTTTAAACTACTTGGCATCAGATGGGTGAATGACATCATTCTAGTCCCTTTCATAGTAACATCTACATATTAATATATGATAACTGAAAATATTTTTTTCCTTTTTTTACAGGATATACGACGACTAAAACAACACCAGATACAGCAACTTATATTATGAAAACCACATTGATGAGAAAGTTTTTATCACTAATTGTTTTTGGATCTGTCATATATTTAGTTATTTATGTTTATTCACGCAATGATGCCTGGAATCCATGGTGAGGCAACAAGATATTGACCTTAAGGTGCACACATTATTGATTCGATTGTTTTTCGAAATCATGTGAAGCATGTTCCAATTTAAAATTCAACACATTGCGAAGGTGGGTGGTCTTAAATTGTCATTCAATGTACCAAGTGCCAATTGTGAATAAACTCTCCATTAGTAAAACTATCATTTTTAAAATCTGAATCCATATCACAGAAAAAGAAATAAAAAACAGGCAGGTAATATATAAATATGACAATAATAATTTACTCTCAATTTACTTTTTTCATAATACACAATTATTCAAACTTTTTGCAAAGGGCAATCCATTTACAATTAAAGGAAAAAATATGACTGTGCATAGGATACCACGACAGAAGACGTGTGCCGTTGTTGGTAACAGTGGAATTCTTCTAAACAGCAGTTGTGGTGACGAGATCAACTCCAATGACTTTGTCATACGGTGTAACATTCCAGAAATTGAAGGATTCAGTCGTGACGTTGGCAACAAGACAAATGTAACCAACATTAATCTAACCAGAGTTAAAGACATTCATAAGTATGTAAAAAAGAACAGCGACTCTCTAAATTTCAAAAAGAACAACAAATCTGGTATATTCCGTCAAGTACCTCAAGTCAAAATTTGATCTGCATTTCCAAGGCTTACACGGAAGTTGAACAAACTATACACATTTATTAAGGTTAGTCATTATGTATATTATACATCCCGATTGCCTAGCCACATCTGGATTGATATCGCGGGGAGGAAATTATACCCGAGTTTATCAGCTGTAAAAATCTTGACATAACTCATCGTTAACTTATCACCTAAAATGTTATAATCATTGAGAATTGTATGAGAATAACCCTTCCGGGTGTGCTTGTTTATTTGTTTGTTTTGTAGTATTGAAAATATATACTTATGGCGTGTAACACAAATGAGTAAGTTATGACGATGATATAAATTGGTACGCTCGGGTATTTAGTAGGAAGTATAAAATCTCTCTGGGGAATGTTTCTGATAAATGTTCAAATCGCCTTTCTGTATAATTATACCTGGCAAATATGACAATCCCCGCCCTATTGCTGTTTGTTATTTATATCTTAAAAAGTAGTATATGTATGCACGTGAGGTTGCTACGTAGGTTCCGACTCCATTTGTGAACAAAATCTTCACAAACGTACTAATCTTTCAATCTTTAAGCTTCTTTCTCTCAGCTTGATTGATTGCAAACTGTATTTAAAGTGAAAAAAAAAGATCTTACATTTTATCATGATGTTTTTTTTTTATTCCAGAGCAATGGAATTCAAAAAAGCTCCAACAGCAGGAATGCTCACCATTGGTGTCGCTGTATGTCTCTGTGATAAAGTCAGTGTATATGGATTCTATCCATTTCCAGCTGGACCCGATGGCAGATTTGTTCCCTATCACTATTTTGGAGAGTTTACAAATATTACAGCCGGGTCTTTCAAAACACGATATGGTTTCCATCAAGAATACTTGATATTGCAGAAGTGGCACCAGGAGGGACTTATTAATTTTGTATTTGGTTCATGCATAACATGAATTGTGAAAAGTCAGTTACATGTAAAGTTTTATAGCTAGTTGAAATCATGTATATATTTTAGTATCATATAAACTAAACTGGATGTTTTCATGTTGTCATAATAGATAAATATAAATAAAGAGGTAATTTGGGTGGAAATATTAAAACATGCCTTCTATTTTTATATAGTATTTTAAATACTGTCACATTTTAGCAGTGTTTAGTTGTCCCAAAGTGACCAATCGAACGCTGGGTAATCGTTGTTTTTTTTTCTTCTCGCGTATCTAAATGAGATTTCCCTTATATAACATTAGCTCGTACATATTTTAGGTTGCGATTCGTTGATTCGCTAATTACCCCGAAGTCCAATTCCTTCATTGGAGCAAGTAATACATGATATAAAACTTTACACTATCACGGGACGGCGTTGAAAAAAACAAACAAATCTTGTACAAGATTACCAATATTTAAAATTAGAATTACAATGTTAGATTGTAGGTCTCCGTGTATGCAATCTATTTATTGGACTACCGGAACTATATTTTGGTCATTAGTTTTTACGCTATATCATGCTAAACCATACGTTGATCATTGTATTACAACGTACACCTTCCGTAATATTATACTACATTACCAATGGAAACATATTGCGAAACGCGCTTTAATCGTACACACTATAATTTTAGATCACAATTCGTTTGAAAATGGATGGTAGATTTTAAGTCGGATAATAAATATCTTTGCAGATTTTGAACCAACTCGGCATAACATTGCATTACATTGACAACAGAGTCATATTGTAGAACAATCAGTTAATCACGACATACCTTAAACTCTCAAAGCATGCGATCGATTTCTTTTACCAATAATCGTATTTATGTGATGATGCTCTCCTATTCATGATTTAATGTGTATAGCACATCGAAGAACCGTACTCTGCTGGCTCAATTTTAGTCATGAATCAATTGTCGGTTTGTCTCTTTCTATATATTAAAAATATGCAATTAAAGAACACCGCATTCAGACTATTGTTTTTTTTTCATTACACACTCATCACGTACATGAGATTTGCCATGAAATTGTGAAATCGTTAAAAATATCGATTTACATATTAATATGAAAATTAATAGCGAGAAATACGCAGGACAAATAATGTTCGCTGGTAGAATGAATAGACTCAGTAGAGTGGAACTAAATGGCGAGAAATTGACAAACATGGTTTATCATGGTACAAAATAATAGTAAATAAATCACAAGGCTCGAGTCAAATAATGCACATACCATGCTGTTAACATATGGTCAATTTGGAAGCCCTGCTTTGATTAAAAATGGACGTGTAAAGCGATGTACGGATGGCTGGCGAATTTATCCCAAAACAAATTGGATTTGTTCTGTATCTGTCATAGTGAAAATCGTCGTTTTATTTCCTTATTAATTAAGTTAGATCTTGTAAAATAGCTTCAGTGCTGTTGTACAAAGTGACGTTAATGCATAGGTGGCTAAGCCTCTAAATTTACACCGTGAGCCGAGTACTGTAGTACAAAGTGACATTAATACATAGGTGGCTAAACCTCTAAATTTACACCGTGAGCCAAGTACTGTAGTACAAAGTGACGTTAATACATAGGTGGCTAAGCCTCTAAATTTACACCGTGAATCAAGTACTGTAGTACAATGTGACATTAATACATAGGTGGCTACACCTCTAAATTTACACCGTGAGCCAAGTACTGTAGTACAAAGTGACATTAATACATACTTTTAGGTAGCTAAGCCTCTAAATTTACACCGTGAGCCAAGTACATGTACTCTAGTACAAAGTGAAATTAGTACATAGGTGGCTAAACCTCTAAATTTACACCGTGAGCCAAGTACTCTAGTACAAAGTGACATTAATACATAGGTGGCTAAGCCTCTAAATTTACACCGTGAGCCATGTACTGTTGTACAAAGTGACATTAATACATAGGTGGCTAAGCTTCTAAATTTACACCGTGAAACGAGTACTGTTGTACAAAGTGACAATAATACATAGGTGGCTGAGCCTCTAAATTTACATCGTGAGCCGAGTACTGTAGTACAAAGTGACATTAATACATAGGTGGTTAAGCCTCTAAATTTACACCATTAGCCAAGTACTGTAGAACAAACTGACCTTAATACGTAGGTGGCTAAGCCTCTAATTTACACCGTGAGCCAAGTACTGTAGTACAAAGTGACATTAAAACATAGGTGGCTAAACCTCTAAATTTACACCGTGAGTCAAGTACTGTTGTACAAAGTGAGGTTAATACATAGGTGGCTAAGCCTCTAAATTTACACCATGAGCCAAGTACTGTAGTACAAAGTGACATTAATACATGAGTGGCTAAACCTCTAAATTTACAGCGTGAGCCAAGTACTGTAGTACAAAGTGACATTAATACATAGGTGGCTAAGCCTCCAAATTTACACCGTGAGCCGAGTACTGTAGTACAAAGTGACATTAATACATAGGTGGCTAAACCTCTAAATTTACACCGTGAGCCAAGTACTGTAGTACAAAGTGACGTTAATACATAGGTGGCTAAGCCTCTAAATTTACACCATGAACCAAGTACTGTAGTACAATGTGACATTAATACATAGGTGGCTACACCTCTAAATTTACACCGTGAGCCAAGTACTGTAGTACAAAGTGACATTAATACATACTTTTAGGTAGCTAAGCCTCTAAATTTACACCGTGAGCCGAGTACTGTAGTACAAAGTGACATTAATACATAGGTGGCTAAACCTCTAAATTTACACCGTGGGCCAAGTACTGTAGTACAAAGTGACATTAATACATAGGTGGCTAAGCCTCTAAATTTACACCGTGAGCCAAGTACTGTAGTACAAAGTGAAGTTAATACACAGGTGGCTAGGCCTCTAAATTTACACCGTGAGCCAAGTACTGTAGTACAATGTGACATTAATACATAGGTGGCTAAGCCTCTAAATTTACACCGTGAGCCAAGTACATGTACTATAGTACAAAGTGACATTAATACATAGGTGGCTAAACCTCCAAATTTACACCGTGAGCCAAGTACTGTTGTACAGAGTGATATTAATACATATGTGGCTAAGCCTCTAAATTTACACCGTGAGCCGAGTACTGTAGTACAAAGTGACATTAATACATACGTGGCTACACCTCTAAATTTACACCGTGAGCCAAGTACTGTAGTACAAAGTGACATTAATACATACTTTTAGGTAGCTAAGCCTCTAAATTTACACCGTGAGCCGAGTACTGTAGTACAAAGTGACATTAATACATAGGTGGCTAAACCTCTATATTTACACCGTGGGCCAAGTACTGTAGTACAAAGTGACATTAATACATAGGTGGCTAAACCCCTAAATTTACACCGTTAGCCAAGTACTGTAGTACAAAGTGACATTAATACATAGGTGGCTAAGCCTCTAAATTTACACCGTGAGCCAAGTACTGTAGTACAAAGTGACATTAATACATGAGTGGCTAAGCCTCTAAATTTACAGCGTGAGCCAAGTACATGTACTCTAGTACAAAGTGACATTAATACATAGGTGGCTAAACCTCTAAATTTACACCGTGAGCCAAGTACTGTAGTACAAAGTGACATTAATACATACTTTTAGGTAGCTAAGCCTCTAAATGTACATCGTGAGCCGAGTACTGTAGTACAAAGTGACATTAATACATAGGTGGCTAAACCTCTAAATTTACACAGTGAGCCGAGTACTGTTGTACAAAGTGACGTTAATACACAGGTGGCTAGGCCTCTAAATTTACACCGTGAGTCAAGTACTGTAGTACAATGTGACATTAATACATAGGTGGCTAAGCCTCTAAATTTACAGCGTGAGCCAAGTACATGTACTCTAGTACAAAATGACATTAGTACATAGGTGGCTAAACCTCCAAATTTACACCGTGAGCCAAGTACTCTAGTACAAAGTGACATTAATACATAGGTGGCTAAGCTTCTAAATTTACACCGTGAGCCATGTACTGTTGTACAAAGTGACATTAATACATAGGTGGCTAAGCTTCTAAATTTACACAGTGAGCCGAGTACTGTTGTACAAAGTGACATTAATACATAGGTGGCTAAACCTCTAAATTTACATCGTGAGCCAAGTACTCTAGTACAAAGTGACATTAATACATAGGTGGCTAAGCTTCTAAATTTACACCGTGAGCCAAGTACTGTTGTACAAAGTCACAATAATACATAGGTGGCTGAGCCTCTAAATTTACATCGTGAGCCAAGTATTGTAGAACAAACTGACATTAATACATAGGTGGCTAAGCCTCTAAATTTACACCGTGAGCCGAGTACTGTAGTACAAAGTGACATTAATACATAGGTGGCTAAACCTCTAAATTTACACCTTGGGCCAAGTACTGTAGTACAAAGTGACATTAATACATAGGTGGCTAAGCCTCTCAATTTACACCGTGAGCCGAGTACTGTAGTACAAAGTGACGTTAATACATAGGTGGCTAGGCCTTTAAATTTACACCGTGAGCCAAGTACTGTAGTACAATGTGACATTAATACATAGGTGGCTAAGCCTCTAAATTTACACCGTGAGCCAAGTACTGTAGTACAAAGTGTCATTAATACATAGGTGGCTAAGCCTCTAAATTTACACCGTGAGCCAAGTACTGTTGTAAAAAGTGACCTTAATACATAGGTGGCTAAGCCTCTAAATTTACAGCGTGAGCCAAGTACATGTACTCTAGTACAAAGTGTCATTAATACATATGTGGCTAAGCCTCTAAATTTACACCGTGAGCCAAGTACTGTTGTACAAACTGACGTTAATACATAGGTGGCTAAACCTCTAAATTTACACCGTGAGCCAAGTACTGTAGTACAATGTGACATTAATACTTAGGTGGCTACACCTCTAAACTTACACCGTGAGCCAAGTACTGTAATACAAAGTGACATTAATACATACTTTTAGGTAGCTAAGCCTCTAAATTTACACCGTGGGCCAAGTACTGTAGTACAAAGTGACATTAATACATAGGTGGCTAAGCCTCTAAATTTACACCGTGAGCCAAGCACTGTAGTACAAAGTGACGTTAATACACAGGTGGCTAGGCCTCTAAATTTACACCGTGAGCCAAGTACTGTAGTACAATGTGACATTAATACATAGGTGGCTAAGCCTCTAAATTTACAGCGTGAGCCAAGTACATGGACTCTAGTACAAAGTGACATTCGTACATAGGTGGCTAAACCTCTAAATTTACACCGTGAGCCAAGTACTCTAGTACAAAGTGACATTAATACATAGGTGGCTAAGCTTCTAAATTTACACCGTGAGCCATGTACTGTTGTACAAAAGGACATTAATACATAGGTGGCTAAGCTTCTAAATTTACACAGTGAGCCGAGTACTGTTGTACAAAGTGACGTTAATACACAGGTGGCTAGGCCTCTAAATTTACACCGTGAGTCAAGTACTGTAGTACAATGTGACATTAATACATAGGTGGCTAAGCCTCTAAATTTACAGCGTGAGCCAAGTACATGTACTCTAGTACAAAATGACATTAGTACATAGGTGGCTAAACCTCCAAATTTACACCGTGAGCCAAGTACTCTAGTACAAAGTGACATTAATACATAGGTGGCTAAGCTTCTAAATTTACACCGTGAGCCATGTACTGTTGTACAAAGTGACATTAATACATAGGTGGCTAAGCTTCTAAATTTACACAGTGAGCCGAGTACTGTTGTACAAAGTGACATTAATACATAGGTGGCTAAACCTCTAAATTTACATCGTGAACCAAGTACTCTAGTACAAAGTGACATTAATACATAGGTGGCTAAGCTTCTAAATTTACACCGTGAGCCATGTACTGTTGTACAAAGTGACATTAATACATAGGTGGCTAAACCTCTAAATTTACACCGTGAGCCAAGTACTCTAGTACAAAGTGACATTAATACATAGGTGGCTAAGCTTCTAAATTTACACCGTGAGCCAAGTACTGTTGTACAAAGTCACAATAATACATAGGTGGCGGAGCCTCTAAATTTACATCGTGAGCCAAGTACTGTAGAACAAACTGACATTAATACATAGGTGGCTAAGCCTCTAAATTTACACCGTGAGCCGAGTACTGTAGTACAAAGTGACATTAATACATAGGTGGCTAAACCTCTAAATTTACACCTTGGGCCAAGTACTGTAGTACAAAGTGACATTAATACATAGGTGGCTAAGCCTCTCAATTTACACCGTGAGCCAAGTACTGTAGTACAAAGTGACGTTAATACATAGGTGGCTAGGCCTTTAAATTTACACCGTGAGCCAAGTACTGTAGTACAATGTGACATTAATACATAGGTGGCTAAGCCTCTAAATTTACACCGTGAGCCAAGTACTGTAGTACAAAGTGTCATTAATACATAGGTGGCTAAGCCTCTAAATTTACACCGTGAGCCAAGTACTGTTGTAAAAAGTGACCTTAATACATAGGTGGCTAAGCCTCTAAATTTACAGCGTGAGCCAAGTACATGTACTCTAGTACAAAGTGTCATTAATACATATGTGGCTAAGCCTCTAAATTTACACCGTGAGCCAAGTACTGTTGTACAAACTGACGTTAATACATAGGTGGCTAAACCTCTAAATTTACACCGTGAGCCAAGTACTGTAGTACAATGTGACATTAATACTTAGGTGGCTACACCTCTAAACTTACACCGTGAGCCAAGTACTGTAATACAAAGTGACATTAATACATACTTTTAGGTAGCTAAGCCTCTAAATTTACACCGTGGGCCAAGTACTGTAGTACAAAGTGACATTAATACATAGGTGGCTAAGCCTCTAAATTTACACCGTGAGCCAAGCACTGTAGTACAAAGTGACGTTAATACACAGGTGGCTAGGCCTCTAAATTTACACCGTGAGCCAAGTACTGTAGTACAATGTGACATTAATACATAGGTGGCTAAGCCTCTAAATTTACAGCGTGAGCCAAGTACATGTACTCTAGTACAAAGTGACATTATTACATAGGTGGCTAAACCTCTAAATTTACACCGTGAGCCAAGTACTCTAGTACAAAGTGACATTAATACATAGGTGGCTAAGCTTCTAAATTTACACCGTGAGCCATGTACTGTTGTACAAAAGGACATTAATACATAGGTGGCTAAGCTTCTAAATTTACACAGTGAGCCGAGTACTGTTGTACAAAGTGACGTTAATACACAGGTGGCTAGGCCTCTAAATTTACACCGTGAGCCAAGTACTGTAGTACAATGTGACATTAATACATAGGTGGCTAAGCCTCTAAATTTACAGCGTGAGCCAAGTACATGTACTCTAGTACAAAGTGACATTAGTACATAGGTGGCTAAACTTCTACATTTACACCGTGAGCCAAGTACTCTAGTACAAAGTGACATTAATACATAGGTGGCTAAGCTTCTAAATTTACACCGTGAGCCATGTACTGTTGTACAAAGTGACATTAATACATAGGTGGCTAAGCTTCTAAATTTACACAGTGAGCCGAGTACTGTTGTACAAAGTGACATTAATACATAGGTGGCTAAGCTTCTAAATTTACACCGTGAGCCATGTACTGTTGTACAAAGTGACATTAATACATAGGTGGCTAAACCTCTAAATTTACACCGTGAGCCAAGTACTCTAGTACAAAGTGACATTAATACATAGGTGGCTAAGCTTCTAAATTTACACCGTGAGCCGAGTACTGTTGTACAAAGTGACAATAATACATAGGTGGCTGAGCCTCTAAATTTACATAGTGAGCCAAGTACTGTAGAACAAAGTGACATTAATACATAGGTGGCTAAACCTCTAAATTTACACCTTGGGCCAAGTACTGTAGTACAAAGTGACATTAATACATAGGTGGCTAAGCCTCTCAATTTACACCGTGAGCCAAGTACTGTAGTACAAAGTGACGTTAATACATAGGTGGCTAGGCCTTTAAATTTACACCGTGAGCCAAGTACTGTAGTACAATGTGACATTAATACATAGGTGGCTAAGCCTCTAAATTTACACCGTGAGCCAAGTACTGTAGTACAAAGTGTCATTAATACATAGGTGGCTAAACCTCTAAATTTACACCGTGAGCCAAGTACTGTTGTACAAAGTGTCATTAATACATAGGTGGCTAAACCTCTAAATTTACACCTTGGGCCAAGTACTGTAGTACAAAGTGTCATTAATACATAGGTGGCTAAGCCTCTAAATTTACAGCGTGAGCCAAGTACATGTACTCTAGTACAAAGTGTCATTAATACATATGTGGCTAAGCCTCTAAATTTACACCGTGAGCCAAGTACTGTTGTACAAACTGACGTTAATACATAGGTGGCTAAACCTCTAAATTTACACCGTGAGCCAAGTACTGTAGTACAATGTGACATTAATACTTAGGTGGCTACACCTCTAAACTTACACCGTGAGTCATGTACTGTAATACAAAGTGACATTAATACATACTTTTAGGTAGCTAAGCCTCTAAATTTACACCGTGAGCCGAGTACTGTAGTACAAAGTGACATTAATACATAGGTGGCTAAACCTCTAAATTTACACCGTGGGCCAAGTACTGTAGTACAAAGTGACATTAATACATAGGTGGCTAAGCCTCTAAATTTACACCGTGAGCCAAGCACTGTAGTACAAAGTGACATTAATACATAGGTGGCTAAACCTCTAAGTTTACAGCGTGACCCAAGTACTGTAGTACAAAATGACATTAATACGTAGGTGGCTAAGCCTCCAAATTTACACCGTGAGCCAAGTACTGTTGTACAGAGTGATATTAATACATATGTGGCTAAGCCTATAAATTTACACCGTGAGCCGAGTACTGTAGTACAAAGTGACATTAATACATACTTTTAGGTAGCTAAGCCTCTAAATTTACACCGTGAGCCGAGTACTGTAGTATAAAGTGACATTAATACATAGGTGGCTAAACCTCTAAATTTACACCGTGGGCCAAGTACTGTAGTACAAAGTGACATTAATACATAGGTGGCTAAGCCTCTCAATTTACACCGTGAGCCAAGTACTGTAGTACAAAGTGACGTTAATACATAGGTGGCTAGGCCTCTAAATTTACACCGTTAGCCAAGTACTGTAGTACAATGTGACATTAATACATAGGTGGCTAAGCCTCTAAATTTACACCGTGAGCCAAGTACTGTAGTACAAAGTGTCATTAATACATAGGTGGCTAAGCCTCTAAATTTACACCGTGAGCCAAGTACTGTTGTACAAAGTGACATTAATACATAGGTGGCTAAGCCTCTAAATTTACAGCGTGAGCCAAGTACATGTACTCTAGTACAAAGTGTCATTAATACATATGTGGATAAGCCTCTAAATTTACACCGTGAGCCTAGTACTGTTGTACAAACTGACGTTAATACATAGGTGGCTAAACCTCTAAATTTACACCGTGAGCCAAGTACTGTAGTACAATGTGACATTAATACATAGGTGGCTACACCTCTAAATTTACACCGTGAGCCAAGTACTGTAGTACAAAGTGACATTAATACATACTTTTAGGTAGCTAAGCCTCTAAATTTACACCGTGAGCCGAGTACTGTAGTACAAAGTGACATTAATACATAGGTGGCTAAACCTCTAAATTTACACCGTGGGCCAAGTACTGTAGTACAAAGTGACATTAATACATAGGTGGCTAAGCCTCTAAATTTACACCGTGAGCCAAGTACTGTAGTACAAAGTGACGTTAATACACAGGTGGCTAGGCCTCTAAATTTACACCGTGAGCAAAGTACTGTAGTACAATGTGACATTAATACATAGGTGGCTAAGCCTCTAAATTTACAGCGTGAGCCAAGTACATGTACTCTAGTACAAAGTGACATTAGTACATAGGTGGCTAAACCTCTAAATTTACACCGTGAGCCAAGTACTCTAGTACAAAGTGACATTAATACATAGGTGGCTAAGCTTCTAAATTTACACCGTGAGCCATGTACTGTTGTACAAAGTGACATTAATACATAGGTGGCTAAGCTTCTAAATTTACACAGTGAGCCGAGTACTGTTGTACAAAGTGACAATAATATATAGGTGGCTGAGCCTCTAAATTTACATCGTGGGCCAAGTACTGTAGTACAAAGTGACATTAATACATAGGTGGCTAAGCCTCTAAATTTACACCGTGAGCCAAGCACTGTTGTACAAAGTGACGTTAATACACAGGTGGCTAGGCCTCTAAATTTACACCGTGAGCCAAGTACTGTAGTACAATGTGACATTAATACATAGGTGGCTAAGCCTCTAAATTTACAGCGTGAGCCAAGTACATGTACTCTAGTACAAAGTGACATTAGTACATAGGTGGCTAAACCTCTAAATTTACACCGTGAGCCAAGTACTCTAGTACAAAGTGACATTAATACATAGGTGGCTAAGCTTCTAAATTTACACCGTGAGCCATGTACTGTTGTACAAAGTGACATTAATACATAGGTGGCTAAGCTTCTAAATTTACACAGTGAGCCGAGTACTGTTGTACAAAGTGACAATAATACATAGGTGGCCGAGCCTCTAAATTTACATCGTGAGCCAAGTACTGTAGAACAAACTGACATTAATACATAGGTGGATAAGCCTCTAAATTTACACCGTGAGTCGAGTACTGTAGTGCAAAATAACATTAATACACAGGTGGCTAAGCCTCTAACTTTACACCGTGAGCCAAATACTGTAGTACAAAGTGACATTAATACATAGGTGGCTAAACCTCTAAATTTACACCGTGAGCCAAGTACTGTTGTACAAAGTGAGGTTAATACATAGGTGGCTAAGCTTCTAAATTTACACCGTGAGCCAAGTACTGTAGTACAAAGTGACATTAATACATGAGTGGCTAAACCCCTAAATTTACAGCGTGACCCAAGTACTGTAGTACAAAGTGACATTAATACATAGGTGGCTAAACCTCTAAATTTACACCGTGGGCCAAGTACTGTAGTACAAAGTGACATTAATACATAGGTGGCTAAGCCTCTCAATTTACACCGTGAGCCAAGTACTGTAGTACAAAGTGACGTTAATACATAGGTGGCTAGGCCTCTAAATTTACACCGTGAGCCAAGTACTGTAGTACAATGTGACATTAATACATAGGTGGCTAAGCCTCTAAATTTACACCGTGAGCCAAGTACTGTAGTACAAAGTGTCATTAATACATAGGTGGCTAAGCCTCTAAATTTACACCGTGAGCCAAGTACTGTTGTACAAAGTGACATTAATACATAGGTGGCTAAGCCTCTAAATTTACAGCGTGAGCCAAGTACATGTACTCTAGTACAAAGTGTCATTAATACATATGTGGCTAAGCCTCTAAATTTACACCGTGAGCCTAGTACTGTTGTACAAACTGACGTTAATACATAGGTGGCTAAACCTCTAAATTTACACCGTGAGCCAAGTACTGTAGTACAATGTGACATTAATACATAGGTGGCTACACCTCTAAATGTACACCGTGAACCAAGTACTGTAGTACAAAGTGACATTAATACATACTTTTAGGTAGCTAAGCCTCTAAATTTACACCGTGAGCCGAGTACTGTAGTACAAAGTGACATTAATACATAGGTGGCTAAACCTCTAAATTTACACCGTGGGCCAAGTACTGTAGTACAAAGTGACATTAATACATAGGTGGCTAAGCCTCTAAATTTACACCGTGAGCCAAGTACTGTAGTACAAAGTGACGTTAGTACACAGGTGGCTAGGCCTTTAAATTTACACCGTGAGCAAAGTACTGTAGTACAATGTGACATTAATACATAGGTGGCTAAGCCTCTAAATTTACAGCGTGAGCCAAGTACATGTACTCTAGTACAAAGTGACATTAGTACATAGGTGGCTAAACCTCTAAATTTACACCGTGAGCCAAGTACTCTAGTACAAAGTGACATTAATACATAGGTGGCTAAGCTTCTAAATTTACACCGTGAGCCATGTACTGTTGTACAAAGTGACATTAATACATAGGTGGCTAAGCTTCTAAATTTACACAGTGAGCCGAGTACTGTTGTACAAAGTGACAATAATATATAGGTGGCTGAGCCTCTAAATTTACATCGTGAGCCAAGTACTGTAGAACAAACTGACATTAATACATAGGTGGCTAAGCCTCTAAATTTACACCGTGAGCCGAGTACTGTAGTGCAAAATAACATTAATACACAGGTGGCTAAGCCTCTAACTTTACACCGTGAGCCAAGTACTGTAGTACAAAGTGACATTAATACATAGGTGGCTAAACCTCTAAATTTACACCGTGAGCCAAGTACTGTTGTACAAAGTGAGGTTAATACATAGGTGGCTAAGCCTCTAAATTTAAACCGTGAGCCATTTACTGTAGTACAAAGTGACATTAATACATGAGTGGCTAAACCCCTAAATTTACAGTGTGAGCCAAGTACTGTAGTATAAAGTGACATTAATACATAGGTGGCTAAGCCTCCAAATTTACACCGTGAGCCAAGTAGTGTTGTACAGAGTGATATTAATACATATGTGGCTAAACCTCTAAATTTACACCGTGAGCCAAGTACTCTAGTACAAAGTGACATTAGAACATAGGTGGCTAAACCTCTACATTTAAACCGTGAGCCAAGTACTCTAGTACAAAGTGACATTAATACGTAGGTGGCTAAGCTTCAAAATTTACACCGTGAGCCAAGTACTGTTGTACAATGTGACATTAATACATAGGTGGCTAAGCCTCTAAATTTACACCGTGAGCCAAGTACTGTTGTACAAACTGACGTTAATACATAGGTGGCTAAACCTCTAAATTTACACCGTGAGCCAAGTACTCTAGTACAAAGTGACATTAGAACATAGGTGGCTAAACCTCTACATTTAAACCGTGAGCCAAGTACTCTAGTACAAAGTGACATTAATACGTAGGTGGCTAAGCTTCAAAATTTACACCGTGAGCCGAGTACTGTAGTACAAAGTGACATTAATACATACTTTTAGGTAGCTAAGCCTCTAAATTTACACCGTGAGCCAAGTACTGTTGTACAAACTGACGTTAATACATAGGTGGCTAAACCTCTAAATTTACACCGTGAGCCAAGTACTCTAGTACAAAGTGACATTATAACATAGGTGGCTAAACCTCTACATTTAAACCGTGAGCCAAGTACTCTAGTACAAAGTGACATTAATACGTAGGTGGCTAAGCTTCAAAATTTACACCGTGAGCCAAGTACTGTTGTACAATGTGACATTAATACATAGGTGGCTAAGCCTCTAAATTTACACAGTGAGTCGAGTACTGTTGTACAAAGTGACAATAATACATAGGTGGCTGAGCCTCTAAATTTACACCGTGAGACAAGTACTGTAGTACAAAGTGACATTAATACATAGGTGGCTAAGCCTCTAAATTTACACCGTGAGCCGAGTACTGTAGTGCAAAGTAACATAAATACATAGGTGGATAAGCCTCTAAATTTACACCGTGAGCCGAGTACTGTAATACAAAGTGACATTAATACATAGGTGTCTAAGCTTCTAAATTTACACCGTGAGCCGAGTACTGTAGTACAAAGTGACATTAATACATAGGTGGCTAAGCCTCTAAATTTACACCGTGAGCCAAGTACTGTTGTACAAAGTGACATTAATACATAGGTGGCTAAGTCTCTAAATTTACACCGTGAGCCGAGTACTGTAGTACAAAGTGACATTAATACATAGGTGGCTAAACCTCTAAATTTACACCGTGAGCCAAGTACTGTAGTAAGAAGTGCCATTAATACATAGGTGGCTAAGCCTTTAAATTTATTTCGTGAGCCAAGTATTGTAGTACAAAGTGGCGTTAATACATAGGTGGCTGAAGCTCTGAATTTACACCTTGAGCCAAGTACTGTAGTACAAAGTGATATTTTTACATAGGTGGCTAAGCCTCTAAATTTACACCGTTAGCCAAGTACTGTAGTACAAAATGACGTTAGTACAGCGATGGCTTAGCCTCTAAATTTACAGCGTGGGCCAATGTACTGTACAAAGTGACGTCGACGTTAATACATCCGTGGCTAAGCCTTTAAATTTACACCGTGAGCCAAGTACTGTTGTACAAAGTGACATTAATACATAGGTAGCTAAGTCTCTAAATTTACACCGTGAGCCAAGTACTGTTGTACAAACTGACGTTAATACATAGGTGGCTAAACCTCTAAATTTACACCGTGAGCCAAGTACTCTAGTACAAAGTGACATTAGAACATAGGTGGCTAAACCTCTACATTTAAACCGTGAGCCAAGTACTCTAGTACAAAGTGACATTAATACGTAGGTGGCTAAGCTTCAAAATTTACACCGTGAGCCAAGTACTGTTGTACAATGTGACATTAATACATAGGTGGCTAAGCCTCTAAATTTACACAGTGAGTCGAGTACTGATGTACAAAGTGACAATAATACATAGGTGGCTGAGCATCTAAATTTACACCGTGAGACAAGTACTGTAGTACAAAGTGACATTAATACATAGGTGGCTAAGCCTCTAAATTTACACCGTGAGCCGAGTACTGTAGTGCAAAGTAACATAAATACATAGGTGGATAAGCCTCTAAATTTACACCGTGAGCCGAGTACTGTAATACAAAGTGACATTAATACATAGGTGTCTAAGCTTCTAAATTTACACCGTGAGCCGAGTACTGTAGTACAAAGTGACATTAATACATAGGTGGCTAAGCCTCTAAATTTACACCGTGAGCCAAGTACTGTTGTACAAAGTGACATTAATACATAGGTGGCTAAGTCTCTAAATTTACACCGTGAGCCGAGTACTGTAGTACAAAGTGACATTAATACATAGGTGGCTAAACCTCTAAATTTACACCGTGAGCCAAGTACTGTAGTACAAAGTGACATTAATACATATGTGGCTAAGCCTCTAAATTTACACCGTGAGCCGAGTACTGTAGTACAAAGTGACATTAATACATAGGTGGCTACACCTCTAAATTTACACCGTGAGCCAAGTACTGTAGTACAAAGTGACCTTAATACATAGGTGGCTAGGCCTCTAAATTTACACCGTGAGCCAAGTACTGTAGTACAATGTGACATTAATACATAGGTGGCTAAGCCTCTAAATTTACAGCGTGAGCCAAGTACATGTACTCTAATACAAAGTGACATTAATACATAGGTGGCTAAACCTCTAAATTTACACCGTGAGCCAAGTACTGTAGTACAAAGTGACATTAATACATATGTGGCTAAGCCTCTAAATTTACACCGTGAGCCGAGTACTGTAGTACAAAGTGACATTAATACATAGGTGGCTACACCTCTAAATTTACACCGTGAGCCAAGTACTGTAGTACAAAGTGACCTTAATACATAGGTGGCTAGGCCTCTAAATTTACACCGTGAGCCAAGTACTGTAGTTCAATGTGACATTAATACATAGGTGGCTAAGCCTCTAAATTTACAGCGTGAGCCAAGTACATGTACTCTAGTACAAAGTGACAATAATACATAGGTGGCTAAGCCTTTAAATTTACACCGTGAGCCGAGTACTGTTGTACAAAGTGTCAATAATACATAAGTGGTTAAGCCTCTAAATCTACAGCGTGAGCCAAGTACTGTACAAAGTGACGTCGACGTTAATACATCCGTGGCTAAGCCTTTAAATTTACACCGTGAGCCAAGTACTGTTGTACAAAGTGACATTAATACATAGGTGGCTAAGCCTCTAAATCTACAGCGTGAGCCAAATACTGTAGTACAAAGTGGCATTAATACATAGGTGGCTAAGCCTCTAAATTTACACCATGAGCCAAGTACTGTTGTACAAAGTGACATTAATACATAGGTGGCTAAGCCTCTAAATTTACACCGTGGGCCAAGTACTGTAGTACAAAGTGACATTAATACATAGGTGGCTAAGTCTCTAAATTTACACCGTGAGCCGAGTACTGTAGTACAAAGTGACATTAATACATAGGTGGCTAAACCTCTAAATTTACACCGTGAGCCAAGTACTGTAGTACAAAGTGGCATTAATACATAGGTGGCTAAGCCTCTAAATTTACACCATGAGCCAAGTACTGTTGTACGAAGTGACATTATTACATAGGTGGCTAAGCCTCTAAATTTACACCGTGGGCCAAGTATTGTAGTACAAAGTGACATTAATACATAGGTGGCTAAGTCTCTAAATTTACACCGTGAGCCGAGTACTGTAGTACAAAGTGACATTAATACATAGGTGGCTAAACCTCTAAATTTACACCGTGAGCCAAGTACTGTAGTACAAAGTGACATTAATACATATGTGGCTAAGCCTCTAAATTTACACCGTGAGCCGAGTACTGTAGTACAAAGTGACATTAATACATAGGTGGCTACACCTCTAAATTTACACCGTGAGCCAAGTACTGTAGTACAAAGTGACCTTAATACATAGGTGGCTAGGCCTCTAAATTTACACCGTGAGCCAAGTACTGTAGTACAATGTGACATTAATACATAGGTGGCTAAGCCTCTAAATTTACAGCGTGAGCCAAGTACATGTACTCTAGTACAAAGTGACATTAATACATAGGTGGCTAAACCTCTAAATTTACACCGTGAGCCAAGTACTGTAGTACAAAGTGACATTAATACATATGTGGCTAAGCCTCTAAATTTACACCGTGAGCCGAGTACTGTAGTACAAAGTGACATTAATACATAGGTGGCTACACCTCTAAATTTACACCGTGAGCCAAGTACTGTAGTACAAAGTGACCTTAATACATAGGTGGCTAGGCCTCTAAATTTACACCGTGAGCCAAGTACTGTAGTACAATGTGACATTAATACATAGGTGGCTAAGCCTCTAAATTTACAGCGTGAGCCAAGTACATGTACTCTAGTACAAAGTGACATTAATACATAGGTGGCTAAACCTCTAAATTTACACCGTGAGCCAAGTACTGTAGTACAAAGTGACATTAATACATATGTGGCTAAGCCTCTAAATTTACACCGTGAGCCGAGTACTGTAGTACAAAGTGACATTAATACATAGGTGGCTACACCTCTAAATTTACACCGTGAGCCAAGTACTGTAGTACAAAGTGACCTTAATACATAGGTGGCTAGGCCTCTAAATTTACACCGTGAGCCAAGTACTGTAGTACAATGTGACATTAATACATAGGTGGCTAAGCTTCTAAATTTACAGCGTGAGCCAAGTACATGTACTCTAGTACAAAGTGACATTAATACATAGGTGGCTAAGCCTTTAAATTTACACCGTGAGCCGAGTACTGTTGTACAAAGTGTCATTAATACATAGGTGGCTAAGCCTCTAAATTTACACCATGAGCCAAGTACTGTAGTACAAAGTGACATTAATACATAGGTGGCTAAGCCTCTAAATTTACACAGTGAGCCGAGTACTGTTGTACAAAGTGACAATAATACATAGGTGGCTGAGCCTCTAAATTTACACCGTGAGACAAGTACTGTAGTACAAAGTGACATTAATACATTGGTGGCTAAGCCTCTAAATTTACACCGTGAGCCGAGTACTGTTGTACAAAGTGTCAATAATACATAAGTGGTTAAGCCACTAAATCTACAGCGTGAGCCAAGTACTGCACAAAGTGACGTCGACGTTAATACATCCGTGGCTAAGCCTTTAAATTTACACCGTGAGCCAATTACTGTTGTACAAAGTGACATTAATACATAGGTGGCTAAGCCTCTAAATCTACAGCGTGAGCCAAATACTGTAGTACAAAGTGGCATTAATACATAGGTGGCTAAGCCTCTAAATTTACACTATGAGCCAAGTACTGTTGTACAAAGTGACATTAATACATAGGTGGCTAAGCCTCTAAATTTACACCGTGGGCCAAGTACTGTAGTACAAAGTGACATTAATACATAGGTGGCTAAGTCTCTAAATTTACACCGTGAGCCGAGTACTGTAGTACAAAGTGACATTAATACATAGGTGGCTAAACCTCTAAATTTACACCGTGAGCCAAGTACTGTAGTACAAAGTGACATTAATACATATGTGGCTAAGCCTCTAAATTTACACCATGAGCCGAGTACTGTAGTACAAAGTGACATTAATACATAGGTGGCTACACCTCTAAATTTACACCGTGAGCCAAGTACTGTAGTACAAAGTGACCTTAATACATAGGTGGCTAGGCCTCTAAATTTACACCGTGAGCCAAGTACTGTAGTACAATGTGACATTAATACATAGGTGGCTACACCTCTAAATTTACACCGTGAGCCGAGTACTGTAGTACAAAGTGACATTAATACATAGGTGGCTACACCTCTAAATTTACACCGTGAGCCAAGTACTGTAGTACAAAGTGACCTTAATACATAGGTGGCTAGGCCTCTAAATTTACACCGTGAGCCAAGTACTGTAGTACAATGTGACATTAATACATAGGTGGCTAAGCCTCTAAATTTACAGCGTGAGCCAAGTACATGTACTCTAGTACAAAGTGACATTAATACATAGGTGGCTAAGCCTTTAAATTTACACCGTGAGCCGAGTACTGTTGTACAAAGTGTCAATAATACATAAGTGGTTAAGCCTCTAAATCTACAGCGTGAGCCAAGTACTGTACAAAGTGACGTCGACGTTAATACATCCGTGGCTAAGCCTTTAAATTTACACCGTGAGCCAAGTACTGTTGTACAAAGTGACATTAATACATAGGTGGCTAAGCCTCTAAATCTACAGCGTGAGCCAAATACTGTAGTACAAAGTGGCATTAATACATAGGTGGCTAAGCCTCTAAATTTACACCATGAGCCAAGTACTGTTGTACAAAGTGACATTAATACAAAGGTGGCTAAGCCTCTAAATTTACACCGTGGGCCAAGTACTGTAGTACAAAGTGACATTAATACATAGGTGGCTAAGTCTCTAAATTTACACCGTGAGCCGAGTACTGTAGTACAAAGTGACATTAATACATAGGTGGCTAAACCTCTAAATTTACACCGTGAGCCAAGTACTGTAGTACAAAGTGACATTAATACATATGTGGCTAAGCCTCTAAATTTACACCGTGAGCCGAGTACTGTAGTACAAAGTGACATTAATACATAGGTGGCTACACCTCTAAATTTACACCGTGAGCCAAGTACTGTAGTACAAAGTGACCTTAATACATAGGTGGCTAGGCCTCTAAATTTACACCGTGAGCCAAGTACTGTAGTACAATGTGACATTAATACATAGGTGGCTAAGCCTCTAAATTTACAGCGTGAGCCAAGTACATGTACTCTAGTACAAAGTGACATTAATACATAGGTGGCTAAACCTCTAAATTTACACCGTGAGCCAAGTACTGTAGTACAAAGTGACATTAATACATATGTGGCTAAGCCTCTAAATTTACACCGTGAGCCGAGTACTGTAGTACAAAGTGACATTAATACATAGGTGGCTACACCTCTAAATTTACACCGTGAGCCAAGTACTGTAGTACAAAGTGACCTTAATACATAGGTGGCTAGGCCTCTAAATTTACACCGTGAGCCAAGTACTGTAGTACAATGTGACATTAATACATAGGTGGCTAAGCCTATAAATTTACAGCGTGAGCCAAGTACATGTACTCTAGTACAAAGTGACATTAATACATGGGTGGCTACACCTCTAAATTTACACCGTGAGCCAAGTACTGTAGTACAAAGTGACCTTAATACATAGGTGGCTAGGCCTCTAAATTTACACCGTGAGCCAAGTACTGTAGTACAATGTGACATTAATACATAGGTGGCTAGGCCTCTAAATTTACACCGTGAGCCAAGTACTGTAGTACAAAGTGACATTAATACATAGGTGGCTAAGCCTTTAAATTTACACCGTGAGCCGAGTACTGTTGTACAAAGTGTCATTAATACATAGGTGGCTAAGCCTCTAAATTTACACCATGA